>NC_133008.1:22102573-22405603 GCF_048564905.1 Vicugna pacos | reverse complement strand
GACAGCCATCTGCAAGGAGGTAGCGCTTCCCAGGGGCTCATGTCAGCTTATGTGGTGCGTGTGCCTCACCCCACGCCTCCCGCACCCAGTGTTCTGGATGGAAGACTGAATGTTGATCCCCAAGACATTGAATAATGGATAGTGCGGGGATGTGGCGAAACAAAATGCCTGACCAGAGGTGGTGGTTTCTTACTCTTCTGGTGGTTCCTGCCAGCCCCAGAGCACACGGCGCCAGCGTAGGAGTTGGCTCATTCCTCCATCGTGTAGACTTAGAGTTATTTCTGCCGTGGCTCGCTGCCCTCAGCAGTTTCTGTTAAGCTTGACCAGTGAACCCTTTTTCAAAGTTAGTAGATAGGCTGTTACTGCATTGCCAGAATTCAAGAGTGCCTGCTGGATTCCAGGATATGTCGTCTAGGAGTCAGAAGACTATGGCCTATGACCCAATCCGGCGCACTGCCTGTGTTTGTAAATAAAGTTTTATTGGCACACAGACATGCCCATTCATTTACACACCGCCTGTGGCTGCTTTACCAGGACAAAAGCAGAGTTGAGTACAGGCATACTTTGGAGATATCGTGGCTTCAGTTCCAAACCACTGCAAAAAAGCAGATATTACAGTAAAGCCAGCCACACATATTTTGGTTTCCCAGTGCACATAAAAGTTACGTTTATACTATACTGTAGTCTATTAAGTGTGCGATAGCATCATGTCTAAAAACACCTTATATACCTGAATTTAAAATACTGTAGTGCTGGGGGAGGGTGTAGCTCAGAGGTAGAGCACATGCCTAGCATACACAAGGTCCTGGGTTCAATCCCCAGTACCTCTATTAAAGACTAAAAAAGAAAGAAAAAACTTAATTACCCCCCCACAAAAAAATTTTAAATACTTTATTGCTGAGATATGCTGACCATAATCTGAGCCTTCAGCAAGTCACTGATCACAGATCCCTATAACTAACAAAAATGATGAAAGAGTCTGAAATATTGTGAGAATTACCAAAATGTGCCACAGAGACAAAGTGAGCAAATGCTTTTGGAAAAATGGCACCTATAGTCTTGCTCCATGCAGAGTTGCCACAGACCTCCGTGTTATTTTTTTAAAAAGCCAAATCTGTGAAGCAGAATAAAATGAGGCATCCCTGTAGACCTGACAGACCAGATGACCTGCAAAGCCTAAAAGATTTATTATCTGGCCCTTTAGGAAGAAAGTTTGCTGACCCTGAAATAGTATGATCTGTTCACTTGACCAAAGTCATGTTTTCTCTTAAAACCACTTTAAACTTAATTTTATTGGTATGATAAGGTAACTTCCTGTAAAATTAGGGGTTGTTACTTATCCTCATATCTTCTACATGGGACCACCCTGTAAACCATCGTGGCTGCGGGGCCCTGGCACGCCGGTGACGGCGTTTCCTCTTGGCGCAGGTGCTGAACGACACCTGGGTGTCCTTCCCCTCCTGGTCAGAGGACTCCACCTTCGTCAGCTCCAAGAAGACGCCCTACGAGGAGCAGCTGCACCGCTGTGAGGATGAGCGTTTTGAGGTGCGTGTGTGGGTGCCGCGGGGCCCTCCCAGCCGGCCCCACTTCTGCACCCGGGGACGTATCCTGACGGTCCTTCACCCCTCTAGCCCCCTCCAGAGTATCGGGGATCCCAGTGCTCCCCAGCGGGGGCAGCTCCTGAGAGCAGCCCTTTCCCACCTCGCTGGCCGCCGGGCTTTCTAGGTCACGCTGCTTTCTCTTTCTGCTTTTTCAGTATGTGTGAGTGTGTGTGTCTGTTTCGTTCATTAAAATTAGGTTCGCTTAAGTTAATTTTTTAATAAAAACTTGTACTGAGGTCATTGTAGATTCACATGCAGCGTGAAAAATAACAGAGCGATCCCAGTATCCCTTCCCCAGTGGTAACAGCTTGTGGATCTCTGGCCCGGTGTCACAGCCAGGAGGTTGACATTGACCCAGCCTGTAATATTCACATCTCCCCAGTTGGACTTGTACCCTGGTGGAGGTGGGAGTATTGTGCATAAGTGTGTGCACGCATATCCTTTGTGTATCCAGCACCACAGGCAAGACACTGAGTGAACAGTTTCCCCACGGCTAGGATCCCTCGTGCTGTCCCTTTACAGCCCTACTCTCCTGCCTCCCCAGTTCCCAGGAACCACTGACCTGTCCTCCACCTCGTTCACTTTGTCCTAAATGGAATCAGTCATGTGGGATGTAACTGGGGGATTGGCTCCCCTCAGCACGTATTCTGGAGAGTCACCCCAGGGGCTGTGTGTACCATGCGTCCCTTCTTTATTGCTGAATGTAACGTGCTTTGATGCCTGTGAAGAGTGTCAGCCCAGGAAGTGTACCCCTCAGATGGGTCCACTAGTGACGAGCGGCCCATGGGTCTCAAGTCTGTGGGTGCCGAGTCCTGCGTCGCCTCTACTGGCTGCGCCATTGCCCAGGTCCGGACCACACCCCTGGAACCAGCTGTGCTCGCTCTGGATCCCCGGACCCGCGTCAGGGCCACCACATCCTGATGTCCGTCATCCCCTCCTCAGCTCTGTCTGCCCATGCCTTCTGCCGGCCCAGGCCCGTCCCCAGGGCCACACTGACCCCCTGACAGCTGACCCCTTTCTGCCTTCTTTTCCATAGTTAGACGTTGTCCTGGAGACCAACCTGGCCACTATCCGAGTGCTGGAAAGCGTGCAGAAGAAGCTGTCCCGGATGGCGCCGGAAGACCAGGAGAAGTTCCGGCTGGACGACTGTCTGGGGGGCACGTCGGAGGTGATCCAGCGCCGCGCCATCCACCGCATTTATGGCGACAAGGCTCCAGAGATCATCGAGAGCCTTAAGAAGAACCCTGTCACCGCTGTCCCTGTTGTCCTAAAAAGGTGTCCTCACACTTCTGACCGCCCTGCCCACCACAGGGAGCTCCCCAGGAGCTCTTTGGTGCTGTTTGTCACAGGTGTAATGTGAGGGGGTCCTGGGGGTCTCAGCCTGCTTTGCTGTGTATTCTAGTCTTCCTTCACCTCCCTGTTCCTTTCCCGAGAGGAAAGTGCGACTGTTACTATTGTTTGTGTCCTTCTAGAACTTTCTGCCACGCACATAATCATATCTAAGCATGAAAAGTAACCATTTTAAGGCACAAATGGGACCCGTTCTATATCATGGATTTATCTAATCATACATTTTGGGAACCTCACTGTGCTGGTTAACAGATACTAAGCGTCTGCCCTCGGCCAGGGGCTGTGCCCAGCCCTGGGGCTGCAGAGCTGAACAAGCCCAATGCAGTCCCTTTCCTCATGGGGTTCAAAAGTTGAGCAGGGAGCCCAGCGGTCTAGCCAACAGCTGCATGGAGTGCAGTCCGTGTTGTGGGCCAGGACAGGGAGGAGGTCCCAGGACAGCGCTATTTGAGAAGCTCTTAAACTGTCTGTGTGGGTTCTAAGGGCCCTTGCTCCCCTCCCTCCTTCAGCCAGCGCAGAACCCTCTGCATAGGCCAGGAGCTGGCAGGCCCGAGTTTAGAACGCTTTCGGCGGGTCTGTGGGTGAAAGACAGGCTGGTGCGGGCAGGGATGAGTTGGGTGGGCGCCCAGGCTGTCCCTGTGCTGAGCCCCTCTGACCCTGCAGGCTCAAGGCCAAAGAGGAGGAGTGGCGGGAGGCCCAGCAGGGCTTCAACAAGATCTGGCGGGAGCAGTATGAGAAGGCATACCTCAAGTCCCTGGACCACCAGGCCGTGAACTTCAAGCAGAACGACACCAAGGCCCTTCGCTCCAAGAGCTTACTCAACGAGATAGAGAGCGTGTACGACGAGGTGAGGCTCCCCGCCTCGGGCAGACGGCCAGCCCTCTGTGTCTGTTGTCCTCGCAGGGCTGCGTGCGGGTGAGGATGGCTGCTGCTGTGGCACCCAGCCTCGGGCTGGCCAGGAGGGGCCTTAAAGCCACTCTGCCACTGTCAGCAGAGGGCTCTCCCCTCCTGCTCCCCTGCCCCATGGGCCTCGATGGACCAATACTAGCAGCTTTCCTTTCCTACCGCTGACTGTGCACTGTGCACTGTTAGAACCCTCAGAAGGAATATCTCAACTAACCGTTGTTCAGAGACCTTATTATGTAGTACCGTTAGGGTCCCGATTTTAGCAATGCGGGGACTGTGGCACAAAACGTGGCCACTCCAACCCCTGGGGCGCTGCCTCCAGCTGCCACACTGCCTTCTTCCCAGCTTCGGTGTGATCTGCCTCATGGCCTGAACTGAGGCTGGCCAGGCTCTCGGGCTTGAGGATTTGGGCTTCAAAAAATGCATGCAGGGTTGTGGGAGACCAAGGTGGGAAGCCTGGCCGGGAGGCAGTGGCTGCTGGATGTGGCTGTCAGGGAAGGAGGGGTCACTGCTCCTGGGCTCTGCCCAGGTCACAGATGGGACAGCATCACTGACCACGTGCCCACCTGGTAGGGTCACTCATTACCCCCACTTCCTCCCAGAGCCCTGCACAGTCAGCAGTCGTGCCTCCTCTTACATTGAGGAAATTGGAGGAAGAGGAGCCAGGCCGCTGGCCAAGGCCTCTGGGCTCTGGGGCAACACAGCCAAGGGCCCGTCCTGCCCAGAGCTCGTGTTACTCCACACAGCTGTGGAGACCACCTAAGGCGGCAGCCTCAAGACCCCCTTCCCTCCTGCCTCCCTCCCCCAGGCAGTGCCCACCTCTCAGCCCCAAGCTCCACTCCACGGTCTGGCCTCCTCGCTCTAGTCCTCCAGTTGGTCCTTGAGGCCTAAGACCCCCACGGAATCCGTGGTCAGCATCAACCCGCCACTGCCACCACTGAGTCCCGCAGGTCCTTCCCTGGGGTCTGAGAAGAAGGGGACAGTAGAGTGGCCTGGTGGCCTAGAGAGCTCTGCCTGCATGGTCCTTTATGCTCTGGGAAGTGAGACCCTCACTGTCGTGTGGTTAACAGAGGACAGTCTGTGTTATGTGCACCAGAACTTGCTCCAAAAAAGGAGTTTTTGAAGGGTGTGAATGAGAAGGGGACTCGGGAAGCAGTAGGACTAAGGTCACACTGAAGAACCAGGAGCAGGGCTGAGCTGCAGCGTCCGTGCCCCACCTCTCCCCGCCCGGACCCCCCAGACTCTGCCCTTCCCCGCCAGTAAGAAGGACAGATCTCTGGCTGCTGCAGATTTCACAGTTAATAAAGGAGCGTGACCTCTGATGGAAGGAAACATGAGTTACTGACCCCGGGAAGCCGAGGCCCTGGCCAGGCAGACAGCCTGGGAGGCCCTGGCCATTTCCCGCTGGTCACTCGTTCTGTGGGTGTCTGAGGCCCCTCGGTGCTGCACCCTGGGCTGGTCATTGAGAGCAACAAGGAGACCTGGTCCTGCCCTCGGGAGCTCCCTGCCTATAGGGACAGTGACCACACACTTCTCCCCAGGACCTGGGTGCGTCTGCCTCTATGCCTGGTGCCGGGGGACCAGGAGAGCGCTGTGTGGGGCTGACATCGGCAGGCGGCTCAAGGCAGTCTGGAGGAAGTAGTATTTATCTTCAGGTTTGCAGGAAGAAGAGTCATTGGATAAAGATGGAGGGGAGGGGTGAGTCCAAGGATGCGGTTTTCCAGGGAGGAAAAACAGATGGGCACACGCGAGGGTCCTGTGCACAGCAGGATAAGCTCAGCACCCCCACGGCAGCAGAGGAGTGTAGGGTTGTGTGCCAGGGTCGAGGTCCTCTCCCGCGTAGCCTGGGCAGGCCTGAAGGGGTGACTAGGGCTGACCGTGCTCCTGTGGGCCAAATGGCTCTGGGCTCAGGGAGGAGAGTGGTTGGAATGGGCTGGAGAACAAGAGCTGGCAGGTGGGAGACTTGTGCTGGCCCAAGTGATGGTAGGACCATGGAGGGGCTGGAGGCAGGTGGGGAAAGGACAGAGGCAGGGGACACTAGGGGGTGGTGATGGGTCAGGTGTGCAGATCTGGCAGGGAGGGGCTAAGTGTGAGCAGTCACAGGTCTTCTGGGGTCTGGCTGAGTGTCTGTAAGTGAATGATGGTGGGCAGAGGGGCCTGTGGTCCTCCCTAAGTCTTCCTCATCCTCAGGGAGAGCTTGGACTGGGCAGCCTGGGTCAGCTGGAATCGGATAATCGGGGTGCTGCTCCCTTTGTTTTCCCCAGCCTCGAGGCACTGCTGCAGGCCTTGGTAGTGAGCTTGGTGCCATTCTGGTCCCAGAGCTGGGGTGGGCCCCAGACCAGGGTATGATGCCCTTAGAGTCCCATGGCCCTGGGCCCCCGACTTGGAGTTCTCCCAGCAGGTCGCTTCCTGCCTAACAGCCACCCGTCTCCCCAGCACCAGGAGCAGCACTCGGAGGGCCGCAGCGCCCCCTCCAGCGAGCCGCACCTCATCTTCGTGTACGAGGACAGGCAGATCCTGGAGGACGCGGCCGCCCTCATCAGCTACTACGTGAAGCGGCAGCCTGCCATCCAGAAGGAGGACCAGGGCACCATCCACCAGCTGGTGCACCAGTTTGTGCCCAGCCTCTTCTTCTCCCAGCAGCTGGACCTGGGGGCATCCGAGGACTCCGCCGACGAGGGCAGGGGAAGCCCCCAGGGGCAGAGCACAGACCCCGGCGACCGGA
Source organism: Vicugna pacos (assembly GCF_048564905.1). NCBI lineage: Eukaryota > Metazoa > Chordata > Mammalia > Artiodactyla > Camelidae > Vicugna > Vicugna pacos. The sequence goes on along the minus strand of NC_133008.1, from coordinate 22,399,024 downwards.
AGAAGCCAGCTCCAGGGCCGCAGAGCAGCCCCCGAGAGGAGAAGGGGGCTGCGGGCGAAGCGCCGGCTGCCGAGCAGCCACCGCCACAGCACAAACCCCTGGACGATGTCTACAGCCTCTTCTTCGCCAACAACAACTGGTACTTCTTCCTGCGCCTCCATCAGACCCTGTGCTCCAGGCTCCTGAAGATCTACCGCCAGGCGCAGAAGCAGCTCCTGGAGTATCGGACAGAGAAGGAGAGGGAGAAGCTGCTCTGTGAAGGCCGCCGGGAGAAGGGCAATGACCCCGCCATGGAGCTGCGGCTGAAGCAGCCGAGTAAGCCCTGGGCCCCAAGGTGCCACCACCAGGCTCGCCTCTGGGAGCCGGGAGGGGAAATGGGCCAGGTGAGCCGTTAGGAAGCCTGTGACGGGAGATGTGGACGTGTTCAGTGAAGACTCCAGGTCCTTCTGGGTGGGGGCTTGTGCGTGCTGGGCCCTCGGCAACCGCGGTCCCCACCCCTCCAGGTGAGGTGGAGCTGGAGGAGTACTACCCGGCCTTCCTGGACATGGTGCGGAGCCTGCTGGAGGGCAGCATCGACCCCACACAGTACGAGGACACCCTCAGAGAGATGTTCACCATCCACGCCTACGTGGGCTTCACCATGGACAAGCTGGTGCAGAGCATCGCCCGGCAGGTGAGTGGGCAAGGGGTGAGCGAGCAGGTGGCAGGAGGCTGGGACTCTGGGCTGGGCGGGACCTCCCTGCAAGTCCCTGCCAGTCCCTGGGTTGTAAACCAGCCTTTCCTTTGCTCCTATGCCTGTGGTTGGCCCCATGGTTGGCACCTTTCCTTTTTTTTTTTTTCAATTAAGGTAAAGTTCACGTAGTGTGAAATTCACCACTTTAAAGTGAACAATTCAGTGGAATTTAGTACATTTACAGTGTTGTGCAACCATCATCTCTGTCTAGTTCTAGAACATTTCCATCATCCCAAGAAGAAACCCCATCCCCATTAGCAGTCACTTCTCCCCTAGCCCCTTTCTGCCTCTGTGGACTTACCTGTTCTGGACATTTCACGTAGGTGGAATCATACAACACATGGACTTCAGTGGTTTCTCTCACTCAGCATCGTTTTCAGGATTCCTCCACATTGTAGCACATGTCAGTACGTCATTCCTTTTTTGGCTAAATAATATTCCACTGTGTGGATAGACTGCACTTTGTTATTCCACTCATCTGCTGATGGACACTTGGGTTGTTTCCATCCTTTGGCGATGGTGGCTAGTGCTGCTGTGGATGTGCGTGTGGATGTGCGTGTTCGAGCTCCTGTTGACAAACCTTCCGTGAGGGTGATTGGGCAACATGTGAAGAGCCTCAGGCCGCTTCTGGAGGGGAAGTATTGGTGACGTTCCTCAGCATCGCCCACAGCTGAAGGTCAGCAAGAGGAAGTTGGTCGTATAAACATAAGCAGCAGAGCCCAGATAAGTCAGAGGTGGTTCCGGGACATGGGTCCCGCTTGGTGACCACTGGAATTGTTGTTCAGCGTGAGTTTCATTTCTTGATTATCAAGTAAGGCTGCTCGCTGTAAACTGGAAAAGACGCCAAGGAAAGAATAACGTCATTACTCTCCCAGCCAGATACGGTCACTGGAAACATTCTAGAAGTGGCATTTCCGTCCAGGTTTTAAAGATTTCTTATGATGTCAACAAAACACATACAGAAGCGTGCTGAATGGTGAGCATGCAGCTCGGTGGGTCATCACAGATGTCCCACCCGTGCCCCTTCCCAGCCACTCCCACTCGTGGACACCCACGGCCAATTTCTGACGCTGAGATAAGAGTCGTGGTTTTGAAGCTGTGTGTAAAGGCAGCATCTGGCTGCATCCAGGCAGCGTGATTCTGTGAGATTCCTCTCTGTTGTGATGCCCGTGGCTCCATCATCCGCCTGGGAGTCCAGGGACGAGCTCCCGTTTGGGCCCTTGGAGCAGCGCTCTGCATCCCCTGTGGGCCATCTGTGTGCATTTCCTCCGCTCCCCCAGGTTGGAGGGGTACTCAGGCTGGCACAGCCAGCTTTGGGGGCAGTTTCCAGGTTCCTGGCGCGTTCTGTGTCTTGCCCTTCTTGCCCAGTAGGTGATCTCTCTCATCTGTCTCCTGGGCTGAGGCAGTCAGCCCCTCAGCAGGCCACCACCCAGGACAGAGGCTCCATCTGTAGCCCCAGAGGGGTTGGACCAGATACTTTGATTCATGCAATTTTTTTTTAAAGAAAAGCTCCCTCTCTTCACTAATGTCTCTTGTAAATACAAACCTGTTAAGAAGAGACAGCGATGGAAGTGGGTTTGTGTAGCTGGAGCCACAGTGAGGGCTCACAGGGCCCCTCCGCGTGACGGCTCTCACCTGCAGGGTCGTGTCCACACTCCTTATGCCTTTTTGTGTATTTTTTTAATCAGCGTTTCTTATTTTCAGTAACAGCAGCTAGTGTTGACTGGAAACATGCTGTGTGCCAGGCACCACGTGAGGCCCACGTGTGTCCACGTCATGGCGTTCACTCAGCAAAGAGACCCACAGAGAAAAGCCCGAGGCCCTGAGTCTGTTGCAGCCTGTCGGGGCCCGGCTTGTGCACAGAGGGGCCGACTCCCACCAGCTCAGTCTAACCCTGCAGCCTCCTCTGTTTCCAATACCTGTCTCTTCCCAAACCTAAAGGTTTTACATGTATTTTTAAAAATTAAAGAAATTAATTGTGTTTATAGCTGAACATTTAGGAGGAAATAACCATCTGCCATGGCACTGTTTTTAGGTTATTACCACCCCCATTTTGGTACATTTTCTTGTGTATTTTTTCTGGGTGTTTCTCACCCAGGCAAGGTTGCTGCTCTGCTCTGCTCTCATCTGGTCTAGTTTGGTCTGCTCTGGTCTGGCCTGGTCTGCTCTGGTCTGGCCTAGTCTGGTCTGGTCTGCCCTGGTCTGCCCTGGTCTGATATAATTTGCTCTGGTTTGCCATAATCTGGTCTCCTTTGGTCTGGTCTGGCCTGGCCCACACCCAGCATGGAGGTTGGATCCTGGCCTCCACCCCCACTGTGTGGGGCTGGGGCATGTCTCACCCCTGCTGGGGGCACACACACCAGGCACCCACGGGCTCACCCTTCCCGGCAGCTGCACCACCTCGTGAGCGACGACGTCTGTCTGAAGGTGGTGGAGCTCTACCTGAATGAGAAGAAGCGGGGTGCTGCCGGCGGGAACCTGTCCTCCCGCTGCGTCCGCGCCGCCAGGGAGACCAGCTACCAGTGGAAAGCCGAGCGGTGCATGGCTGATGAGAACTGCTTCAAGGTGAGGCCAGCCCTGCGCAGCCCCACACAAGGCTGGGGTGCACGGGAGGGTGCCCACGGCAGGGGGGGGCTGGCCAGTTCTGTGCGCTCCTTCCACTGGGCCTCTGGATGCTGGCCCCGGCCCCGGCAGGCGCCCCGCCTGTGGTCCCTGGAGGAAAGATGGGGCTTGGAGGCTGGTGGAAGGGGGTCGTTGATGACCTTTAGACCTTGTCCTCTGTCAACCTGGGCTTCTCCTGGGGCGTCAACCTATCCATCCGCCTCCTTCCCCAGGTGATGTTCCTCCAGCGCAAAGGGCAGGTAATCATGACTATAGAGCTCCTGGACACCGAGGAGGCACAGACGGAGGACCCTGTGGAGGTCCAGGTGAGGACTGCAGCCCTGTGTGTGCGCCTTAAGGGCACCATCGCGGGCAGCATTGTGAGGCTCCCATCCCGGGAGCCCGTGCACACGCTGGCCAAGCACAGGCCACAGAATGTCCACCAGAGAAGCCTCTGTGTAGGCTGAATGCCCTCCTTGGAACCCCAGAAGGAGGTGAGAATTATAGGTGATCCTTCAGGAGCCAGTGTGTGTCCCAGGGCAGGAGGGCCCTGTGGGAGCCAGGCTATCTTTCCCCACAAACCCTGGCCCTGCTACCAGCTGCCATCCTCATGGTGCCTGTGGCCAGCCCAATCACTCAGATTCAGAAGCTCAGAGCTCTGGATGCCCCAGGTACCAGGAGAAAACCTCCCTGGCCCAAACTCTGAGGTGCACATTCCATTTGGTGCCCACGAGCCACTGGGAGCGGGGCCCGTAAGCCCCAAGCCACCTTCACAGAGCGAGGGGCACCACCCACCACAGCCACAGGGGCTCTCCTCGCAGTGTTCTCCCCTGCCCATTTCACTGGAAATGATTTCTAAGACAAACGAGAGTGGAGGCCTGCACACTCTGTCCTTTGCAGAAGTTTCCAGCAAATGTGGTTTTGTTAAGCTTGAGTCTGGAGGAGCCTCCTGCTCAAACAGGACAGTAAGTGGATGAAAGGTTGCTTGGATGGTATAAGCTATGCCCCTGGGTGGCCCCTTGGAGCCCCACCTTTTACTCACCCCCAACCCCTACCTGGTCTTTCTCTCTTCCTACCCACTGTTCATGTCCTGATGTCCATTCCTGTCTGTTCATGCCCTGGACCCCACTCCCCTCCCTGTCAGAAGCCTCCCATTCCCAGTGTGAACTTACAACACGATGGATACAGAAGAATCGTCACATAGCAGGGATTTGTCCACCCAAGCACAAACTGGCATAGATCGTTGAAATCGTGGTCTGGATGTGCATGTCCTGCTCTGGCTGGGCCCTTCATAGGAAGCTGCAGTCTGCTGGTTTCCATCATGCATCTGGGTCCTCAGTAGCTGCCGTCCTGAGGGAGGAGTGGGGACCAAGTCCACAGGAACCCTTGATGACATGGGCCATGTCTCCCTGTCTCTCCAGCACCTGGCTCGATACGTGGAACAGTACGTGGGGACCGAGGGCGCATCCAGCTCGCCCACTGAGGGCTTCCTCCTGAAGCCTGTGTTCCTGCAGAGGTGAGAGGACCCACAGCGCAGTTCCTTCCTGTGGGCCCAGGGAGGTCTCCCCGACTGTTGCCAGCGCCCAGCATGACTGGGTTTTAGTTCTCCCTGGGTTGAAGGGGTTGGGTGGTGGTTTCCATTGCTTCAATTTGCATTTCTCTGACCCTGGGAAGTCAGGCATCTTCCCAGTGTTTCTGGGCCACGAGGACTCCTTAGTCTGCAAATCCTCCTCTCACCCCCAGGAACCTCAAGAAGTTCCGCAGGTGGCAGTGCGAGCAGGTGCGCGCCCTGCGCGGTGAGGCCAAGAGCTCCTGGAAGCGGCTGGTCGGGGTGGAGAGTGCCTGCAACGTGGACTGCCGCTTCAAGCTCAGCAGCCACAAGATGATGTTCATCGTCAACTCTGAGGACTACATGTACCGCCGCGGGACCCTCTGCCGGGCCAAGCAGGTGCCCCTCCCTGCCTGCAACCTGGGAACCTGGGCTCCGGCCCACAGCCGTTTGGGGTGCTTGGGGCCCTGAGAGCCAGCCATGGCCACCTGGGGGGACTGGGCCACCCTGACTCCCCTCCCCACTCCCCCCTGCAGGTGCAGCCCCTGGTCCTGCTGCGCCACCACCAGCACTTTGAGGAGTGGCACAGCCGCTGGCTAGAGGACAATGTGACAGTGGAGGCAGCTGGCCTGGTGCAGGACTGGCTGATGGGCGAGGAGGACGAGGACATGGTGCCCTGCAAGACACTCTGCGAGACAGTGCACGTGCATGGCCTGCCAGTGACCCGCTACCGAGTGCAGTACAGCCGCCGCCCTGCCTCACCCTGACGTGCCCGCACGGGCACCACCACACACAGCTTGGCGCGGTCGGTTCCTTGGCCTTTGTGTCCATTGGGCGTTTTCATGAACGTGAGGGGAGCAGAGCGTTCCCCAGCCTTGCTGCTACGGGCTGTGAGCTCCAGGGAAAGGCAGGTTGTGTTGGCTTGCGGCCCGATGCTGCCATCCCTCTCGGCTTCCCCGCTTCCTTTGGGCCCATCCTGTGCCAAACCTGAACCCCCCTGCACTTAAACTCTGGGGGCTTAGTCCCTACTAGAGGGAGGGGTCAGCGCACCAGCCAGGGCACAGGTGATTGTATTCACACGCCTGCTGGGCCACTCCCGTCACGTGTGCCAAACCCCCAGGCAGGGGCACCGCTGGTCCTGAAGAGCCGCCCGAGGGCTCACTTTCAGGAGGGTGGTCAGCGTTTGAGAGACCCTGACATCAAAGGAGTTGGGCCCGGGTGGACCTGCTTGAAAAGCACGTCCTTCCCAGGCAGTTCTGAGTTTCTGGAAACATTTCCCAAGCTGGGTGACACCTACATCTGACGGTGCGGCATCAGCTTGACCCAGCCGGTACCCGGGCTCCTTGGTCACTTTGAAAGTGAGAAGCGCCCTGTCACCCAAACGCTTTGACATCCAGACATGGGGTGGGCGGGCGGTACCGGAACTGCCGGGGAGACCGTGTTCTGGAAAAAGAGATGCCAAACCCCATGTTGATCCAGCAGCTGGACTCTAGGCCTGTGAGGGGAGGGGGCCCGGCCTGCCGCACCCACGGAGCTCAAGGGACCCACCCTGGGAGGGCCCTGGGGTGCAGTTGTGTACCTAAGATGGACATTCTAGAAGTATATATATGCACACATATTTATTCCTTTATGCTCTCTTAGTGGTTGTGACTTCCACAATGGCCAAGTCCCACGGCTTCTCTGGGGCTAAGAGCCCTCTTCACGGAATTCCGCACACCTGCCCTGACGCCTCCATTCCTGTAGCCACCACCCGGGGCGGGGATGGGTGTGAGGGGCAAAGGCTTTCTGTGCCAAGAGTGCCAGGCTATTTGGGCTGGGGACCAGCTCTTTAAACATCCTGCCCCATGAGAAACTCTGGCCAGGCCCCTCGCACCATCAGACTGAGAGTGGGCTCAACCGATAGGTGGACCTGGCAGAATCCCTTTGCCTCCGCCCAGCCGCAGCCCTTGCCCTCCCGCAGCTGAGCTGTGCCAAACCCAAGGTTCTGGGAAATGGAAACATGTTTCTAGAAGTTACCTGTGGAACTCGAGGTTTGCAAAGCCTTTGACTCCAGGCCTGGGTGATTCCAAGGCCAGTGTGTCCGCCTGGGTGTCTCCTGGCCCATGTTTTCTCAAGTGTAATCCGTGCACTTTGTACGCATCCTTGTTTTATAAGAAGGAAACTTACCAGAGTTCCTAAACCAGACCCTCCCGGCAGCCGTCCTTGGGAGCCCCCGGCCCCTTACGTGCCTCCACTGGGCCTGGGGTGCGGGCCAGACCCCACCAAGCCCTCACCCTGCATGCTTCTAGGGAGCATCTCTTCTGTTTTTGAAGAATTTCTGTTCTGGGGCTTGTACTTCCTTTGCAGCTGTTTTGAATGTAGTTTTCCTTTTCTATTTATTTGCACATTAAAGTTAAAAATTAAATATTGACCTAGAGCTGCGAGGTTCAGTCAGTCATTTCTTGCGAGCCATCCAGAGGTGACCTCTTGCTGCCGGGCAAGTTGGTGCCCGAAGGGAGCGTCTACGTGTGTGCACCTGGAAGTTCTCAAGCCCCGCGTGGGTAACCACTCCTACCATGACTTCCCTGCGCCTGCACAGCAGGGTAGTGGGGTCCTGTTTCCTCTAGGGTGTGGCCCCGCCCCCAGAGTGTTTTCTCTGTTCATTACCAGCTGAGTTTTTATATTCGGTAGAAATGAGTATTCCTTGGAGTGCTGCACGTGCAAAACCTAATCTGAAGACTGCGGTGTGTGCTGTGAGCTTTATGCACCTGCCCACCTGCTTCTGACACCAGGTCCAAAAGCCTGCAGATGCCGCGGGACGTGGCATCTCTCCCTCCTCAGGCCCACAAAACCACCCTCCAGGCTCGCTGGGCCCCCCTCCCAGCTGCCCCCTGCTGCCACCCTTCCTCTCACCTGTGTCCCCTGAAAAACCTCCAGGACCCCCTCCTTCCAGCCCTGCACCTGCTTCCAGGTCAGTGGGATCCCTCAGCTCTGCTTAGGGTTCTCTTAGCTTTTCCCCCTGAAGCTCCCACAGCACAACAGGCTGGCCCCCCTCCTCATCCCCACGCAGTGCCTGCCACCAGGCCTCACCCATCAGCCTGCCCTGGCCACCTGGCCAGTCCTCTCCCAGGAGTTGTCCCCGACTTCCCCAAGGGGCTGTTGGTGCCTCCCAGGGACCCCCTCCACCCACGTGCACCCCCCACACACGCCCCTGGCAGTGTTCAACTTCCCAGAGGGTCGGGGCTCCCGGAGAGGCTTGGTGCTGCCCCAGATTCCTCCTGCCTCAAGCTTACGTCCAGGGGTACCCAGGGCCCCCTCTGTGCCCCCAGACTGGATTTCCTCTGTTGGAAGCACTGGGAGGGGAGTCCTGGAGTGCAAGTGGTGGCGGCTGCAACTCCCAGGAGGGGTGCCCAGTCCCAGGGGACCTCTGTGGTGGGCAGAACTCTAAGGTGGCCCCAGGATTCCTGCCCCGGGGGACACCTGTGCCTGCCCTTGAGCAGGTGGGGCCTGTGCCTGGAATGAGGTTCCTGGATAAGAGACTAGAGGGAGGGCCTCCCGCTGGGCAGTGGGAGTTAAGTGGAACATTCATTCTGTGACTAGCGAGGTGTCTGTCTTGCTGGCTATTTGCAAAATAGAACTAGCACATTGTACCTGATGTCCTGGCAGAGGACGAGACTGTTCTAAAAAGCAAGCTGAGAACTAGCTGCTGGCTTAGGTCTGTTTGCCGTTTTTTCCACTGTTTGAATTTGTGGTAAAATACACATAACATAGTTGACCATGTTGACCATACTTTTAGTGCCTAGTTCAGTGACGTAAAGTACATTGACATGACTGTACAACCATCCCCAGCATCCGTCTCCGGGGCTTGTTCATCTTCCCAAACCGAAACTCTATCCTCCTTAAACACTAGTTGCCCGTTCCCCATCCCCTAGCCCCTGGCACCCACACTTCTACTTCTTTCTGTCACTATGAATTTGGCCACTCTAGGGACATCATGGCATCATGCAGTGTTTGTCCTTTTGTGACGGGCTTGTTTCACTTACAATGATATCCTCCATGGTCATCCACATTGTAGCCTGTGTCAGAATTTCCTTCCTTTTTAAAGCTATTATTATACTTTTTTTTAAACATGAGTTTTTATGGAAAGTGACACATGGTACAGAAAATTCCAACAGCACAAAAAAAGCACACAGAGAAAAGTAGGTGCCCACGTCCCTCTCCCCAAAGGCAGCTGCTCCCAGTGTCCCCTAGGAGGTGTCCCCACATGGCTTGCCTCCAGACTGGGATAGTGGCCCTGCACCTCCACGTGCTGTGTCTAGGGGGCGGCCTTCCTGCTGGCACAGGGCTGTTTCCATGGCAGGGACGGTGGGGCGGCGGTTGTTAGTGGGAACTTCCCTGTACAGACGTTTTCCTACACGAGTGTCTCTGGCATAAATTTCTAGACATGGAACTTCTGAGTCAAACCACCCTTCTTGGGCTCCAGTCCTCCCTGCCCCGAAGGCAAAGAGCAGCTAGCCCCAGCTTCCCCCGCACAGGTTTCCTGCTCTCTCCTGGAGAGCGGCAGGAGGTCTACATCCCGGTTTTCCTGTGCACTGAGGCCATCATCTGTCACAGGAGCTGTGACACGTAGGCAGGGGCCTGAATCTGTCATTGATGCTGGTGGAAACTGCTCAGAAATGGATGAGAGGCTCCTGGCTGAGACCCCTGCCCCAGTTGGAGCTCTCCAGGCCTCAGTACCCTCAACTCTGGGACTGGGGGCAGGGATCTTAGCATCTCAGCCTCTAGCTGCACTGACTCTGTCCAGGGCTGCTTGGTCACTTCCTGGCTGGTCCCCATTTTCCAAGTGTGTGTCTAGATTAGGGCTTGCCACACTAGGACACAGCTGCATCTGACCCCCTCCCCCACCCCTAGTTAATTTTTTCTTCCCTGCCCCCCTACTGCCCCCTCTGGGTCCTTCTGCTCCCAGACCTCCTCACTGTGGCCCAGCCCTGACCACACAGAGGCCAAGAACCCCCAGTGCGGGGACCCCCCCCAGGGTGGGGCAGTGAAGCCTCCCTGAAGAGAGGTATCGGGGGCATTGTGTGCAGATGAGACCCTCCCCTCTGGATAGGACATGGAGGGGTCAAAGGGGGAAGGAACCCCCTACAAGAAGGTGGCTCAGGGGACCCTCTGAGCTGGCCTGGCCTGGCCTCCCTCTGGCTCAGATATAGCTGTGACAGTCCCTTGCCCTGGTCACACCTGGGGTCCCAGGCTGACAGTGAAGCTAGGTCCAGAGCAGAAGAGGCTTTGAGAACCAGAAAGAGGCACCTCCCAGGACAGCACATGGTCAGCATCAGGGCTCTGGGTGAGGCCGCAATAAGGTGGGGCAGTCCCCACAGAGGAACTCTGATCTCTGACCTGAGGAAGCAGGCCTCTTCTCTGGTCTGTGGGGGTAGGGGGAAGATTTCAGGAAGGGCCAAGAGCTCCTGATGGGGGCGTGGTGCGGAGGGCTGGGCTGTCATGAGGATGGAGCCGAGATGTGACTGGCCAGCAAGAAGTAGCCACTTGGCTCTCAGAGGCTTCCTGGGCTGGACAGGGGTCAGGAGTGGGGGCTGCAGCCTGGCACCTCCTCCCCTATCTTGCTGGTCCAGCGCCTCAAGCCTGTGAGCCACCTCTGTGAAACAGAGTAACCCCAGCTGCCCTGCCTCCATCGGCCAGGCCATGGGCCTCCCACGGGCTAGTGGGGGCAGGGGCTGGTTTATCTCACTGGGTCCTGTCCAATCCTCCGCCGGTGCTCAGGAAGCTGGGGGTGGGCGTCCAGCCAGGCAGGAAGCCTGAAGTCAGCCGGCCACAGCCCAGAGCAGCCGACCCCCAGCCCTGGCAGCATGTGGGTGCTCTTGCTGCTGTGGCCCCTGGTGCGGGGGCTCAGCCCAGAGGATGTCACTCTGACCCCCGCTGCCTACTACGAGGTGGAGTCCATGGGAGGAGGCGATGGTGAGTGACCTCGGGCCCTGTCTTGGGACTAGGGGGCCCTAGAGCCAGTGATGGGGACACAGGGAACTGGAGAGGACCCTCCACCCCTACCCTGAGTCTACAGGGCTGATGGAGTCTGTGTTCAGCTCTGTCCCACGAGCCTGGGAACTTGTGAGAGCTGGAGCCCAGACTGCACTTTCTCAGGGGTAGCACCATCCAGGGGGGTGGGGGAAACGGCTGAGAGGTGGTGTCGACACCTGGGCTCTCAGCACCCCCTTCCCTCTAGGTCTCTCTCCCCGAGATGGCATCCTAGGGCCCCGCCCACGCAGCTTCCCTGGCCAGCCCTCTGCTAATGACAGCAACACTCTGGAGCTCCTGGTCAGCTCTCGGGCACTGCTGCTGGGCTGGGTGCCCACGAGGCTGGTGCCCGCGCTCTACGGACTGGCCCTGGCGGTGGGGCTGCCCGCCAACGGCCTGGCACTGTGGGTGCTGGCCACTCGGGTGCCACGACTGCCCTCCACGGTGCTGCTGATGAACTTGGCAGCCGCTGACCTGCTGCTGGTCCTGGCTCTGCCGCCTCGCGTGGCCTACCACCTGCGGGGCCAGCGCTGGCCCTTTGGCGAGGCTGCCTGCCGCCTGGACACAGCCATGCTCTACGGCCACATGTACGGCTCTGTGCTGCTGCTGGCCGCCATCAGCCTGGACCGCTACCTGGCCGTGGTGCACCCGCTGCAGGCCCGTGCCCTGCGAGGCCAGGCCCTGGCCATCGGGCTCTGTGCTGCAGCCTGGCTGGTGGCGGCCACCCTGGCACTGCCCCTGGCGCTGCAGCGGCAGACATTCCGACTGGCGCTTTCAGACCACGTGCTCTGCCACGACGCGCTGCCCGTCAGCGCCCAGACCTCCTACTGGCGTCCGGCCTTCATCTGCCTGGCCGTGCTCGGCTGCTTCCTGCCGCTGCTGGCCATGCTGCTGAGCTACGGGGCCACCCTGTGCACGCTGGCGGCTGGCGGCCGGCGCTACGGCCACGCGCTGAAGCTGACTGCCCTGGTGCTGGCCTCGGCTGTGGCCTTCTTCGTGCCCAGCAATGTGCTGCTGCTGCTGCATTACTCAAACCCAGGCCCAGATGCCTGGGGGAACCTGTACGCCGCCTATGTGCCCAGCCTGGCGCTCAGCACCCTCAACAGCTGCCTAGACCCCTTCATCTATTACTATGTGTCACCTGAGTTCAGGGGCAAGGTGCAGGAGGGGCTGCTCTGCCGGACGCCTGGCAATGTGACAGCTTCCAAGGACGGGGGCAGCCCAGGGATGGGCACCCGGTCCTCCTCGCTGGTGTGAGACAGCCCCTCCATAGGCAGAGCAGACGGGAAGGGAGTTGGACTGGGTTGAATAGGGTCCCCTCCCAGCTCACGTCCACCGGGAACCTCCAAACATTGGGAATAATGTCTTTGCAGGTGTAAGTAAGATGAGGTCACATTAGAGTAGAGTGGGCCCTGAATCCCATGACTAGTGTCCTTATAAGAGGACACAGAGACACACACGGGAAGAAGGCCATGTGACCATGGAGCAGAGATGGCATGATGCGGCCACAAGCCAAAGGATGTCATAGCCTGCTGGCAGCCACCAGAAGAAGCCGGGAGAGCAGCCTGGGGCAGAGTTCTCTTCACAGCCCCTAGAAGGAGCCAACCCCACCCACCCCTTGACCTCAGCCTTCCAGCCTCCAGGACTGTTAGAGAATAAATGTCCGTTGTTTCAAGTCACGTAGTTTGTGGTACGTGGTTACAGCAGCCCCAGGAAACTAAGATGGGGTTAAATGCAGGTTCCTGGGCCCAGCCACTTCCTGTGTGTCCAAGGTCACACAAGAACATGAATTGGGGCTGTATGAATAGTGAGCGAAGCCGTCATGTCAATAGCCTGGTGTGAGGAGGTAATAGAGTTTCACAAGAGGTTATCACTGGGGGAGGCTGGGTGAAGGGTGCCTGGGACCTCTCTGCATTGGTCTAATTGCTTACAAATGCACAGGAATCTGATTATCTTGAGGTGCAGGTGTTCGAAAGCCTCTTCCCCACCCTGCTCTGAAAGGCTGGCTGTGGGTGAAGGAATGGAGGTGAAGGGCCAGATGGAAGCTGGGCTCCAGCCCTTGGAGCTGCCCCCCAGGCTCCCCTGCCCGCAGGAGGCCCAAGCCTGTGTGTGTGACTCAATAGAAATGAGCTTTTATTACACCAGCAGCCTCTATGACAAGCGGGCAACAGGGCCTTGGCCGAGGGAACTGTACCTCATAGACTGGTGGTGGGGGGTGGGGGGATCAGGGGCTCAGAAAGTGGCTGGTGCTGCATGACGGGGACCCACAGGCTGGGCACCTCCTCAGGGTCTCCGTGCTGTCCCGAGATGAGCAGGGTTGGCTGAAATAAATACCACCGTGGAGGGAGAAGACAGGCGAATGCAAGAGGGGAAAGAGACAGCTGGAAGGGTCCAGAGATGGGGGCAGGCTTTGGTTGGTCCAGAGCTGGGATAACCTCCCAGGAGACTGTGAGGGGGCCAATATTCCAGGTGGGGCGCTGGGAGGTCAGGGGGGCCCGGAAGCAGAAAGATGAAGATGTATCTGCCTGGAGCCCAGAACTTTCCCCGCACAGCCTGATGCTGTCAAGACCAGACATTCAGGGACCCTGGGGCGAGATGATTCTGGGACAACTGGGGGTCTGGGTCAGGGCCTCAGCAGCCTGGGTGGCCCAAAGAGAGGCCGGGACTTTTGCATTTTGGAGAAAGGCCGCCCATTTCGCTTCACTGACGAGGGGGTGGACGCTAGGTCCTTGATTTGGCCAGTCATATCCTCTCAGAAACAAGCTTTTTGCCATGAGTTCTTCCCAGAAACATCCCTTCTCTGGGGAGCAGGAGGTCAGGCTGTCGGAGCTGCTCTGGTCGCCCAGCCCTAGGTTTGGAGGGTGGGGCACCTGGAGTTCCAGTTGCAGCCAGGGAGGTGGGGGGAAAGGGGGCTTCCAGCCACCCCGCTGGCCATCCTTCCTGTTGAAGTAGGGGCTGGGCCCCCAGGAAGCCCACCATCCGTTAGGGCAGGTCTCTGCCGGTCCATTTATCAGGTGCATTTGGAAGCAGGGATCACCTGGGGTGGGGTCCGCCAGCCCCCGGTCAAGTCTCCTGTCAGTGGCCCCCTTCCGGCAGCGTGAAAAGGGATACACAGCCAGATGATGTCTTCCTGCTTGGAGCTTTAGGAAGAGAAGCCACTCTGACTGATGGGGAGAGAAGGGGGAAAATGCCTGTGGGCTGCCATGTCTGGGGGGCGGGGCTGTGTCCCCTCCCGGATCCCACCTCCAAGTGGCTCAGCTTGGCTGCCTCTGCCTACTGAGGCAGGAGCACCCCACTGCGGGCAGGGGTGTGGGGGGGGGCATGGTCCAGCCAGGCTCCTCAGGATCTGTGTCAGCCCTCGCTGGGCCACAGTGATGGGAGGGGCTTCAGTTCTGGTAAGAATGGGAGCAACTCGCACCGGGCCACCAGCAAAATCAAAGCCCTATCTGTGGAGCTCAGCCAGCTGAAAAAAGAAAGGAACTACTGATACACACAGCACCACGGACGGACAGCGAGCGAGCTCTGCTCTGCTGAATGGAAAGAAAAGGAAAAAAAGGCAATCTCGGAAGGGCATGGACTCCACAATTCTGTTTACAAGGCATCCCTGAAATGACAAAATTGCAGAGTAGTGGAGACAAATGAATGGTTAGCAGGGGTGGAGGTGGGAGTCGGGGAAGGTGGGTGGGTGTGGCTACAATACAGCAGCTCAAGGGATCCTTGAGACGTTGGGCTACTCTGTGTCTCGATTGTGGTCATGACTACACAGATCTGCACGTTGGGGGAAACTGCGGACTCAGTTGCAAAAGAGTGCATGTAAAAGTAGTGAAATAGTAAGATGGGTAGGCTGTACTGATGTCAATTTCCTGGTGTAACACGGTCCTTGAGTTCTGAGAGATGTGCCTACTGGGGGTACTGGGTGAAGGGCGCTTAAGATTTCTCTGTTATTTCTCACAATTGCATGTGAACCTATGGTTATCTCAAATTTAGAAGTCTGATTTTTAAAAAATCCTCCCCTCCAAAACAAAGACAAAAGCAGACTTCTCTCCGAAGGCGCTAGAGACAGCTTAGCTAGCACACACTGGACAGGGTGGGAAACACTAGGGAGAGTTTAAAGCTATATACATGATATTTATAGTGTGAGGGGTGGGAGAGGACAGCACATGGACATAAATGCCTTCAAAGTTGCTATGTTTTGGTGAAGTGGTACAAGATTTCCACCAAGCAGACTGAAAAGTTTAAGGATGTTATCCCCAGAGCCACTGCTAAAAAAATAATACTAAAACGACAACAGTTGAATCAAAATAGAATTCTAAAGAACAGTCAAGTAAGTCAAGAGGGCATGGAAGGAGAAACACCAGGGGGTGGGGGACAAAACAAACAAAAAAATCGCAGCAGTAGCCCTGAACCCAGCTCTGTCAATAATTCTGTTTCATGCATGTGGACTAAACCCCGTGCCTGGTGCCAGATGACGCACTGTTAAATCTCTGGGACTTTGGTGGGTGCTGGTGGAAAATCTCTCCTACTGGGTGTGCTGGGTGGGGATACAAATCAGTCTTTGGCACTTGCATGGGACAGAGAAACCCTCACCACCCAGGAAGGCAGGGCTCTGAGATCTAACATCGCAGCCAGTCTCCAGAACCTGGCACTTACCTTAGCTGATAGATCAACCTGTCATGTAAAGCCTTTGAGTTGAGTTTGCTCAGCCTGAAAGATCTGCCTCCTCCAGGAAGTCTGCCCAGAAGCCCCCTCCCAGCCTTACCCCTGACCATTTCCTCCATCCTTCCCTCAGGGGGACAAAGATTCTCTCTCTGACCAAACACCACTCAAGCTCCTCTGAGCTCTTTTTCATCTTGGTCTCAAGTTTAAGGCTTCCACGTCCATCTCAGCACTGTCTGATTATGGCAAGAATCTTGCTAATATACCAATTTAGCCAGAATCCCCTATCCTCCTTACTGATCACTCTTGATATCTGATGGGGTTTCTCATTCTCCACCACTCCCCACCTCGTGTGGTCTTGTCACCCTGGCCTGCCTTCAGCCACAATCAGTTTCCGTCGCTTTGGCTAAAATACCCCTCCTTCACCCCTGACATTTCCTCTTAGTAATTTTCCAACCACTGCCCCCCACTCCGCTCCTTGGATATAAATTCCCACTTTTATTTTTTTATGTTAGGAGTTGGGTATGACCTCTACCTCCACTGCAAGATTCCCTCTATCTTGATAGCACCCCCACCTTGAATAAAATATTCCTTGCATCATGAATAATTTCTTCTTTATCAGGGGCTGCAGGCCCCAGTGAGTCTCAGGGACAAGTCTGTCCTGAGGTCGAGTCCTTGGGAGGGTTCACTCAGCTCACCCTGCACATACAAGCTGCTCTTTGATGTGTGTTGGGTGAACGGGGTGGGAGGGGTTGAGGAGAAGGGATCTTCCACCTCATCCCCCAAAACCCTGCACGCTGACCCCTCCGTCACTCCACTCCTGGCCAGGTTCCAGGGCCAGTGGATGGAGGTTGGGGGCGGGCCCAGCTCTCACCTGTCCTCTGCCTCCCCGTCCAAGTCCACTGCTTCATGGCTGACTGCCAGGTGCCCCACGTCCAGGGGGTCCAGGTCATAGTCATAGTTGTACAAGGCAGAGGCCGATGTCGGCTGCTCTGGAAGGAAGGAGGACTGAGTCGGTAGGGAAGGCACTGCAGGGAGAGGATCTGGAATACCAACAGCCCAGAGCGACAGACACTGAGGTCAGAGATGGGGAGAAGCAGAAAAGTACAAGGGTGGGATAGGTCTGGGGAGAGATTTAACAAGACTGAGGAGATGCAGAAGGACCCAGACTCAAAGAGGTGATGGAGAGGAGACAGCGTGTTGGAGAAGATGGGGCGATGCACTCCGAAGCGAGGTAGGGTCCCGGAGGCCAGGCACGGGTTGGGTCCTCACCAAGGGCGCAGCGGCCAGGGGGCGCGGGTTCCAATTTCACGCGTTCGCGGCAAGCGGCCTCCTGCAGGCGGCAGGCGCTGGCGTAGACGATGCCATTGGAACCGCACACCGGGTCCTCGCTGGTGCCGCAGTCGCGGGCGCAGCCACAGCGCGTGATTGTCGCTCCCTCCTCTGGGACGGCCACGGGACCTCGTTCGCCGGGGGACCAGCCTGGGGGGCGAGGCGAAAAAGTCGGCAGGGCCCCGGGAACCCCACCCCACCACTTGACCCTTGCCTCCCACTGGGCCTCGGGTGGAGAAGTCCCTGAGGGCTGGGACCACGCCCCAGCTGGAGACAGTTCCTGGGAAGCCCTGAGAGCTGACCTGTTGGAATTTCAGGCAAGTAGTTGCCTAATATTTATGCAAACAATTTTAAAGAAAACTTTTAAGTTAAAAGCAATCTAAACCCATTTCAAGAAGTTTGGAAAATAAAGGAAAGGCCCTGAGGGATCCCCAGCCCCTCCCTTCGCTGCAGTCACTCGGCGCTCATGGCTTGGACCCCGGTGTCCCCACACTCTCTGGCTTGTGGGACAGGGGAGGCAAGGGCAGTCCTCTGGGCCTCCAACTTCTACAACGCGGCCCGCCTCCCACTCCGCTCGGCTCCGCCCCCTCCCCACTGCTCCCGCCGCCCAGCTAAGCCCCGCCTCCTCCTCACTGCTCGCCCACTCTCTGCTCAGCCCCGCCCCTCCGCTCCGCTCCGGCCGCGCGCCCTTGACCGTGCCGGGTCCTCCCCGCCTCTAACACTTGGTACCGTTCTCGGCCTGGCGACTCCCCTCCAAGACAACCGCCTTCCCCCAAGCCCGCGGGTGGGGTCGGGGTGGCGGGTGGTCGGAAGGGGCAGCGGCCCCGCGCACTCACCGGGGCCCTGGGCCAGGGCGCGCTCCACCTCGTTGCAAGCAGGCCCTGCGCACAGCTCCCGGGCAAGCGGGCTGCGCGCGCTGACATTGTAGAAGCGCGTGGCCTCGAAGGCTGCGGGACGAGGGGAGAACGGTGACCAAGTGATGGGTGACAGCGTAAGAGACGGAGCTGGGGTGGCGGGCGGCGGGCGCAGGCCTACCAGGCTCGT
Organism: Vicugna pacos; assembly: GCF_048564905.1. Taxonomy (NCBI): domain Eukaryota; kingdom Metazoa; phylum Chordata; class Mammalia; order Artiodactyla; family Camelidae; genus Vicugna; species Vicugna pacos. The sequence continues at coordinate 22,381,100 of NC_133008.1, read as the reverse complement.
AGTAGTCATACACGGAGATGGGCAGCGCGGATGTCCTGCCTACGACGTGCTCACGGATCGCCCGGAACCGCACGCACGTCAGACACCGGCTGGAGATCTGCGGGGGCAGCAGGCGGGCTCAAGCTTAGCTGGGGCCACTAAGGTCAGGGACTGAGCTCCCGCCTCTACGTTCTGTGACGCCCCAAAATGTAGGCCCAGAACTGGCAGATTTTGGGGTGCCCAGGAGGCATGAAACACAGAAACCTGATCCCATGTCAATTCTCTGGGTCCTGTCATCCCATCCCAGGAAAGGATCTCAGCTGGCCTTTCACCCCTGACTCCCCCATGGCAGGTGCTCTCCCTTCCCTTTGCGTGCGTGCGTGCGTGCGTGTGTGTGTGTGTACATTCACAGTCTTGTGCAACCACTATCCATCTGCAGAACATTTTCAACACCTCAAATGGAAACCCACCCCCATTAGCAGTCACTCCCCATCCCTCAACCTCTGGCAACCACCAGTCTACTTTCTGTCTCTGCATCTGCCTGTTCTGGACACTTCCCATAAATGGGTTCATGCACTATGCAGCCTTCTGTGTTTGGCTTCTTTCACTCAGCATGTCTTGGAGGTTCAGTGCATCAGTGCTTCATTGCTTTTGATGCCTGAATACTATTCCCCACCCCTCCCAACTTTTTCCACCAAAGCTAACTGGCTGGGGCACAGAGCCAGCAGCCGCGGCAACTCCTCCTGGATTTACTCTCCCAGTTTCTTTTTCTGGGTATGAGATCATTGCAGGAACCACACTGTGCCAAGATGGCCGTGCCCTCGCCAACGTAGCTGCTGTGGAGGCCTCCGCCCACTGCCCCTGGCTGGCAATACCTCATCAAAGTAGAACAGCACTCTGCGTCCAGCCATCTCGTACCTCTTCAGTGTGATGTACTTGTCAAGGAGCAGCTGGAGAAGAAGCCAGAGGTCAAGACCCTCCCAGCCCCTCTGCCCCCAATGCGCTCTTCCTCCCTCATCTCCAAGGGCCCCAGGTGGGTGCTTGAGGGTTTGCTTACAGTCGTCCAGCAAGTCCCCATGGGCTGGGCCAGGGGCTGGCGGTCAGCACCCAGGAGAGGGCATTCAAGGCTGGTTACCACTGTCCCAAGCACCTGCCTCCCCTCTCCTCCCTGCAGTCTCCCACAATCCCGTCCCAGCCCTAGGCCTACCTGTGGCCCCCCAGGTGCCCAGTTGGCCCTGCCACCTGCTCCTGCCTCCCCTGCACCAGTCAACCACCACCCCCAGGAGAGCCCCCACTTTCATGCTCCATCGTCCCCACCCTGCAGACCTCCTCGGGGAAAGGCAGCACCCCCTCTTTGTGACCCCCTTCCGAGCCTCTCCCCCCACCCCCACGAGAGTGGACTGGTCTCTCTTTAAGTTGAGGGTAGAGACCAGTATCTGGAGAACCTGGGCTGGGGGCACTCCCTGCCATCCCTATGTCATCCCCAGGGGGCACGCAGATTTGCGGAAGCCCTCTTCTGCCCAGTGGATAACAGCACAGGTGGCCCAGTGGGTGACACCTAGCAAGAGAGCCCCCACCCCTCCCCACCTGCCCCTTAGCAAGTGGCCAGCCCCAAAGCACCAACTTTGCCCAGAAAGGCAAAAACAAAAACAAAAACCCATTTAATGAAGAGCTGGGAATTTGCAACCTGGAATTTGCTGGCCCCGGCCCACCAGCACCACCTCACCTGCTCCAGACTCTCAACGTCCACCCGGAACCCTGACAGCAGGGGGACCTCCAGGACTGCCATGTTGGAGGACCCTGCATGCAGCCATCTTCCGATGAGAGGAGAGAGAGAAAGGTCCTTGAACTCGAGCCCCACAGTGGAATTCACGGCCCCCTCTGTCCCCACAACCCCTGAGCCTGATCCGGGCCTGGCTGGCAGCCCCTCTGCACAAAAAACCTTGGCTGGGTCATTGGTCAGCCCGTATCACAACTGAGACACTGAGATCGTAGGGAAAAGCCCTCGCCAAGGCTTCTGGGCTTGAGTCAGGTCCATCAGCTCTGGGCTATGTTTTGCCCCGAACCTCATGCTGTGACCCAAGTACGGAAAGTAGCTCCATGGGGTCGAGGGAGCCCAGGCCACTGGGGGAGACCCAGTCACTCGCCAGTGCCAGCCCTCCATTTCCCCTTCTGTGACATGGGGCAGGGAGCTGGAGGGTAAGTTGTCCCCTGAGGCCTGCTACATGCCAGGCCTTCCATGTGCTGGGTGCTGGTGACAGAGAGGGAAGCTGATATTCAGAGAGGAACCTGCAGACTGTGGGCCCAAGGGGATGGGGTGGCCAGTGTCTCTGAGATGGGTGGAGGAGGCTTCGTGCCAGGGTAAGGCCTGAGAGAGCCCGTATCCGTGTGGCACAGGGTGGGTTCTCCCTAACACATCAAAGGGAGGAACAGAGATGTCCCCAGCAGGCCTGCTGGGGCCAGACAGTTGGGCCAGTCCACCTGCGTCTTGCTCCCTCACCCGACAAGACAGTGGTCACGGCCATGCTGAGTGTCACCATCCTGAGTCTCACTGTGGAGCTGGAAACACAGCTGGAGGTTCAGGGAGCCCCCTGGCCCAGGAGGGGCTTGGGCCAAATTGAGCTTGTTTTTCCAAACTTCCTAAGATGGGGCCTTGGACATGAGAGGGCTGAAGGTCAAAGTTGAGAAAGATGCCCGGGCGGCTCCAATGGGCTTCAGGTGCCATAGCTCCCACCCATCTTTGGGATCCCCCATGATTGCCATGGCAACAAGCATCTTTTAAGGGCAGCTGCATGCACCTGCCCTGAGGACCCTCTGTGGCCTGGTCTCAGGATCACCCTTTGGGAAACCAAGAGACCTGGAGCTGGTGGGTCACATAGGGGCTTGTCACTGGGGTCTGTTGCATACAGTAAGAAGGACTTCCATTTCCCTCACTCATTTCAAAAGCCCTCTGTGGTGTAAGTGCCTGATGTTAAGCTTTTGATTGCAAAGGCATCCATTCCAAGACATCCAAGCTCCTAGATAATCAACCAGATAAGACATCAGGCTTCCCCGCCATGAAGATCCCTCTCTTAGAAAGCCCTGGGCAACTAGGTAACTGGCCGCGTGAGAACGGCCCTGCCTTTCCCTTTCCCGCACCCTAATTCCTGCCATTACATTTGAAATTTGCCAATAAAAAGTGAATCTGCAAAACCCTAGGCACTCCACCCTCAGACCTCAATGAAGGCAGAAACTCAGGTTCGTGCCTTCTTTCTCTCTACCTGCGACCTCGCTGTGTGGCCCTTGGGAGGGTCATGTCCCCTCCGGGACCCATGAGTAAGAAATCTTGCTCTTCAAAGTTCCCTGATGGTTGTTGCTGAGGTGCGTCTTATAATCATAATAAGAACCACAGGGGCTGGTCCAGCCACAGCTTTGACTCTGGCCAGGGGAATGTCTGTGGGGGCTCCCACAAGGTGTACAAGCCCCAGGCATTCCTAGCCAAGCATCACTATGGATTAGCTGTGACTGATACAAAACGCCGCCAGGGCAGGGATGCCAGCCCGCGGGGCAGGAAGCCTTACCTGGTGCACACCTCCAGAGTCACCTGGTACTCCTGGTGATGCTGGTCAGCTGCTGGGTCGTCATCATCAGCAGAGGGGGCGGGCGCGGGAGGTCGCTGCTGCTCAGCCTCGGGCTCCTGGAGATTCACAAGCAGCTGGAAGGATGGCTTGGCCACCGGGTCTGGCACGTTGTAGGTGACATCAATCTGGGAGTGGGTGAGTGTGGGAGGACAGAGGCTTAGGAGACATGGGGAAGAAAAGGGCAGGGGAAGGTGGGGACAGCTAGAACCATGATGACAGTGACATTGGCGACAGTTCTGGGGACTACGGGCATTCAATTTAGCCCTGATGGTGTAGGTACGACCATCATTCCATTTTTCCGAGTCTCAAGTCCAGGTCTGCGGCCACCAGGACTTTGTCTGGGCTCCAGTTTTCGAGATGGAGAAGCTGAGGCTGCAGGGGTCTCCAGGCAGACTTAGCCCTCTGACTGCTGGCCAGAGCCCACGAGGCCAGCCTGCCCCTGCCCAGAGAGTGACTATATCCTGAGCCTGGTGACCAAGGGGTTCCAGGGAGCACCAGGCTGAGTCCAGGCTGGGTGTCCCCATTCAGGCCCTGACAGGGAGAGTAACCTGGAGCCACTGGGCAAGTCCCACAGTGGGAGGACCAAGGGAGGTCTGATGGTCAGAGACCACCGGAATGAGGGTGAAACAGATTTCCCAGGGGGGACCCTAAACCCAAGGAGACACACTGGCATCTGCCCTTGGGCAGAGTGGGGGACATTTCAGGGGGCTGACAGTCTTCCCTGGGGTCTCTCTCACACACCATCCCACTCAGTCTGGTCGGACACTCAGCTCCCCCACCCCGCCCTTCAAGGGGTCCCTCTGTGAGCGCCCCCTCCCCCCACAGCCTCACCTGCATCAGGCAGCAGCCTTCGCCCTTGGCGCTCACAAACAGTCCTGTGGGGAGGCTGGGGATCTGGGGAGAGAAGACGCCGTGGTTTCCCCCGCGGACACACACGGGCAGACAGGCAGCAGAGAGGGGCCGCTGTTACTGCCCTCCCAGCCCTGGTCCCTGGAACACGCACCGCCGCCGTCTGCAGAAGCTTCTGGTTGGCCCTGTGCAGCTCGAAGGTCTCCTGGTAGTCCAAGTTGGTGGAGGCCAGGGAGACAGTGAGGTTGACGCCGCCCGCATAGGACAAGATGGCATATTCTGCCAAGGCCTGCAGAGCCACGCAGGTGTCCTGGGGACAGAGCGAGAGGCCGTGGTCAGCTCCAGGCATGGAATGGCCAGCCGTCCCTCTGCCCCATCCTAGGAGGTCCGGCCCAAATTGAGGGTATCACAGACCCTCTCTGGAGACCATGGACTCATGCAGCTGGAACAGAGAGCTGACACCCACAGAGCTGGGGGCCCCAGAAAGCTGGGTGGGCGACTCCACGGAGGCAAGGGCTGGGTCCCTGTCCCAGAGGGGCTGCGGGCAAGGAGCCAACCTGAGACTTGAAGCACTCAATGGTTTCCTAGCTGGCTCGGTGCCCCTGCCCAGACCTGAGCCCCTCCCTTTAGCCTGCCTGGCTCACCTGAGTGGAGGAGAATCCCCCGAGCGCATTCCGCTGTTGGGACAGCCACTTCACCACGGGCAGGGCGGTGGCCACATCTCCCAGGAGGGTGTAGGTCAGCAGGGCGTAGGCTGTCATTTCCACCTCGGCTGAGACCACTGCAACGGAAGAGGCCAGCTGGGGCCCTTTGGACGCTGGGACCCAGGACCCTGTGCCCAAAGCAGGCACTGGGGGTTGGGGTGGCCAGTACCTGACTGATAGACCCCATCACTGAAGCTCAGGAATGCATCCTTGTCCACATCCCGGGAACCTGTCAGGCTCCAGTGGGTGACCCCATCTGCAAGGCCAGCACAGGTCAGGGATCACAACCCCTCTCAGCACTCAGCCTGGTGACCTGTGCTGAGTGTCAGTGTATGTGGTCTCAAGAAAAGACATCAGGGGACTGGACCCCAGTGGAAGAGGGTACCAGGGTTAGATGGCTGGGACAGGAAGGACCTTGGGGTTGTGTCTCAGATCTGCAACTAGAGCACCAAATCCAGCCCTGTCCTGCACCCCTGACAGACATCCCTAATCAATGGCTGCTTTTCTGTACCCCTGATAAACATCAATAATCAATGGCTTCCCTCCTAGCTAGGGCCCGAATGGAGGCCCCAGTTGTCCCCACTCAGGGCCCAGGAAACCACTCCCTGCTTGCAAAGGCTCCAAGGATTCTGAGCTCATGTGAGGTATAAATGGCCCTCAAATCATAGAGAACTCAGACCTCCCTGTCTCAGATCTTGAGCATTTAGTCCTAAATGGACACCGTCATCCAATTAGGTGGTTTTAAAATTTTACTTCTAAAGTTTTTTTTTTTCTTCTTAGTCAGTGAAAGCAATTCTTCAGGTGACATCTTAAGCAGAGAAGATGGATGGAATCCCAGAGCAGCTGCTGGGGAAGGCCAGGGTGGGAGGGACGGGGACTGAGTTTGGGGGCATTCTGAGAAGTCATAGCTCAGTGACTGGGGCCCCCCGAACACAGTGGGGAGTCCTTAGGTAGATGGGGAGACTGACACCCCAAAGATGGAAATGGCTTTCCAAGGCTCACTCAGCGATGGGGGCAGGATGGGGGCCAGCCACAGCCCTCCCAGCTTCCCAGCTCCCTGCCAGGGATGGCTTCTAAGAAGCCTGGGGGATCCTCTCCCTAGGACCCTTGAGCACTGCCCTCCCTCCCTGGCATCCTTTGTTTCATAAGGAAAGAAAATGATGCTCAGGCTCAAGCCACTTCATCAAATGAAGCCACTGGAAGATGTGATAAGGAATGAGCAAAACAGAGTGAGCAAAGGACGCCTCCTTCATTCCATGTATGTGTTCATGAGCTGTTCACTAGGGCCCGCGGTGAGTCAGCCCCACACTGTGTCAACTGGGGTGGCGGGCAGGGGACACCTACCCTGGGTGATGGCCAGGCTGCGGAGCTTTCGGAGAGCTGTGGGGGCTGTGGGGCTGCGGAGCAGGGTCAGTGCGTAGGCGATCAGGGCGCTGCTGTAGGGGTCTGCAGTCAGGGGTGCACTGGACTCCAAGAAGTGCCTTGCTTTGGCAATGGCTCCCCTCTCCTCCTGCGGGGTGAGGTGGGAAGTGGAGGCTTCTCTGTCCTCACTCCACCCACCACCCTCCCAAAGGTTCTTGGAGCATGCCCAGGGAAAGCGCCGGACAGCTCGCATCCTTCTGGGGCCCCGTTGCCTGCAGCCCCAGCTTTCAAAATTCCATCCCCTTTCTTCTATGTTGGTGCGAATCTGTTTCAAATGAAGTTTGAGCACAACAGATCAACCCAAAGGTGATCTAGGGGAAGCAGACAGAAGCCTGGTTGCCCGCTGCACCCCACCCCATCACCAGGCTGGCTTCTAAAACTGCCAGGTAAGGCCTGCTTCATCCTATTAGCCTCGACTCAATTGTCGCCTCCTCCAGAAAGCCCACCAGTCCTGATCATGCTCCTGCCCCACAGTGTGAGTGGCTGGAGGACATAAACGAAGTCCATTGTCCAGTGATGGGCGTGGTTCAAAGAAGCTTGACCAATAATATTAGTTCAACGGAAAAATAAGTGATTCAAAGCATCAATGAATTCAGCAAATGAGCAACGGTGCTCCTGCGGGTGGGCCCCAGTGGAGCCATGGAGTTAAGCTACCTCTCCTTAGTGGTTGTTAAGATTGCAAAAAGAATGCTCTCCCAAAGTTTTCCATCTTAGATCAGGAAAAAGCACAGGAACCTCCCCTACAGCTTGTAGTCCAGATGTACCATCTCCCGCCTGGGGCATGTGCCAGGGATGACAGAGCAGATTACCCAGACCCCAAGCCTGGGCCACGCAAGCCCAGAGCCTGGGGTCAGGGTGGGAGTAGTTGCACACTATCGCAGAGGCAGGACTGGTGTCCTTACAAGAAGAGAGAACACAGAGACACAGAGAGAAGGCCATGTGAAGACAGGCAGAGAATGGAGCGATGTGGCCATAAGCCAATGGCACCTGGAGCCCTCAGAAGCTGAAAGAGGTAATGAAGCATCCTCCCTTAGACCTCGAGAGGGAGCCACGGCCCTGCTGACACCTGACTTCAGACCTCTGGCCTCCAGAACTGCGAGGGAATAAACTCCAATAGTTTGAAGCCACTGCTTGTGGCATTTTATTACAACAGCCACAGGACGCTAGCCCAGGGACCATTATTCAGCCAGGGGCCTTTACATTCTAGAGTAAATGAAGAAACACGTGGCTCAGTTCTAGAAAAGTATAATATGGTCAGAATGACCTAAATGTCGATTTAACCAAAACAAAAACCAGAACCAGAGGATGGAGGAGAGGCCCCACCAGACCTGCATCCTGGGAATCCCTCCATCCCAGGCCAACCAGAACAGCTGGTCACCCTAGAGGCAGGGTGTCTGAGTCCGCTGAGGCTGTGTAACAAAGAACCATAAACTGGGTGGCTTAAAAAAATAGAAATTTATCGTTGCATCGATCTGGAGGCCAGAAGTCCAAGATCAAGGTGTCAGCAGGGTTGATTCTTTCTGAGGACCAAGAGAAAAGGCTCTGTTTGGGCCATACTCTTGGCTTGTAGCTAGTTGTCTTCTCCCTGTATCTTCACATCATCTTCCCTCTCTCCCCATCTCTGTATTCTAATTTCCCCCCTTTACAAGGATGTCAGTCATAATGGATTAGGACCTACCCCAATGGCCTCATTTTAACATGATTACCTCTTTAAAGGCCTTGTCTCCAAATACAATCACATTCTGCGGTCTTGGGGCTGTCTGCATCTCCCCCACAAATTCATATGTTGAAACCCTAACCCCTCGAAGTGATGGTTTTAAGATGGGGGGGCCTTTGGGAGGTTATTAGGTTTAGATGAGGTGCAGAGGGTGGAGCCCCTATAATCAATGAGGCTGCTTATAAGGAGACAAAGAGACACCACAGCTTTCTCTTTCTCTCCCCTGCCAACTCCACCCACCTCTCTCTGTGGTCACACTCCCAGGAAAGGCCATGTGAGGCCACAGAGAGAAGATGGCTGCCTACACGCCAGGAAGAGAGCCCTCGTTAAGAACTGACTCGACCAGAATCGTGACCGTGGATTTTCCAGTCTCTAAAATGATGAGAAATAAATGTCTACTATTTAAGTCCCTAGTCTGCAGTATTTTGTTGTGGCAGCCCGAGTTAACTAAGATAGGGGGTTAGGATTTCAGGATATGAATTTGGGGGCAGACCCAATTCAGCCCTCAAACACAGAGCAAGCAAGGGGCCCTCTGGGCAAAGCGTGCAGGATGTGGAGGGTCTGCAGTCACAGCCAACCCGAGACACAGCAGTTAGATGCGGATGGTGAGCCCGAAAATCCTGAGAAGCACCCGACTCATGATTCATTATCAGATGATTTGGAATTGTAAGAACGGCGGAGTCCCTCCCCTAAGGACTGAGATTCGTCTATCGTGGGAATTCTCACCATTGGGGGATATGCCGCTCCCACCTGGGACAGCCTCATAGGAGTGATGATGGCCCTGAGTTCCTTGGGACACCTAAGTCCTGTCTGAACTGTCCCTGAAAGTTCTAGACCCTCCAAAAGCAGTCATGAGTCCAATATTCTAAATAGAGTTCCCTGAGGCCAGCCCACGGGTCAGCGGCCAGGAACCTGAGCCCCAGATGATTCCCTGAGTGGGGCCTGGGGGCTGCGGACAGTCCTGGGAGGGCTCATACTCAGGGTATGCCCCCCCAACACACCCATGCCCCCCACGATTACCACTGGGATCTCTCACTCCTCTGATTGGGGATCAGGCCACAAGAAGTTGGATGTCCTATGACTGTTAAAAGCCTGAAAAAGCCTCATTAATGAGCAGAAAGGGCAGAAAAACAGAGGCTGGAATTGGCCAGAAGAAGGGGCTAGCCTGGCTTGCAGGGGGCAAAGCGCCCGCTCGCTCCTCCGCCCTGCATCTTTCGGGCTCCCCCGTGCTCACCTCTGAGGCCGGGTCCATCTCCAGAAGCGCGGCCACCACGTAGGCTGTCAGTGGGACAGTGCCATAGATCCCACCCTGGAAGAGGACACGCAGGCCTCACCCCAAGCCAGAGGGGACAGCTCCCCACCTCCACCAGCCCCAGATGGCACCAGGGAGCAAGGCCAAGACCCTGGAAGGAGGCCTGAGAGGCTGCCGACCTGGATGTCCTTGTTCAGAATCCTGCCCACTGCCGGGAACGAACCGTCTGCCCGCTGCTGCTGGACAATCCAGCCCTTGGCAGCTGCCAGCTCCCGAGGGTCGATGAAGATGAAACTGCGAGCCTGGGCGAAGGACTTTAGGACAAAGGCTGTGAGCCTGAAATAGGAGGAGGTGGGGACTGGGAGGGCCGTGGGCTGGGGAGTTGCAAAACGGAGTCACCTCCCATGTGTCCCCCAACCCCCACCGAGGGACTGTGGCTGGTTCCTCACATCACCCGAGATTCTGTGTTCTCCTCTGTAAGACAGGAGGGTCCAATCTGCCCCCGCAGCCTGCTGTGAGCACTCGATGGAAGTCTGTGGGCACCTGGCAGGGCCTGATGACAGAGCTCAGCCTCCCCGTTTGCTCCCTCTCACCCTGGAAGCATCCAGGTCTGCTCTTTGCTTGGCACTCAAGGCCTTTTGGTGAGCTGTTCCAGTCCCACCCAACCTCTGCCATGTGCAGAAGACCTTGCTTGTTGCCCCTCCATAACCACTCCCCCAGAGATCCTGTCTTGTTGAGAGATTCCAAGGGGAATGGGCAAAAAGGTACTTTGGACATTTGGACCCCTCTGTAACCTAGCCAGCCACAGTCATATGCATTCTGGGCCCCAGGCCTGTAATAGCTTCAGAATGGGCACATGAAGTGATAATGGGAGTAGCTACAGCCATCTTGCCACCACAAGATCAGTTGTTGAGCTGAGGGTGTCCATAGGGACCAAGGGAAAGAACCATGGGCCCCTACACATTGTGGGGCTCCCAGACTGGCCAATTCTGGGGTCTCCCCAGCCTGGTGCTGTGAGATGATGTTCAGAATTGCTTTTTCAGCCAGTTTTCTATTGCTTGAAGCTGAAAATATCCCACCAACCCACTGGTGACTCCTACCTCTCTTCTTCACAGGACGAAGTTCTACTTGTCTCTCAAGTTCATCCCTGAGGTCTCTCCCCAGAGGAAGCCTCCCAGACACCCCCACTCTGGGATGGAAATGCTGCCTCTGGACCCTCAGTAGCCCTGCTTCTGTGTCACTGTTGTCTGTCCGTAGCCCTGCAGCCTGTCCCTTGTCCACACCATCCCCCAGCCCAACTGTTGCTAGAGTTATGGGGCACTCTGCGTGAGAGGTGGTGGGGTTGGAAATGAATGAACGAATGAACATTGAGAAATACCGGATGGAAACCAGGGAACAAAGAGGGATGGGATGAACAGCAGAACTACTGGCAGGGGAGGCCCCGACTCAGGATGAGAGAGTAATCCATCCTCTTCAAAATCAAGTGGCTCCCCTACCTCACATCCATCAGGATGGCTACTATTTAAAAAAAAAATGAAAACAACAAGTGGTGAGGATGTGAAGAAAGTACAGCCCTCGTGCACAGCTGGTGAGAATGTAAAATGGTGCTGCCCCTGTAGAAAACAACATGGCAGTTCCTAAAAAATTAAACACAGAATTATCACACGATCCAGCAAGTCTGCTTCTGTGTATATATCCCCAAAAGAAATGAAAGTGAGGTCTCAAAGAGTTTTTTGCACACCCATGTTTGTAGCAGCATTATTCCCAACAGCCAAACCATGGAAGCAACCCGGTGTCCACGGACAGAGAAAAGGACAAGTCAGATGCAGTGTATCCACACAATGGAATATTTGGCCTTGAAAAGGAAGGAAATTCTGCAAAAGGCTACAACATGGATGAACCTTGAAGCTATTATAATTAGTGGAATAAGCCAGTCACACAAAGACAGACACTGTGCAATTCCACTTATATGAGGCATTTGGAGTAATCAGAATCACAGAGACAGAAAGTAGGAGGGTGGTTGCCAGGGGCCAGGCGAGGGGAGAATGGGGAGTTCGTGTTTAATGGACACAGTGTCAGATTTACAAGATGAAAAGAGTTATGGGGATGGATGGTGATGATGGCTGCTCAACAATATGATTGTATTTAATATCATTGAACTGTACACTAAAAATGGTTAGGTCGGTGGGGGAGGGTATAGCTCAGTGGCAGAGCGTGTGCTTAGCATGCATGAGGTCCTGGGTTCAATCCCCAGTATCGCCATTTAAATAAATAAATAAATAAATAAATAAATAAATAAATAAATAAAATCCCCTCCCCACAAAAACAAACCAAAAAGAAAAAAAGTGGGTAAATTTTATAGCATGACTACTTTTTCTTCTAATGGAGGTACTAGGGACTGAACCCAGGACCTTGTGCATGCTAAGCATGTGCTCTACCACTGAGCTGCACCCTCCTCCTCATCTATATCATGTGTATTTCAACACAATTTAAAAAAAAATAAAAAAGACAGAAAGCAAAGCAAAGAAAATGGCTCCAAGCTGTTTATGTGAATCCCCCAAACCTGAAACACTAATTGAAAGAGACCCAAAGCCCAGGATTCAGCTCGTCCTGGCCACTCTCCCACCCAGATACCTCAAAGCCATCCTCTTCCCTTGACCCCCACGGCCCCTGCATCAGCCAGGCCACCCGACCACTTCTGCCCCTGGGCCCGCCCCTGCCCCACAGCCCACTCTGCACGCAGCAGCCAGAGGAAATTCCAAACAGTGTGGACGTGCGGCAAAGATGGAACTCAGCTGCCCGTGTGCACAGGAACCTACCTATAACAGATTCTAAGTTTCAAGGCTGTCAGGCTGGATCCTGGACCTCCCAGCCAAGTATTTAAGGAGAGGTGCTAACAAAGCATCCATCCCAGTGGGTACCCGGCACTGCAATGAGCATACCTGCTGCGCCCTTATCCTACTGCCTCCTGAATCCCAGTCTTTAGAGAGATGTGTGGTGAGAAAAAAGGCTCAGAGACGTTGAACATCTGGTCTAAGGCCACACAGCTCACACAAGATAGAGCCTGGGTTTGCCCAGCTCCAGGGTGGATGCTGTTTCACCGGCCTGTGGTTCCTGCAGCTTTGTCCCATAGAGAGGTTTCACAAGGCAAAGATGCTGGGTGTCACATTTCCGCCACCACAGTGGAAATTGGTCTTTTCTTGCTCGTGCTGTGTGTGTGCGCGTGCGTGCACCGTGGGAGGGTGTACAACAGGTCACAGCTCTCTAGTTCTGACCGGTGGAGACCTCTGGGAGTTGCTGGGACTTGGACAGCTTTCAGAGAGTGACTCAGACGCTTTGGCCATCCCTGCGGGTGGGTGGGGGCCTCTGCTTGCTAGGGCGTGACGGTGACCTTGCCTCATGGGCTGTCAGCAAGGCAGGGTCCTGGGACCAGGACTGGGGGCCAGGGTGCTGAACAGGTCACCAAGGCTGGGCCTCTCTGGAGCCAAGGAAGTGACACTGGGGCTCACTCAGGCACATCCCTGTCCCCCAGCCCCAGCACTGCCGCTGTGCAGTGGACACTGCCGCCTGGAGGACCGGGCACGTCCCATGCCCACAGCTGCTGCAGGTGCCATCAGGGTGCTGCTCTGAGAAGGAAGCCCCATTGGGGACAGGAGCTGGGGGCACCCCGTTTTCTCAGTAAGCCCCCAAGTGGACAAGACAAATCCCTGATGATGCCAAGAACTGCTATGGTCCAAGGATCCCAAGGAATGAGCAGACCCATCCAGGCCCTCCCTGCCCTAGCTGACCCCGAAAGCCAGAGGGAGCCACTCGCAAGGGAAACTGGACCCCAGAGCACCCAGGTCCCATTCCCAAGGGGCCGGAGAGCAGGGGTTTGGTTCCCGGCTGCTGCGGCAACAACAACGGCAGAAGGAGTAATAGTAACTGTCGCCGCCAGCCCCACCACGCCCAGGCCAGGCAGGGTGCCCCCCACATCCAGCCATCTAAACCCAGGGGCTAGAACCACGCTGACTCCATTTCCCACGCAGGCTCCTTGTCGCCCTGGGGATTGGGCCCCATGTGTCCTGGCTACACTGTGCTGCACCTGAGGCTGTGGCCTCGGGTGGGGGATCTCAGTAGCCGCGCCTGGGACATGGGGACTCACCACATGCTTCCCGACGCGTCCCGCTCCCCAAATGCACTATAGGAGCCGTCCTGGTGCTTGTAGGTCAGCTGTCGCTGGTAGCCTGTGGTTCAAATAGAGGGGACAGCACCCTGGTGAATGACTGACCTGACAACGTCATCCCCTGGGATCCCCAAACAATGCCACATCCACACTGGGGGTTCCTGAAACTGTCCCCACCCACATCTGGGGTCCTTGAAACTGCCCCACATCCACTTGGGGACCCTAAACTGACCCCCACCCACGCAGGGACTGTGAAACTGCCCCACATTCACATCTGAAGCCCTTGAAACTGCCTCTCACTGTAGTAGCAAAGAACAAATCTGACTCCATATTGAATCTATTTCTTTTACTTTAACCTTTGTGTTCTATTGCTTTAGCTACAAGTTAATCACTAAAGGGATGTTGCCTATAAGCTTAAATTATACATAATGGCCCATCGCTGGGAACCTTGCCTCCCAGATAATGAGCGTTAAGCTAAAATATCTTCATTTAGCTCACAGGAAATATCCTAACCAGGCCCACCTGGGAATGACTGTAGGAAGGAAGAAATTAACACATCCCGTCTGGAACGAGGAAATGTTTGACTTTACCCCTCCTCCTTTTAGTATAAAAGAAGCCTGAATCCTAACTCAGGCAAGGGGGCTCCTTGGGCCACCATCTCCGTCTGCTAGCTTTCCAAGTAAAGTCACTATTCCTTGCCCCCACAACTTGTCCCTTGATTTACTGGCCTATTGTGTGGTGAGCAGTATGAACTTGGACTTGGTAACAGCACCCCCTCTGGGTTCCTTGAAACTGCCCCACACCCACATCTGGGGTGACTGAAACCTCTACTTTATTCCCCTCTTGTTTCTTGATACTGCCCCTACGTGACTCCTGTTAACACGCTGGCCCTCAGTCATCCCTGAGGGGTGGGGTGGGGGGGTCAATGAAATGTACCATCTCCAGGGAGTGCACTCTGCCCCACCGGGGCTGGGGTTGGGAGGGGGTGTTGCTCCATCCGCTGGTGCCAGAGCTTGGTGTGCTCGGAACACAGAAGGTGCCAGAGCGGCTGGGGCAGGGGAGCAAGGCGGGGGACGAGAGGGAGGGAGGCCAGGTGGGCCACCAAGGCTTGGGGGGGGGTGGTTGGTCTCCCAGTGAGGAGAGAAGGAGGTCTGAGTCAGGGGTGAGGGGAGCAGGGGAGGGGTGTGAGGGGACATATGTAGTGGGTGGACTGCAGGGTCCAGAGAGGAAGCAGAGAAACTGGGGAGGTGGGGACAGTCTGAGTGAGCATGATGACGGGCTTGGACTGGGTGGCGGGGAGCGGTTCTGCAGAGCTGCCTTATCCGAACAAGATGCGAAGGAAAGGAAGAAGGATGTAGAGGGCACCGAGGTTTGACACCCAATCCGCTGGAAGGACAAAGCTGCGCCCATGGGGGTGGGGAGAGGCAGGAACCGAACTGGGTAGACAGCATCCTCCCAAATTCATGTCCACCTGGAACCTCAAAATGTGACCCTATTAGAGGCATGGTGGGGATAGCTCAGTGGTAAAGTGTGTGCTTGGCATGCACAAGGTCCTGGGTTCAATCCCCAGTGCCTCCGTTAAAACGAAAAATTAAAAAATAAGTAAACAAAATAAAAATACAAATAAATATATATTAAAAAAGAGAAAACAAAATTTTAAATGTGACCTTATTGGGAGTCAGGGTCTTTGCAGATGGAATTATATTCCTGGGTTAGGCTGGCCCCTAAAACCAACAACTGGTGTCCTTCTCAGAGAAAAGAAAGGGAAACACACAGACACAAAACGGCTTGTGAAGACGGTGGCAGAGAGTGTGGTGATCTGTCCACAAGCCAGAAATCCAAAAACAAGCCAAAAAAGCCGCCAGAGCCACCAGAATTCCACCAGGACAGATTCTGCTTCAGAGCCTCCAGACGGACTCAGCCATGCTGCCAGGTGACTTCGGAACTCCAGCCTCCGGAACAGTGAGGTGATGAATTCCTGCTGTTCAAAGCCACCCAGTTCATGGCACCTTGTTACAGCCCCAGGACACTAATGCCAGCTGGTCTGGCAGGAAACGAGGTGAGGGTTGACTGCGGGCTTGTCGGGTGTGAAACGCCAACTGGCTGATGGACATGAGGTCTGGCTGTCAGGGAGTGGGAGCGGGGGTGGCTGCTGCTCACCAGTACAGGTCATTACACTCTGGGTGGCATTTAAGGATCTGAACCCAGAGGGGTTCACTGAGGTGTGCCTGGCCCTGGGCAACCCCGGACCCTCACAACACACCAACCTGAGTCCCACCCTGTCCCGACTCCTACCCCACCCCCACTACGTGGACTTGGGGCTCCCAGCAGTTGGTGGTCAGCCTTCCTGAGGCCAGATCTCCAGCCTGTGGCAACCCCTGACTTTCCATCTAAGACCTGTATGTTCCTTTTTTTTGTTTTGTTTTGTTTTGTTTTGTGGGGGGAGTAGTTAGGTTTATTTATTTCTTTATTTAACGGAGGTACTGGGGATTGAACCCAGGACCTTGTGCATGCTAGGCAGGCACTCTACCACTGAGCTATACCCTTCCGCTTCCCCACCTGAGAGTCGTACATTCCTCATCATGAGTTTTATCCTTTTCTCATCCATGAGGATGGATGGTTCTTGACAGCAGGACTGCCTTTGGAGCATATTAACTATAGAAACCTTAATGGGTCAGGGGGAAAGGACCCCACACTCGCCTCAGGAATCGAGGTGCTCATCTGCCTCAGTTTCCCCATCGGAGAGGGGCCCAGCATCATCTGAGCCAGGTACATGCGGGTCCTTCTCAATGGCAGAAATCTCCAAGATCATCTCCCTCTGGCTGGGTCAAGTGCTCAGGCTGCCCCTCACACTCCAACCCAGGGGACCCTGGGGTCTGAGATGCCCCCATCTCTTGCCCCTCTGTGGTCCTGGGCCTATTCCCTTCTAGGAGCCTCACTTGCTCATCTGGGAGACAAGGACCATTAGTGCGGGGGCTGCTGGGAGGGCCTTGGGAGAGCTGCATGTGCCTGGCACGAGGTGGATGCCAGCTTCAGAGCCAGGTCCTGCCCCCTCAATGCTTCCCTTTCACTTCAGCTCCAGCCCAAGGCTAGAAGGAGACCCCAGGAGACCCCAGGACCTTGAGATCGACTGACTTAATGCCCTTGTTACGCAGATAGGAAACCAAGGCGCTGAGTAGAGCAGGCCCTACCTGGGGACACAGAGTGGGAATCTGAGACAGAGATGAGGCTCCACCTCCAGCTTCCCCGCCTTTCCCCCTCCCTCTGGGGCCTAGATGTGCAGAAGGGGTGGGCCAGGGCACTCAGAGGCTGTGTCCCCCAACACAGGGCTGTCTCCTACCCTAGGGACCTGATTCATGGCAACAGAAGATGTTCAGCGCTGTGTTATTTATTTCTGAAGCTGTTCAGTGCTGCATTACTTAGGGAAAAGAGAACTAGAAACACCCCAAGATGTCCAAGTGGAGAGTTCAATATGTTGTGCTCCATCAATGCATATGACGGACAGTGTGGCCCCAAAAGTGATTATGAACTGAATACCTCCTGAGACCCAGCAAAGTCACCCCACAGAAATTTGGACGTTTCCACCAAGTACACAAACAAGACAATTAACGGCAACACCATTCTAAAAGCCCTGAATTGAAACTGATCTAAAATCCACAGCAGACACGCTGACTGTGGTCCCTCCACACAGCAATGGAGGTGAGTGGACCACAGCTCCCCACAGCCCGGTGGACGAATCTTATACACACAGGGCATGCCATAGGATGCTATGCTGTAAGATACCAAGGATGGCAAAGCTCATCTGTGCTCTTGGAGGGCAGAAGAGGAAACCCAGAGCCAGCAACGACAGGGAACTTATCGGAAATTTTTTTCTTTTCCAAGTTTGTTTGTTTTTTTTTTAAATAATGCTATTATATTGCTCTTGTCGTTCCAAAAAAAAAAATCTACGTTTTTAAAAGATGCTGTTTCTCTCTCCACGGCTGATTACCACCACTCAGGGTGTTTTCCTAACAGGTACAGGTGCCAGGCTCCTGCTGACAGTGACAGATCCACCCAGAGTGGCCTCTATCACCCACTTCCTTCCTTCTTCCCCATCCACCACCTCTGGCATGTGGGCTGCCCCCAGCCCAGTCAAGGCTGCCTGTCTCCCCACACCCTCCACCCAGGCAGTTCCCCCCAGTACCTTGCACCAGGTAATCAGTGGTCTCCCTCTCCACTTCAGGGCTGAGCTGTCGGGTTTTCTGAAGATACTTCAGAACAAAGACGTTGGGTGCAAAGTGGATCATGTTTTGCTCTCCGCAACCAAAGGGCAGCCTCAGGAGGTTGCTGAGGTGGTTCAAGGTTGGCCCCATGACATCTCCTGGTGGGAAGGAAAAGAACCCTGGGCTGGGGGCTGGCGCCTCCCGGTGCCCTGGCTATCCTAGGGAGTGGGAGGTGGGAGCCCACCTATGGCCTAACACCGACCCATCGCCCTCTGACTGGTGGGTGCTGCCTTTGAGACTGGGCTGCACCCTTGCACCCCCAGCCTGCCTGATCTCCTGGCTTTGGTGGATACCTGCTGGCCCTCTCCTACAAGCCTCCTTCTGTGTTCTTTAGTTTTAACTCGGGTGTTCCTTCTCTGTCTTTTCATTCTGTTAAATGCTTTTTCCTGTCTGGTTTTTTAAACGGGTGTGATTAAGGCTATTCATTTCCCCTCCTAGTACACCTTTGGCTGCATTCCACAAATGTTAAGATGTCAATCCAGCCATGCGGTTCCATTCTAAGTATTTTTTCTAACTTGTAATGTGAAATGTGATTTTCTCTTTAACCATGAGTATTTAGATTTTTAATAAAAGTTTTCATAGATGTGTGGCATTGGTACATTTTTTAAAGTTCTTTTTTCCCCTCTTATTTCTATTCTGTTGTGCTCTCATCCCTTCAGAACTGTCTCCCTCTCCTTGGCGTTTCTGCCCCAATGGGCATGGCCAGTGGGCCCTCTGGAATCCCTGTTGCCCCCTGATTGCCCCTCCCTTCCTTCCTTGGCCTTTCCTCCTGCCCCACTGAGGCTGCCACTGCTCCTGAAGCTTCCTCCTGTGATGGGGCCTGACTGGCTACTTTCTCATCACCCTCCCCTGGGTTTTCCAGCTTCTCCACCCTTCCATCCCACTGTGCTGAAGGCACTGACTGGCACATGGGTCCCTGCCTTTACCTCCTCTCCATCTCTGTCCATCTGCCTTCTCCCCTATGCCCCTCACCTCCATCTGTGCCACTCGCCCCCAAGGCCACATTGGACTTGATCTCATTCCTCAGAAACAATAAATTCCAACATCCTCTGATCTGGTCACCAACAACAACCTGACCAGGCCCCAGAGAGACCCAAGACCCCCTCATTCAGATCTGTCTGTCTCCCCCTGACTTCTCACCCTCTCCCCATCCTCCCAATTCCCAGCACTAGATGGATCACACACTCCCCACTTTTCACTCCCATGTCTGGGCTGCAGAAGACAATCCACAGCCCACGAGAACCATGGTCACAGCCTCTTACCTTTGTTTCTGCAAATGCTCTAAGTGCTGCCCCTCTCACTTGGACCTCCAAGACTCCCTCCCTCCACTCTATACCTAGCTAACTTCACCTGACCTTTCAACTTCATGCACATCACCCCAGACCCACTGCCCTCATACAGTCCACCCCCATCCCTCAGCGTTGCCCCACATAAGGGCAAGGACCTGCCTTCTCAGCTAGACTAGGAGCCCCTCCAGGGCAAGTCTGAGGTCATCTCTGAGTCTGGCCCCAGCACCCAGCACCCAGCACAGAGGAGGACTAGAAGCTGCTTGTCAGGTGAGTAGATGTGTAGCTGGAGGCCCCAGCAGCACAGATCCCCAGCAAAGTCTGGAAAGGACACTTGCTCCTCGGCCTGGGCTCTTGCTCCCATCCTCCCCAAGTTAGGCTGCGAGGCAGACGCACCTATGATGGAAGCGGCCGCACGCTCAGACCCAGGAATGGCGCTGTGCGGGACCCCCAGGGTGAAGGCTTCGCTGTAGCTCTCATCTGCCTCCACCTTCCTCCAGATGCGGAACTCGCCCACAGAACCCCAGCCAGTGGAGAAACCGATGAATTGGACTTCTGGTGGCCTGGGGAGGGTCCAGGCCATGATGACAGACTCATTGGATGGCTCTGGACCATGGCCAACCTGGAGAAAGAGGCCAAGGTTGCTGGGCTCTGGCAGGAAGCATGAAGCTGTGCTCAGACATGGTCAGAGGCCTTGGCTATGCTCATGGGATGGGGTGGGGTTCTCACGGAGTCAGAGATGAGAGAAACTAGATACCACACTGTTCATTAAGCAGAGACACAAGCAGGGTATCTGCAGGCTCTAGTCTCTGGGCCCCATGGAACCTTTGGATATTTGAATGTGCAGTTCCTTCTGCCTGAAACATTCTCTGCTTCATTTTGCCTGAATGAATGTATGAACTCCTATTCATACTTCAAAACCCCATTGGGCTATGTCCTTCTCTGGGAAGCTGTGCCAGCTGCTTCTTTTCTGTCCCCTTTACTTGGTTCAGAAAGTGTCCACAGCCCCCATTCCACCTGCTCATACCCACTTTCTCCCGATCTCTCACCACTCTTCAGCTCCCGGATTCCTGGGCACTTCCTCTGCCACAGATCTTACTACATTTTTTTTTTATGTGACTCTAAGCAGACTGTGAGCAAATTGAGGGGGTGGTTTATGTTTCCCCCCCTCCTCCCCACCCCCATCACATCACTGGCGGACACAGAGCAGGAAGCAGCAAATGCCAGAAGACCAGCAGGTTCCCGTGCCCACCCCAGGCCAGCCCAGCCATGCCTGGATGAGCCCGCTGTGCCAGCTGATCCAGAATGTTCTGAATTCATCCCAGGAGAGGATCTTGGCTGTGTGTGTGCTGGCCACGGGCTCACCCATCTTGCTGGTGGAGATCCAGGACCTGGTGTTCTGGTGCCCCCCCAGAACGATCTCGATCATGCCCGCCGTGTCCTGGGGCCCTGGGGACAAGGCCACGCGGGCGTCGTTGTGGGCTCGCACGGCCACGTCAAAACGGGTGAGGCGCAGCGGCCGCTGCACATACTGGAACTCGTACTTGTTGGGTGTGGAGATGTGGACTCTCTCTGGATGGAGGGAAGGAGAAGAGGTGTTGAGGGGACACTGAGGCATCCCACTTCCCCCTGCCTGTGGCCAGAGCTGAGCGTGAGATCTCAGGGGGCTGGTCTCACAGTAGCTCCGCATGCAGCTACGGGAGGCATGGTGGGACGGACCTGGCTTAATGACACCTTTGCCAACAGCATGCAAAAGATGACCTGCTCCCAGGGAAAAATCCTACAAAAGATCTGCAAGACCTATACTCTGGAAACTGCAAAACACTGCTGAAACTAAAGCCTCCAATCAATGGAGAGTGAGACCGTGTTTGTGGGTCAGAAGACAGTATCGTAAAGATGTTCATTATGGCCCAAAGTGATCTATAGATTTGATGCTATTCCATTCAAAATCCCAGCAGGGTCTTTTGAAGAAACTGTAAAGCTGATTTACATAAAATCTCAAAGGACCTAGAAGAACCAAAACAACTTTGATAAAGAAAAACCAAGTTGAAGGACTCACACCATCTGACACTGAAACTTACTCTAAAGCTATCGCAATCATGAGAGTGTAGCATTGGTGCCAACATATATAAATTGCTCAATGGAACAGAACAGGGAGTCCAGAAATGGACCCAGTTCAAATAGTATGAGCAACTGATTTTCAACAAAAGTGCAAAGGCAATTCGATAGGAAAAGGAAAGTCTTTTCAAAAATGGCAAGAACAACTGGGTCTCCAGGTGCAGAAAAAAAAGCTCTAATCCATATGCTGCACGGGCTTCAGGAATTAACTCGAAATGGATCATAGCCATTTCATAAATGTTAACCCTAAAACCATAAAACTTTGCAAAGAAAACATAGGGTGTGGCAAAGATTTCTGAGATACAACAACAAAAAATAACCCATAAAAGAAAAAGGTGATAAGCTGGGCTTCATTAAAATGAAAAACTTCTGCTCTTTGAAAGACACTATTAAGTGAATGACAAGACAAGCCACAGACTAGGAGAGATGCCTTTGCAAAGCATTTATCTGATAAAGGAATTGTATCCAGAATATAATTTTTTTAAACTCTCAAAACTCATTCCAAACAACTTAATTTTTAAAAAGATTAAAAGATCAGACACTTCACCAAAAAGACATACTAATAAAGGCTAAGCATATAAAAAGATGCCTAACATCATTAGTCTTTATGGAAATGCAAATTAAAACCACAATGAGATACCACTGGACACCTACCAGGATGGCTAAAATTAAACAGACAATACTAAGTGCTGGTAAGGCTGAGGCAGAACTGACTCTCATCTAGTGTTGGTGGGAAAGCAAAATGGTACTACAACTTTGGGAAACAATTTGACAGTTTCTTAAAGAGTTAAACACATACCTCCTATATGAGTAGCAATTCCACTCCTAGGGATTAACTCAAGAGAAAGGAAGACATATTACCCATACAAAGACTTGTGCACAAATATTCATAGAAAACTTATCTGAAATAACCCCAAACTGGAAATAAGTCGAATGTCCATCAACAGGTGAATGGATAAACAAAGTGTGATACATCCATCCAGTGGAATCCTACTCAGCCCTTAAAATGACTAAGTTATTGATACACACAACATGGCTGAATCTCATAATTATTATGCTGAGTGGAAGAAGCCAAAGAGAAAATATTCTGTATGATTCCATTTATACAAAATTCTAGAAAATGCAAAAATAATTTATAGAGACAGAAAGCAGATCAGCGGTTCCTTAGCGACAAAAGTGAACAAGGGTAAGGAATTTCAAAGGCATGTGACTGTAGGGTTAATGTCATCTCTATTATCTTAATTGTGGTGATGGCTTCACAGATGTACATGTGCACCAATGCTTATCAAACTACACTTAAAATATGTCCAATTTATTGTATGTCAGTTATATCTCAGTGATGTTACTGACCTCACTTTGAATACAAATTTATTCAGCCTACTGTTGATTAGGATATAAAAAATGGAAACAACACATAGATGTCTAATAATGTTTCAAAATGTTCCATAATAATCGAATTACGGAACAGTGATGTGATGGAACATACTGAAGCTATTTTGAAATGCCATTTGTAAAGACTTCACAATAACAAAGAAATGTGCTCATGATGTGTTAAGCGAAAAAGGCAGGATATAAAATTATATAGCTCAGGAGTCACGGGTATGCTAAACAAACAATAATGAGTCCTACAAAAGCGAATACAGCACAATGTCAAAAGAGGTCATCTTTGGATAAGAACCAGAAGAGAAAGTTTTCTTCTTTCTATCCTTCTAAATTTTCTCTCATACATAGATATTCCCTTTTTCTCAATTTTTAAAATTGTGGTAAAATACATGTAACACAAAATTTGCCACCTTAACCATCTTTAAGTGTACCGTTTGGTAGCATTAAATATATTCACATTGTATAAATAAACATCACCACCATCCATCTCAGAAGCTATTTTCATCTTCTAAAACTGAAGTAAGTTTTATACCCATTAAATAATAAATCTCCATTGCCCCCTCTTCCCAGCGCCTGACAATCACCATTCTACTTTCTGTCTCTATGATTCTGACTATTTTCTACATCGTCTTTGGTGAACTGTTTATTTCTTTTGCTCATTTTCTGACTGGATTGTTTTTATTTACTGTTGAATTTTGAGAGCTCTTTATATATTCTAGATACCAGTCCTTTGTTAGAGCTGGATTTGGAAACATTTCCTCCCCTTAAGAGCATCTTTCACAAAGCAAACATTTTTCATTTTGAAGAGGTCCATTTATCAATGTCTCCTTCTATGGTTCAGTAAATACTTTTGGTATCATGTCTAAGAATTCTTTACTTAGCCCTAGACTCCAAAGATTTCTCCCATATTTTTTCTGTAAAAGTTTTATAGTTTTACACATAAGTTCATGCTTGATGTTGAGTTAATTTTTGTATAAGGTGTGATCTTTCGGTCAAATTTCATGCTTTTGCCAATGGTTGTCCAATTGCTGCAGCATCATTTGCTGAAAAGGTTCTCTGTCCTCCACTGAACTGCTTGTGCACTGTCGTCAAAAATCATTTCAGCATATATGTGAGCTATTTACTGAAACGGGGGCAGGGGATGTCAAGAGGGAGCCTGAGTCCAGTGTGTGCTATGGGTCAGGGGACCTGCAATGCTGAATGCCTTGAGAACAGGGAGGTGGTACACCTGGGACTCCAGCTCACATCTTCAGCTCTGCCTCTTGGCAAAACCTGCCACATGACTGCCCAATGCCAGGCACAGCCCAAGCTCCAAGCTGTTGGGTTCCTTGGGGAGGGGCTGGATGGGAGAGGGGCAGACCCTCCCACAGGCAGCTGAGGCTCGTGTTCCACCCAGCACTGCCCTGACCGCACCAAGTCAGAGGCATGGATGGGCCCTTATCTGACCACTCCTCCCACTGGGCACTCTCTGTACCCATTTCCTGTTCACAGATGATGAAGGTATAATGTTGATTTCAGGAGATCAAGATGGATCCCAGATCTCACACTTTCCAGAACCCACCTTAATTTCCCACATCCCCCTCTGCTGCCCCCAGGTTCTGGGTCATCCTCATTCCCACAGCTTTCCCCTGATATGACTCTAAGATCTCCCTTCCCCAGACCCTGGGCTCCTCACCTGGGGCCTGAAGGACAGCCCTACCCCTAACTACGGTTTCCTTTCTCATTGGCGCCTGTGGTCTACCATCATTTATGCTTACTTCCTGCAAATGCCCAGTCCTCACTCTGGCTTACGGTTGTCCCCAGCTGGGATATCTCAGTGCTTTGCTGCTGTGTCCTCAGCCCCCAGGGAAGGCGAGTGCTCATTTAACAGCAAGAGAGCTTCAACAGTGCAAGGGTAAGGGCCAAAGTCTTCAGCAGGGCAGGCACAGGGACTCACCATTGGGACAGAAGAAAGCGCTGTATGTGTACGATCGGGGGGCTCCTTCAGGCTGAAACAGAGGAATGGGGAGAACCGAGTGCTGGGGGGGGCAGACAGTGAGCACAAAAGGGTGGCCATCCTCCCACAGCAGCAGCTCTGAGTTTGGACCCTGCAAAGTGATGCCAAGAGCACAGGTACACAAAGATGGACCAGGTCACCTACGTCCTGAGCCCAGGGAGGGAAACAAAGGCTCATTCCCCTCCCCGGGGCTCTAGCCAAACTCACCAACTGCTCCTAAATTTATCATGCTTCCTGCACCCCAACACTGTCCTCCTGGCTACCTCTTCCTCCCAGCTCCCAATCTGGCTTCTCCCTCTGGGCAGCGAACACCATGACATGTCCAAGAACACTGAGAAGGGGACACCAGTGTCTGCCAAGGATGGGGCCTGTGTCCCACTCTCTGACGCATCCCTCGTCTCCTGCCCATCATGCTCTTGCTTCTGCCCCTTCTATGACATCCTCCAAATAATAGAAGGTAGCTGGCTTGTTCTCTCAAAAGGGGGCATCCAGAATTTAACCCCATACGCCTTTTGGGGTTCATCTGAACAGCAAGCCCCTGTGGGGCTCTCGCATTTCCAGGCCTCCTTTAGCAGCAGCAACAAACTGGTGAGCTGGGACCACCTGTCCTGAAGTAACACCCGAAAGGGTTAATGCCTTGTCCCAGCAGCCAGGCAGCCTCCTAGGGTCCCCACTTCCCCCACTGTGATGGTTCATTTTATCTGTAAAACATGAGTGAACCACTGGATGCCCAGATAGCTGATCAAATGTTACTTCTGGGTGTGCCTATGAGGGTATCTTCAACAGAGGTCAGCATTTGAACAGTGATGCAGGTGACCATCCCCAGTGTGGGAGGGTCCCATCCACTCCACTGAGGGCCTGAACAAAAGGTGGAGGACGGCTGAATTCTCTCTCTGCCGGGCAGTTTGAGCTGGGACACCAACCTTCTCTGCCCTCGGTGCTCCTGGCTCTTGGGCCTTCAAATGACTGCCAGCTTTCCTGGGTTTCTAGTTTGCAAGCAGCCGACTGCGGGACTTCTCAGCCTTCATGATCAAGGAAGCCAATTCCTTACAATACATCTCTTCCTAGAGACAGAGGTATGTCCTATTGGCTGTATCTCTGGAGAATTCTGATGCGTACAGTCACCCTTTGCTGGATGATCCAGGGCCACTCACTTAACCTCTCTGGGCCTCTGTTTATCATCTCTAAGACGGGGGTGGTGAAGGCACCAACCTCAGGTATACTTCAGACATGGCCTGGCGTCTTCTCAGTGCTACTGAACAGTTAGCTTTTGTTATATTTTCTCATCCCCTTTCTCCCATGCCCTCCAGCCCCCTCGTCCTCTGTTGAAGCTGCAAAGAAGGGCATTGTCCATCCTGGGTTTGTACTGATGAGTCCAAGAGGCACCTGTCTGGATCATGTCCACTTCCTGCTGTCAATCCACTGCCCCGCCCGGGGGCCTGCACCAGGGTCCCGCCTCACCCACACAAGCCACCTGACACCCACACTGGGCACCTCACTGGCAGACCTTTAGCAAAACTGGCCATGATTGGCACCAAGAGGCCAAGCACACCCTTTCCGATGATGCTGAGTTCCATCAGCCGTGATATCATCTCGTGCCCAGCAGGGCGGATGTGGCGCCCAGAAGCCACTTGCTCAGCTACAAGCTCCAGGGTGAGTCCCTGAGGCTTTGCATAGGGCTCAGCACTGGCTCCCATTGACCTCCAGCTCAGCCCCTCTTTGGAAAAGGGTTTGGGTCATGGGCTAGGGCTTGGCCACTGGAAGTCCATGGTGGCTTTTGATAGCTATCAATCATAAAAATGATTCATAACTCAGATATCTGTCAACGGATGAACAGACAAGCAAAATGTGGTACACCCAGATGGCGGAATATTACACAATCTCAAAAAAGAATGAAGCATTGATACATGCTACAACGTAAATGGACCCCCAAAACATCTGGCTACGTGAAAGAAGCCAGACAGGAAAGGCCACACAGTGTATGATTCCATTTAGAAGAAATGTCCAGAGCAGGCAAATCCATAGAGACAGAATCTGAGCCCTCCTTTGGGCAGTGAGCACACCCCCTTGCTCTGACTGACCAATCAGGACCTCCTGGACACACACACCCCTCCCAGCCTCAGCATGGCCTCCGAAGCAGCCAATGGGGCTGCTTGTGGCTGCTCAACTCTGTCTCCTCCTCAGGCTCAGTTTACAGGGGGCCCTAGTGCCAGCTCTCTCCTCCACGCTGCCCTGGGTTTTAGCTGACCCCAGATTCTAACTCCTTCACCTCTGTGCTCAAGCTGGTTCCTGGCCAGGTCCCAAAACATGGTCCCTGTGTGATGCCACTATTACTCCCTCGGCAAGGACTTTTCTGCAACCTCGTAGCCCATACCAGTGCTTCATTCCTGTCTGTTCTATGGATTTGCCTGTTCTGGACGTTTCGTATAAGTGAGATCATGCACAATGTGACCTTTTGCATCTGGCTTCTTTCACTTAGCATGATGTTTTCAAGGTTCATCCATGCTGTAGCGTGTGTCAGTGCTTCATTCCTTTTTAGGGCTGAGTAATATTCCGCCGTACTAGGGAGCTGTATCCCCCTGTATCACATTTATCTATTCATCTGCTGGTGGACATTTCCTAAAATGGAAAGAGTATCCCTGGCTTATACCCAGGATCCCCCAGTTGACCGTTATAAATGCCTGGATGACCGCAGGTCCCATTTTGTTAGCACTTTGGCCAGGCACTGAGGAGATGCCTTCCATGCACATTCTCATCTAACCATCCAGCAGTCCCTGTTTGAACCCAGGGCTCCAGAGCCCAACTCCAGCCAAGAAGCCAGACCTCCCCTCACTCTTGTGGTGCCCATCAGGGTTTCCTCACAGGTCTGAACTATGCTGGCCTCCTCCTCACTCCTGTGAAATTTACTGAGACACACTGGGGTGATCGAAGGCTCTTAGCCTTCCAGTGGAAGTGCAGAAGGTCACAGCCCCCTGGGATAGCAGGTGAGCCGGATGGAATGGTGTTGATCTCTCCTCTGCCAGATACAGCACCCATGATGGCTCACTGGTCACCTGCTTCCCTACCAAGTGTCTCTCGGGAGTGGCTTTTCTGGTGTATTCAGCCTCCTGACCAGCAGGGGGCGTGCGGCATCTCAGGAGGGTCCACAGAATAACTGATGGAGTGAGCAAACCACGCACCCAGAGTTCTGCAGTGGGACGAGGTGGGAGGAGTGTTTGGCTGCTTTATCAAACCACACAACCAATGCCTCTTGTTCCATAAATCCATTTTTCTAATCCATGCTCCATTTTTCAGTATTGATATGTCAAGTCTTCTGATGCCTCAATCATACCACCTGTCTCCCAGAGCTGTCTGCACAAAGCTGGACCAGCGGGTGCTGCAGACGTAGGACACTGCGGAGCAGTGTCAACTGGAGGAAAGGCTTGGGGACAGAATTCCTCTCTGCACATTTAGAAATTCCTCCTGAAGAGGAAGGAGGCAGGAGCTCCAGGCCTCCCGACTGGGCTGGCCGCTCCAGGGGCTCGCTGCCTCCTCCTCGGGCCGAGGGAGGGCAGGCTGTGGCCCAGGGAGCGTGCTCACGCTGAGCAAAGGGTCATCAGGGGTCTCTGCGTTTCCTGTTGCGCATCCCATCCTGCTGGCTCACGGAGATCGCATGCCTCATTCGATGACACACTTGTCCCAGAGGACTCCATCACGTCATGTCAACAAAGCAGCAGCGATGACCCATACACCTCCAGGAGATCCACCCAGCGAGTGTGTGACTCCAGGCGCTGATGGAAACCATTTGTGTTCAGCAACACCAGGACCACACTGGGAGCGAGCGCAGCTGTTTGCAGCTGGGCCGCTGGGGAGGGGCAGATGCTCAGAGCCACTGCGAGGAGATCACGGAGGGGGCTGCTGCGTGCTCTCCATGCAGCCCTGAATGGGAGTCTTACCAGAGCTCTGGGCTCAGATGCATCTGAGCAGCCCCAGAGAGGGCACCATTGCTATTAAAAGCCTAGCACTATGAGGTGCCGTGTGCATCCTCTGGCCCTCCCCACATTGTGGGGTGAGCGTGAGGACCCCTGTCTTACGAACCAGGGTTGGAATAACAAGACACTCGCTGAGCCCCGTGCACAAATGGCAGACCCCAGATACACAGCATGGGGGTGGGGGCGGGGTGTGTGTGGTCTGGGCTTCTCTGCTGGAGGCTCTGCCAACTTCCTGCATAGGGACAACCCTCCAAATGCCAGGTCACAGTCCCTACAATTGCCTATGACAAATGGGGACTCCAGAGACAGAGGAACGCCACTCTCCAAGATGGTCAATCTGGGGGTCAGGAGGGCACTTCCCGGCAGCCCTTGTGAGTCCCAGGCCACTCCATCAAAGCCTGCTCTGCTCCTGGGAGAGGTGCTGGATGTCACGGTCCTCCAAAGGGGATGCCTCATCGCCTGCCCCAAGCCCCAGAGCAGGACCCGTGGGGGCTGCCCTGGTCCTGGCTTGGACAGGGACCACACACTCCAGCCCCCACTTCACCACTGAGGGAGTCAGGCCCTGGCCAAGCGCCTCAGGTGAGGACACAGGCTTACCTCCACCACCACACTGCGCTGGACGTGATCCCTCCCGATGGGGACCCTTCTGTCGGTGTAATTCTCCTCTGGGGATCTGACGGACTTCCCATCCCGGCAGCAGCTAGTTTCTCTGTAAGCCAGGGCTTTGGCTGTGGAGATTTGAGTACTCAGTGCTGACTCTCAGAACAGGTTCCCCCCAGCACTATTCTGTTCCCACCCTTGTCCCAGGTGTGCATGCACACATACGCGTGCACATGTGTACAACACTGGTTTGGCACCTTAAGAGCCCAGTTTCCCTCAGATGAAGCCCCCTACCTCCTGATCATTCCCTCTCAACTGTTTCCCCAGTGGCTGTCCCATTCCTCAACCTCGCCTTCTGCCCCACTGACCCCTCACCTGTGCCTGGCTTCAGTGCCTGGAGCCCTGGGTGGCCTGGAGAGGGGAGATGCTGGAAGCAGCACGTGGCTCTCACCTGTGATGTTGCTGAGCCCCAGGTCGCTGAAAGACAGAACCACCCAGGTGGGCTCGGTCTCCCCAGGGGCCACACACGTCTTCTTAGTCAGATGGCGTTTGCCAGGATGGCCGACAAATCGGATGCCCTTGGGAACTGAGATCTTCACGTACACCTGGGGAGGGTGGCAAGTGTCCACGATGCCCTGGAATCTGTGAGCCCTCCCAGCACACCCCACCGCCCGCTGCACTCCGCCCACCCTGGCAGCCTTCCCCCAAAGCCACAGTCCTTGGGAGGCCCCCTTTCCATTTCTGATCAGTACAAACTACTCATTGTTGTCCCGGGAACCCCTTCCTTCCCTCAGCCCACTGCATCCTCACAGGTCCCCCTTGGGACCAAGGTCGATTCAAGGGCTGTCTCTCCAGCCCCGTCTGGAATAGGAGGGACCACTCCACATGCAGGCCCCGCAGAGCACTTCCTCTGACCCTCTCCAACCAGTGAGGTCCACCGTGTCACAACAGAGCTTTGTGTGCACATGTGTGTGCATGTGTGTCCTGTGCACACATGCATCTCTATATGCACACCTATGTGCATGTGTGCAGGCATGGCATTGGCACACATGTGAAGGCTAGTGTCTCTGCACACATGTGTGAGCACAGCTGTGTACAAGTGCGTGCATGTGCATGCTGTGTCTCTGTGTGCGTGTGTGTGTGCAGGTGTGCTTTATACCCTTAATCTACAATAGGTTCTTTGCTCCACATTTTCATTTGTCCAACCCGCATATGAAGCACCTAATGGGTTCCAGTGCCCTGTTAGGAGCTAAAGAAACAGATCTGAACAAGACATGAGTGATCCCTGGGCCTCAGAGGGTCAACACACCTAAATCAAACACACACATAAGTGTGTACAAGGAAGACCTACAGTGGCAAGAGTGACGGAGTATCTGAATCCTGTCCAAGGGCAGGCCCAGCCAGACTCCAGTGAGAACGGCTGGTGCAGGCTGCATCCGGGGCTTCTCCATCCCCCTAAAGACAGCATTCTTCCAGAAAGTTCTTTTAGGGAGGAAAGAAGAAACTCAAGCGTCGTGTCAGTGAGACACATTTTCCGGGTCCTGAGCGGAACCAGCTGTCCATGTGGAGGGGTCTGGATAGGCCTGTTTTCCTGGAACCTTGGGGTGGGCACATGGGGCAGAGATGTTCCTAAAACTGGCACGTGGCCATCCCTAGACACACCTGCTGCCCAAAAGGGCTGCCTTCTTCTCGCGTGAGAAGCCAGCCACCAGCGCGTGTTCAGAGCTGAAATGGGGACCTGGGGGTCCTGCCTGCAGATTCAGGAGGGACCCTCCCTCAGGGGCCATCCTGTGATTAGGGACCAGGTCTACACTTATTCTGGCTTTTTGAAAGTGGGATCTTATTGCTCCCAGTTTTATGAACTACACAAAATGGATGGATGATAAAGGTTCTGGGATTTGGGGCACTGCTCCTGGCTAATGTCCTGAGCTTGCCCCTCACATGTCCTCCTTGGTCCCCTCCAGGCTGCCCAGTGGCCACTGCCATAGTTCCCGCCACAGTGGCTGTCACTCAGACTACTCCACAAACCCTCTCCTATTCTCCAGCTTTCCTAGCCAGACCCTGAAGCCAAGCCAGATTGTGTTACAGGCAGTTCCTGGGACCGATCAAGCTGCCTCTTGGTTCTGTCACCTATGCGTGCTGTTCCCTCTCCAAGAACACCCTTCCAGGTCTAGTGTCCAGTTCAAACATCGCCTCAAGACTCAAGTTCAGAGAAGCTGCCCCCTTCCCAGGGTTTCCCTGGCTCCCTGTAGACACCTAATTCTTTTTTCTTTTTCACCTTATTTTTTTTTAATGGAGGCACTGGGGATTGCACCCAGGACCTGTGCATGCTAAGCATGTGCTCTACCACTGAGCTATACCTGCCCTTCCAGCCCCCCTTACCCTATAGACATCTAATTCTAACACAGGTCACTCACTCTGTATGGGACCTCAAACATATGACAATGCTTCTCTGAGTTTCCCATGTGGGAAAATTCCATCACAGCCTCCCCTTCCTTGGCTCTTGTGGGCACTTGATAATGACGCAGGTAAAATCATCAACCCAGCACTGGCCACAGGAACGTGTGCCCAAGAAAGCCGAGTTAGAAGCACTAGAGCAACAGGTTAAGCGCAGGCAGACTCCCCGTCCTGGGCACTGGCGTCTTCCCCAGGGAACGGGGAAAGGCTGTATACGGAGGGCGAGTTCGGTACCTCGGCACAGGCGTCCATGTAGTTGTAGACGTTGAGTGGGACCTTGGCCTGCTCCCCGCGGACCACGTGGTGAGGCAGGGTGAAATCTACAAAGAAGGGCTTGAAGGTCTTCAGCAGAGTGGGCTCGGCGATGCCCAGGCCCCTCTCGGCGGACAGACCCACTGCTTCACCCACCCAGCTGGTGATGGAGTCGGGGACCTGCACGCTGAGTGTCTCCTCGCCGGATGGGTCACTGCAGAAAAATGGACAAGCGTGGGCCCTTCTCCAGGGCCATACTGCAGTGGCCAGGTGGGGATGGAGGACATTGCCTTGGGCCCAGAGAGATGCCCCCTCCACACATACAGCTTGGAAATAAGCATTTAAGACACCATACAGCGCGGGACAGGAGAAAGTCATCCCTTGGCCCTGACTTACCATAATCAAAAATATGAGCATCTCTTAGGACCACTGTGAACACAGGACCACCCAAAACATGGGTTCAGAGAGGTAAATTTTGACAGTGTGTGCTCTGCCCAGGTCAGAGGAGAAAGACACTGAATTGAGGGGGCTGGTCACTGATGACTGTGTCTCCAGAAAGGTATGTCCAAGTCCTAATGCCCGGTGACCCGTTAATGTGACCTTGTTTGGAAATAGGGTCTTTGCAGATGTAATTAGCTAAGATGAAATCATATTGGGGTAGTCCAATGACAGGTGTCCTCATAAGAAGAGGGAAATTCAGACACAGAGAGAAGGAGGCCAGGCGAAGATGGAGGCAGGGACTGGGGCGATGTGCCCACAAGCCCTGGAGCCCCCAGAAGCTGAAGTAGGCGAGGAAGGTCCTCCTCTTTCTGTTGTTTTAACCCCCCCCACTACTTTATGGTCGTGACTGCAGCCACCGGCAACTAATACAGTACCAATAAAATAAAATGTCTCATCAATATTTTTATATTGATCATGTATTGAAACAATAATATTCTCGATCTGTGTTTGGTTAAATAAAAAATCCGATTCAGATGAACTCCATCTGTTTCTCTGAAATGACGTATGTGGCACACATTATATTTCTATGGGACAGCGCTGCTCAAGAAACATTCAAGAAGTGGGGAGGGTAGAGCTCAGAGGTAGAGCACGTGCTTAGCATGCACGCGGTCCTGGCTTCAGTCCCCACTCCCTTTATTTATTTATTTATTTATTTGGTTGCTGGTTGGTAATTAGGTTCTTAAATTTATCTTTAATGGAGGTACTGGGGAAGAAAACGCCAGGCTGTTTGAAAAACAGGATGTTTTCTCCTATCCCGCAGCTGGCTCCTTGGTTCCAAGGACATGGTCCTAGAACAGGATGTGTTGTGTCTGACAACCGTGGCATCCATCCCAAGGACATATCCCAGTATCTCTTTCTTTGTTCTGTTTCTCCCACCGAAGTTTCTGTTTTAGGGCTGAGCTCCACGGGAGCAAAAAGCCCGTAAGAGAAGGTGACTGGCACCACTGGAATGGAGATAATGGCAGCAGAACCTTCCAATAAAAGACCCCTGGGGAGAGGGTAGCTCAGTGGTAGAGCACGTGCTTGGCACGCATGAGGTCCTGGGTTCAATCCCCAGTGCCTCCATTAAGGAAGAAAACAAGAAAAGAAAAACTAGAAAAGTTGCCTTTGATATAAAATAAAATACATAAATTTCTAACAACAACCCAAAAAAAGACCCTTTGGCCCAATCGGGTGCAGGAGCTGTCCCAACCGGCTACTTGGTTGAAGGCTCCCCACTCAAGCGAGCGCTATGGGAATCTCTCTGTCCAAGAACACTGTGACGTCTTGGGCCGAGTCCACCCACTGGCCCACCTGCTGGCCCCAGGGGTCTGAACTTTCATGCCTAACTGGTTTCCCAGGGCAGCCACCACTACCTTCTACTAGTCCCCCTGGTGTTCTGACACCAAGCCTTGAAAGAAAAAAGCCAATTGCATCTGGCAAGAACTTGGCACAGAGCTGCTGCCTCAAGGCTAACTGAAAAGAGAAAACAATGTAGAAAGGAAATGTACTGAGAAAAGCAGCCTGCTTTGCGGGCAGGAGCTCGAGTCCCCTGAGGAGCAAGGAGGAGGGTGGGTGGGTGGAACTGAGTTCATGTTCCAGGGAACTGTAATCGTTTTAATGAGCTCGTTATGTAAACAGACCAGATCGAGTTACCCCAAGAGAGAGTTGTAAGAGGCACAGAGCCCTTGAATTTCATATTTCATGGGCAGATGTCCGGGGCTGCAGTGGGATTTGAAGCTGACTTCATAGCTTTGAGTTTTATGCGTTAGAAAAGGATGCCTGAGGTCTTACTCAGATGTTGGTGTCAGATCTCCAGGCAAACCCACTGGGAACAATCTGGACTTTCATGAGTACTGGTGAGTCAGCCCACAAAGGCAAGGAAGGAAAGAAATCTTACTGTACCTGATGTTGAGACAATGCCAAATCCATGTTTCAGGGAAAAAGGTCCTTTTCCTCTTCTCTGCTCTGCAAATGAAAGAAAGAAAGAAAGAAAGAAAGAAAGAAAGAAAGAAAGAAAGAAAGAAAGAGAGAGAGAGAGAGAGAGAGAAAGAAAGAAAGAAAGAAAGAAAGAAAGAAAGAAAGAAAGAAAGAAAGAAAGAAAAGAAAAGAAAGAAAGAAAAGAAAAGAAAGAAAGAAAAGAAAAGAAAGAAAGAAGGAAAGAAAGAGAGAAAGGAAGGAAGGAAGGAAGACAGAGAGAGAGGAAGAAAGAAAGAGAGAAAGAAAGAGAGAACGAGAGAGAAAGAGAGAAGTGACTAAAGTTTCATGAACGTAACTTCTGTTACCAGGCAGATTAGCAGTCTACTTGATTAGGATATACGTGTTAATTCTCTTACACAGTAGGTTAACATTCTACACGTTTTAATTCTCTTACCTGGAAAGGTTAGCGTTCTACTCAATTAGGACATAACATATTAATTCTTTCACCTGGCAAGGTTAACATTCTACTTGATGAGGATTAGTAAAAGCAAGGCATCAAAGGCTTGGCACAGTCTCCTTAAACTGACAGTGGTGCCTCAGATCCTGAATTTAGAAGGTAAGAGGGGGCCACCGGGACCACCCCATGTCCTCCCCTTTGTTAATTTCCCTCCCTGGGCTTGCCATGTTTTTCCACATCATCACATCACCTTTCCCCCAACTCCCTTCCTCTGTTTCTAAAGAGTGCCTTTCATTCTTGGTTCATCCTCAGAAGCCTCATAGCCCACCTTCCTCCAGGACTGTCCTATTCTTTAAAAAGAAAAAAAATTAAGCCCTACTTGAAATTTAGCAAAACTTCTCAAAATTAAAAATGCTCACATCCCTTGCACCTGGGAGATACCTCTCCTAGGAATGAACCCTGAAATTAACCACAGACACATGTGCAAAGACAGACAGAGGGCATGATTCACCACAGCACTGTGAGAATTAATAAACAACCAAAATCTCCATCAATAGGGCATCAGGTTAATCAAATGACAGTACACTCACTCAGTGGAATATTACACATCAGTGAAAAAGAAGAGTAAGGTATGCATATACATACTGATATGGAATGGTCTCTAAGACTTATTGTTGACTTAAACAAGGAAGGTATAGAGCAATATTATAGTATTCCCCTGTTTTTTTTAAAATCCTTGTGTATATAAAGAAAAATTTTAGAAGGATATCTAAGGAATTATTGACCATTACTGCCTCTGAAAAGGGAACAGAGGATCTTGAGATGGGAGGGAAACTTCCACTTCATTATATACACTTTAATACTGTTTGAAAAAAAATTTTAACCACATGCCTATGGTTAAGAAAAATATCTTGACTTCAGAAAAAGGATGCATTATCCAATTACAAAAAGGCATGAACACTTGCTTTTTAGGCATTTATTCTGCCTTCCTGCATTGGGATTTCCAACTGCCTTTGTGGTATGGGGTTTAAGGGCTGCATACCTACTCCAGGTGAAACTCTCAGAAGGCATGAGCATGGGAGGAGCAGGGCTCCCAGGGTGGTGTCTGGCTGAGAGACAGGGGCCAGTATTCCACCCCCCTCACCCAACTACATCTTGGAAATGTCTTCATGTGCATCCAAAGTACCACAAAGGGAGCCTGGTGTGCCCATGCCCTGATTTGGAGTTTGGAAACTAGGACCCATTTCTGCCAAATGTGTATCCCAGATGGATCCAGGTACCCAGAAACCACTGCAGAAAGAGCTGGGGGGATTGGGAAGGCTCCCAATCTGGCAGAGAGGACTTGAAAGAAGAAGGTTTTCATGGACAGGCCCACTAGGGCAGGAGACCCTCTGGCTCAGAACAAGGGCTGAGGAGTCTGGGTGCCACCCTCAAGGTCTCCAGAGAGGCCCAGATGCTGAGGCACTGCTGACCACACTGACCTCATCCCTGGCCCACTTGTTCTGTGCCTCCCACTGGAGGATTTGGCAAGAGACATTACATCCAATGCCTGCCTCTCCTTTCCCAGCCTATATAGCCCTAAACCCTGAGACAGTAAGGAGGCAAGATCTTCAGAACACCCTCCCCCTTCCCTGGTTGGCTAAGACTTGAAGTTGAGGAGCTAGTGGGAGAGGCAGAGAATGAAGGGGATGGGAAGGAAGAGAGGTGAGTGATCGGGGAGCAGACACAAAGGGACAAAGGAAGAGAGGAAGAAAAATTACCTCCTGTGAAACAAAGATTTCCTTGACTCCAGGGGACGAAGCTACAAATCTAAGAGAGATATGTGAACTCCTCTCTCTCTCATTAATTGAAAAGTTAGCAAACAAACAAGCAAAAACTAGCAAGAACATGGAGGGCTGGAGCACCACCATCAAAAGCTTGACCAAAAGTACACACAGAGACTTCTATATCCAATGATGGGCACTGGGGCATTCTTTTCAAGTAGACATAAATATTTATAAAAACTGACCATATAGTCAGGCTCCAAAATAAAAACCAGACAATGGATATCATACAAACCATGTTCATTGGCCACGATGCACATTTGACACAAATTTACAAAACACATTTTTAAAAATCATTTTAAAATAACTTGAAAATGTAAAACACGTCTGGGCAAGCCACAGCTCAAGAAGGTAATTGTTCCACAAGTCAGAACCTATTTGGGACTGAGCAATAATGGAAACACTTCACAGCACAACTTGGGTGCAGCCAAAGTAGCACTCTGAGGGAAATGTACAACCTTCAAAAGGCTTAAATGTTTGAGTTAAAATAAGAAAGACTGAAAAGTAGTTACTTGGTGTCTAACTCCAAAAGGTAAAGTGTTGGAGAGACAGGGAGAAGAGAGAGGAAGAGAAGGAAGGAAAGAATGGTGGGAGGAAGGAGAAAGGGTAACAGAATTTTCTAGGCAGAGTCTCTGGGAGTGAGAAGATCAAGCTCCAGTTTCCCACCCCGCCCCCAATTCCTCTGTCCCCAGGTAGATCTGCTCACCCTCCTCTCTCTTCTGCACTCTCATCCCTGTGCATTTGGGTGGGGCCAAGAACTGGGGGGAGCAGGGCCAAAGTGCTCAGTGCCCCCACCCAGCAGGCCAGTGGTGACTCTGGCCCCAAGGGACACTGGGCAATGTCTGCAGACATTTTTGGTTGTCACAGCTGGGGGGAAGGGGTCTTCTTGGCATCTGGTCGGTGGAGACCAGGGATGCCACTCAACACCCTACAATGCATGGGATGGCCCAACCACAGGAAATAAACCAGCTCCGAATGCCAACAGTGTGGAGGTAAAACAACCTTACTCAAAAGGCAGCAGCAATTACCTGGGGGGTTGTCTGGAAGGTGCCGCTGCCATCAGGCTCCCTGTGTGGGGCTGGAAGGCGGGGACAGCCTCATCGGTGTACAGGCCACCATCCTGCCGGTGGTTCAGGCTCACCAGGTCTGTCATCACCACCAGTCCTGTTTCCTGGGCAACAGACAACACCCAGACCCACAGTGGGGAAGCGGATGTGGTGGTCCCAGAGGCAAACAGGAAGGAATAACAGTCCTTATCACCCGAAGGTCACTGGCCCAACACTGCTGCTGTGTAGGCCTCGGGGAATCAGTCCTCTGCTCCAGGCTTGGTGACGAGGGCTTAAGGGATCAGGGGACCCAGTGCCCATCCAGGGCAGGCAGAGGGGGAGGCCAGTCCATTTGTGGTCTAGGCACAAAAGACTACATCTTGTACGATTCCATTTATATGAAATGTCCCAAATAGGCATATCCACAGATACAGAAAGCAGATTAGTGGTTGCCAGGGGCTGGGGGAGGAGAATGGGGAGTGACTGCTAAAGGGAACAGGTTCTCCCTTTGGGGTGATGAGAATATTCTGGAACTAGATAGAGGTGCTGGTTTGCACAACACTGTGAATGTACTAAATGCCACTAAATTGTTCACGTTAAAATGGGTTAACTCTCTGTTATGTGACTCTCATATCAATCAAAAAAAATCGGGGGCAGGGTATAGCTCAGTGGTAAAGTGCGTGCTTAGCATGAGTGAGGTCCTGGGTTCAATCCCCAGCACCTCCATCAAAAAAAAAAAAAAATCAACTGGTGCAGTGCCTAATTCAGATCAAGGGCCAACGACTGTGAGCTGCAAATTACTACTGTTATTACATATATGCGTGTGTGTATAAATATTTGACACAGCAAAATGTTAATTGTGGGATCCAGGTGGTGGATCTACAGATGTTCGCTAATTTGTTCAACTTTTCTCTATGTTTGAAAATATTCCATAATCAAAATGGGAGGAAAAGGATGCCTTTTAAATTATTTTGAAACTGAGGTGAAAAGCGCCCTCAGAGGGGACATGCATTCGAGTGGAGACCACCAGCATGTTGATGTGGGCTAGAATGATGCTTGTGGTATGTTGTCCCCACCCCTGGCGTCCCCCTGACCCCTGGAGCCAGGAAGGAAGGGGACGGATGTGAGGTATGTCAGCAAGGGTGAGGCTGCCACCTGAGAACACAGCCATCTGCACCCAATATGGGGATTTTCCTTCCGGCAAAGCACCTTCAAAGTCATTGCTGCAGAAGTTCAAGTTATCAGTGGACACTCCTTCTGCTCTCCTCTGTTTTGCAAATCCAGAGGGTCCTCCATGAGCTTTCATTGGGGAGAATCGAAAAAGACTTCTGCAGCACTGAAGTTTGAAAACTTCCCCTCTGACCCATCTCTGTACCCCAAGACCCCTTGTTTCAAAATAAGAAATGCTCAGAAGGGCGCAGCAGGGTCCAAGACCATCTCTCCTTACGGCGAAGGCAAACCCGGAGTCCTTGGTGACGCCCCACGGCCATGGGAAGATGGAGGAGCGCCGGCGTCGTCGGGCTGTCAGCCCAGCCCACCAGAAGGGTCCATCTTCCCTGGACACCCCAAAGGCATCGGAAACATCATAATCCTCCAATTCTCGGAAAACCTACAGGCAAAGGGGAGCAGGGATGTTCAACTGAGGGTTTCTTTTCAACCCAAACTGGCCGTTGTGGGTCTGGCATGCTCTCATCTCAACCTCCCTTCATGTCTATCATTTGGAGCCAATCTTAGGAGATGGGCATCAGGGGCATTAACCCATTTCAAAGATGGGCAGACTGGGGAAGGGAGAGGTGGGACCTGGACAACATCACCTTGCAAGGGTCTGATGGGTTTGATAACAAGAGATCTTTCAACTGCACCAAAGCAGCGACAAGGATGGAGTTCACTGAGAATAAGCCCAATGGAGGGAGAGAATCTGGATTTACATGGGGCTTTTCAGTTATTGTAAAGGAAAAGGCCTCCAGATAGATGCTGGACCCCAGCGCCCAAGGGCCCCTGCTCACCTGGGCGGGAGTCAGCCGAAAGCCAGATCTGAGCAGGTAGATGCTCTTGTCAACCGCAGCGACACACACGCAGCTGCCCCTTGCAGCCCTGACCCGCAGGTCAATGACTTCCCCAGGTTGGGTCTCATTTGCTGAATATGTCAGTGAAACCTGGACCCAAATATATAACAGAGAGATTGGGAGCCTGGCTAAATTCTCCAGACCCACCCACCCACCTCCCCGCCTTCCGAGGACAGTCGGTCCTCGCCAGCTCAGCTGGGACCCTGGCCTTGGTGTCCAGGTGAGGACAAGGGTGGGAGGCAAAGTAACAGGAAATAGGCTGGTGCAACTGGAACACTCCGTGCAGAAGATGAGAGGGGAGGGAGAGATGGGGAGACGGGTGGCAGCAGAGGACATGTTGCAGCCAGTTTTGGAGGGTGCAGGGGGAGGGCGTGGGAGGCTGAGCCCCACTGCTGGGGACGTCAGCAGTGTCCCTTAGGTCTGGAGCCCAGCAAGGACAGAGAACAGCTGACCGCTTTCCCTGTGTGAGATGAATGCAATTCCCATTTGGGTGACTTCTAGAGGATCTCCAGTGAAGATGCAACTTAGGTTCCAATTATTCCTGAAGGTAGGGCGGCCCTTACAAGTCCTGCCTGTTACAGCATGTGGAGTCTGACTTACAGCAGTGCACAGCCCGTGCCAGCCTGGGCACCCTGGAGCCCCCAGCCTCGATGGTGCTTGCCCGTCCACCCTCCCTCCTGCTCTGATTCCCGATGCGCTACCTTGTTTTCAAAGAAGGTCTCAACAGCAAACTGGAGGCTGTCAGCCACCC
Organism: Vicugna pacos; assembly: GCF_048564905.1. Taxonomy (NCBI): domain Eukaryota; kingdom Metazoa; phylum Chordata; class Mammalia; order Artiodactyla; family Camelidae; genus Vicugna; species Vicugna pacos. The sequence goes on along the minus strand of NC_133008.1, from coordinate 22,340,524 downwards.
CTTCTCCATTCTCCCTGACGTAGAAGACCAGCAGGCGGCCGAGGGGGACCATGCTGGGGGTCACGGCCAGCCGGAGAGAGGTCACGCACACACTGACCTCGGCTGCTGGGGCTGGAGGGGGCTCTAAGACAAGTCAAAGGTGGGGAGAGACATGAAAACTCAGCATCCCACAAAGGGACCACCAATGCGCCAGGCTGCCCCGGGGGTTCATGGGATGTAGCACGAGGAGGTGCCAAGCCGGGGCTGGCCCAAGGCAAGTGCTCCATGGATACTCACATCCTCTACTACTTCACCTGGAAGGAAAGATAAACCCAAGAGGACGTAGGTACACAATGATGTCCAAAGCACCATTCAGGTCAGTGGTCCTCAGCCAGGGCCATGATGCTCCCCAGGGGACTCTGGGTAATTTTGGTTGTCACAACGTGGGGGTGTTAACAGCATCTAGTAGGTGGGGGCAGGGATGCTATTCAACACCCTACAGTGCACAATGGCAGAAAAATCCGGCCCAAACATGAGGAGTGCTGAGGGTGAGAAAGTGACTTAGAATGAGAAAGACCCTGTCTGACTTGCTGTCTGCCTGCCTTCCCATCTATCATCTATCTATCCATCCATCCATGACTCTGTCCATCCACCGACCAATTTATCCATTGATGATTCGTCTACGAATCTATCCATCCATCCATCCATCTATATACTGATGATTCTATCTGTGAATTTATTTATCTATCAATCCATCCATTCGTGACTCTATCCATCCATCCACCCATCCACTGACCCATCCATCAATTTATCTACTGATGAATCTATCTGTGAATCTATCTATCTATCCATCCATTCATGCCTCTATCAATCCATCACCTATCAATGTATCTACTAATGATTCCACGAATGTATCTATTTATTCATCTATTTCTCTGCCTATCTCAGTGATTCTCACCCAGGGGGTCACCTTTCTCCCTAGAGACACTGGCGATATCTGGAGACATTTCAGGTCATCATTCTGTGTGTGGGTGGGTGGCCCCTGGCATCTGGTGGGTGGAGATCAGGGATGTTGCTCAGCACTGTAAAGTGCACAGGACGGCCCCCACCACAAAGAATTCCCTGCTCCCGAGTGTCCAGAGTCCTCACCTTCCTGCTTCAGGCAGGGGGGCTGTGAAGAGGAAGGGGCTGGAAAGACCTGGGGGAGGAGGCGGGTCTTGTGAGTAGCACGTGGGGTCAGGGAGAGGGAGGGGAAGGACTCCCAGCTGGGGAATCAGTCTGAGCAAAGGCAGAGAGCGGGGCTGGCAGATGGCAACATGGTACATTGTGGGCCCGTGTAGGGGCCTAGCCATGGCTGGACTGCTCCATCCCCTGCAGAGAGGCAGTGAGGAGGGTCTCAAGAGGAGCTGCCTCCAGGGGTGGGAGGGTATAGCTCAGTGGTAGAGCGTGTGCTTGGTGTGCACAAGGTCCTGAGTTCAATCCCCAGTACCTCCATTAAAATAAATAAATACCTAATGACCTCACCCTCCAAAAAATAAAAAATAAATATTCTAAAATAAACATTAAAGAAAAAGAGGGGCTGCCTCCAGCTGCTGGTCACTGCCCACCCTCCTGGCCCTAGCTCCATCTTTTCTGGGATATGTGCCCTCCACCTGGAGGCAGTCTCCCCTCCTGGCTGCGCCCTGCTCATCCCTCCCTGCTGAGATGCCCACCCCAGCCTCAGTGGTTGAGAAGGAAGAACAGGAACCTCCAGCCTGTGGTCTGGCTCACCTGTCTCGGAAAGGTGCATTAAGCGAATGGGTTTCTCCGGGGCTGCCCGCTTGCTTCTCTGCTGGGTGATGTGGGCAGGTTGCTGGCCTGAGAGCACGATGTTGCCCCTCGCAGCCACCTCATAGTACAGAGTGAAGTTGCAGGGACAAGTGGACTTCACAGGGAAATGGGTGTCCTCCCCAACCTATGAGAGATAGGCAGCATGGGGAGCCCTGCCTGGCACCCACAGCCCGGCACCAATACCACAGCCTGTCCTGCGGAAAAGGCCACTGTGGGGCCACAGGGAAACCAGGACAGCTGAGGGACGAGCGCTGACCTCAGAGCAGAGTGCCCAGCATATGGTCCTGGCTGTGGCCACATCCCCATGGCAGCCTCAGCTGATGCTCTGTAAATGGGGCTGTGATGTGGCTGAAATGTGATAAGGGTATGGAAATTCTCAGCGAGGTGTTGTAAAGAACTGAACCTCGTCCAAAGAGAGGTCTGGCCTTCTCCCCCTGCCCCCAGGAGGTGATCACTAAAGCCTTGAAATGTCTTGCCTGATGAGTCTTTGTTTATCTGGGTCTGGGGCCACACTAGATACTAACAGTATAACTTATGGTGGGGACTTGGGCCACACTGTGTCAGTTTGACTTCTGGAGGGGCTGAGACTGAAGTCAGCCAGGCAGGTGGTTAGCCATGTCTATGTGACTGACCCGCAATAAAAACCGGAGAGACCCATCGGCGAGTGGTTTCTATTAGAAGCAATGTTGACATTGAGGCTCAGGTGAGCATCCCTGATTGGCAGTACACCACGCATGTAGTCATACTTTGTTGCTGGCAAAGTAAAACTGTCCTTGACTCTGTGAAAAAGAGGACAAGTCGCCTGGACCCTGCCTTATGATTCTCTTGCCTTGGCTGAATTTAATCTGTATCTTTCACAGTATTAAACTGTAACTGTGAGTATGACAGCTTCCAGCGATTCTGTGAGTCCCTCTAGAGATGAAAGAAACTAAGAGTGGTTTGGTGGCCCCCAAACTCTGCAACTGGTGTCAGGCTGGAAGGTGGTCTTGGGGACTATTCCCTAACTTTGTAGATGCCAGTGCCAGCGGTGTGCTGGACTTTCTCACTGAAGGTATAGCCAGTGAGTTGGGCTTTATCATAATCCCCAAGTTTTCAGAGGGGGAAACTGGGGCTTGGTCCCATCCCAACATCAGTGAGATGTAGGGTCATCTACAAGACCACAGGCTTGGATTCTTGACAAAGGTCATGATTATGACAAGGAACAAGGACTGTTTCAGATCAAGAGCAGTTACACACACAGAAGACCCAAATGCAACTCAAAAATGGATTCTGAGTGCAACATGCACACATGCACACACAGGTGAGCACACACATGTGCACATGCATAAACATGCATATGCAAGATATGCATACACATGCACACTCACACGTGTGCACATGATTGTGCAGGTGTGTACACACAATATACAAACTATCTTGAGGAGACCTCTGAAATTCTGAATATTACCTGTGAGTTAAACAATATGATTGAGTGAATACAATTTTCTTAGATGTAACAATGACCTTGAGGTCATGTTGAAGAATGTCCTTATTTTTAAGACATATTATGCTCAAATATTTAAAAGTGAAGCATCATGGTATCTGTAACTTACTTGCAAATGTTGCAATCAAAAAAAGTGGAGAGAAATGGATGGAAGAATAGGTGAGTGGATGAATGGATAGATGGGTGAGTAAGTGGATGGGTGGATGGGTGGGTAGAGGATGGGTGGATGGGTGAGTGGAGGATGGATGGATGGGTGGGTGGAGGATGGATGGATGGGTGGGTGGATAGGCAGATGGATGACTGGGTGGGTATAGAGATGAAGGCAAAATATTAATTCATAAATCTAGATGAAAGGCATGTGGTTATTTATCATACTATTTTCATTTCTCTCTAAATTTATAAATATCCTCCTTATAACAACATCCAAACAAAAGTCCCCTTCTGTCTGAGATGTTGGAAGAAAGAAGGAAAGAGTACCAGCCTTTTTCTTCTTCTCATGAACTACCTTGTAGCATTAGAGCAACCCTAAAAATTGGGGTGACAGCCCCCATTTACAGAGCAACTCCTCCCTGCATGTCTTTTGGTGCTGGAAGAAGAGGAGAAGGCCCCAACACAGAGCCTGGAGTAGACCAAGCCACTCTTGTCTCAATGCCCTGAGGTCACACCTTGGGCCCCTCGATGACAGTCTGGGGCAGGGGGTGGGGGAGCTGGAGCCTGCTGACCTGACTCAAGCAGGATGGAGGTGTCTCTCCGAGAGGAAAGTCTGAGTGGCCCAGCCAAGTCCTCACCTCCTGGGAACTGCAGCCGGCAGCTGGGACACAGGACTCCTTCCTGCTCCCATGGGAAGGCGGCCAACGCCAGCATCCCCACGCTGCACCGCTGGTGAACAGCATTAAACAAGAACAGCATGTTCAGCCAAGCTGGGCATGATATCGGAGTTTCTCATTCACATAACCCCCACGGAGGGCCACTAAGCCTGGGGGACAGGCAGCTGGCGCCTCAGTTCCTCTGAGCTGCATCCCAGGAGCCCCTCGTGGCCTCGGATCTGGGCAGCGCTCTCAGAGAGGGAGTATCTGAGATTTACGGGGCGGGTAGGGCCTGGGAGACCCCGGCAAGCAGTTTCCATTAGAAGCAATGCTGGCAAACCTGTCACCACCCATGGCCGCCAGGCTCAACCCTCCGCGCTGTCAATAAGGAGGATTAATGGATTGCTTTTTATAAAACATACATACATATATATATACTGTCCAACAGGCGAGCAAACAAATCACAGTTCCTCCAAACCATCCAATGCAGTATTATTCACCACGAAAATGAAAGGAGCTCTCAAGTCATGAAAAGACACAGAGGAGAAATTCGATGCAAATTGCTAAGTGAAAGAAGTCAGTCTGAAAAGGCCACACACTGTACGACACTGACTCTATGATATTCTGGAAATGGCAAAAGTATAAAGATGGTGAAAAGCTCAGCGGTCGCCAGGGGTCAGGGAGAGGGAGGGATGGAGGGAGGAAAAGGCGGCGCACAGAGGATTTGGGGGGAAGTGACACTATTCTGGATGACAGTGCAATGGTGGGAATGTGACACTGTGCATCTGTCATAAAATGGGCACCACCAAGGTGAACCCTGATGAACACTGCGGACTTAAGTTCGTAATCACGTGTTGATCGCGGCTCCTCAATTTTAACAGATGCTAATAACCAGGGAAACGGCGTGCAGGGGAGGTGAGTATGTGGGAACTCTCCGTACTTTCTGCGCAGCATTTACAGATCCATATTTCTACACACATCTCCGTGCATCTTACTTAAATCGGGATCATGGAGTAAAAGACTTGGAAGGAACTAAGAGGAGAGCCGGCTCTCAGTTCATCTCACCTTTGCACCCAGGGTGTCTGCAAGTGTCTGGTGGGTGACTCTGGTGCCTTTGCATAAGAAGCTCGAAACAGTGGGGAACCAGGGCCAACAGCCGGGGTCCTATCTCAGGTGTGGGAGTGATGGCACCCTGAGGGCAGTTGTGATGTTTATCACATGGGCCAAGGCCTAAATGGTCAGTGTAAATAAATTATGGGCATTCAATCTGTGGAATACCCCCTTTGCTGGAGGGATGGGAGCCCAGCGTCCAGCATCAGCATCAGCCCTGCTGGGGCACGTGCAGGTCTCCTGGTGGCACGTGTGTGCTGCTTCCTGGACCCCGTCCTGCCCAGGAAGGGCACACCTGGAAGTCTTACCTGCAGAGGGCGGGAGGGCAGCTGCAGCTGCAGGTAGCACTGGCTGGGGGAGTACCAGCTGCTGAGGGAGAGATAGCTGGGCAGGTACTGGCTCCCCACGGGCTTTCCGCTGAGGGCCGTCACCTTGGTCTGAAGAAGAGAGAGAACCTGGTCAAGGCCTAGGCACTTGGTGCAGGAAGGGGGGTCTCTTGGGTGCTTCTGTCTGCCCTGCCCTGCAGCAAGACCCTCCTGTGCTCCAGTTTCCCTTTGTGGAACCCCCTCCCCAATTCTCAGAGAATGGGGTCCAGTGTGACTAGTACATTGCTCTCCAGCTCCACGGGAAGCAAGTGTCCAAGACTGGCCACAGGGAATTGGGGGTTGGCTCAGGCAAGGACAAGTGGCCCACGTGGCCGCCGAAAAACAGTTCCATCACGAGCATGTTAGGTAACCCCGTGTCTTGAGCTTGCCAGCAGCCCCGGTGGCTTCTGGGAGGAAATAACCTGCCTAGAATGTGAACTCAGAGGAGATGGCAGTCTGGAGAGGGCGTAGCTGTGCTGAACAACATCCCTGAGGTTTTGGATGCAGCTCCACCCGGAACTCTCCAACCAACCCCTGCAACCCCCAGGGACTGGTGGTTATATTAATCTTGCTCCTTTGGGAGTTTGAATCTGTTGCCTTCATTTGCTGCTGGAAAAGTGTGGTTAACACAAGGGAGACACCAAAAGCAGGGATGGGGTAGCTAAGACCTCTGTGTGATAAAGAATAAAGCAACTGGCCCATGTTTGGTAGCCAATAAACCCCTGGAATCTCCTGAATGATGGGAATGGCTTCGCTATTCACAGTGGGTCCTGATAATATGTACTAACAAGATGATTCAGGATGGGGACAGCCATGCCAGAAAGACCAACCATGGGATTAGAGGGCTGGGGCTGTGAGGCCACGTGATGTGATAGTAACCTGACCTCAAGGGAGGGGAGGTGGCTGGAGACTGAGTTCTGTCAATGGGGCCAATGATTCATCAATCAAGCCTATGCAATGAAACTCCAGTGAAAACTGGGGACCCCAAAGCATGAGTGAGCATCCCCACTGGCAGTTCTCTGTGTGTATTGTCAGGAGGGTGATGGGTCCCGACTCCTCAGAGACAGCACAGGAAGCTTCAGATTTGGGCCCCTCCCAGCTCTCACCCTATGCATGCATCTCTCTCTCTTTGGTTGGTTCCAATTTGCATTATTTTGCTATAATAAAGCTGTAACTGCAAAAGATACAAACTTCCAGTTATAAACTCAGTCCTGGGGATGTCACGTGCTGCATGGTGACTATAGTTAACATTGTTGCATCGTACATTTGAGAAAGTTGCTAAGAGAATAGATCTTAAAGGGTCTCATCACAAGAAACAAAAATGGTAACTATGGATGCTAACTGGACATCTTGTGCTGATCATTTCACAATATATACATTGACTCATCACACTAAACACCCAAAATGAATATAATGTTACATGTTAATTATACACATAAATTTAAAAATAAAGTTTAAAGTTGGTTCTTCTTTAAAAAAAATTAAAAACCTTTTTCTAAGCAGTATTTGGTAACTGAAATCAACTGTCTTTCCATCAAAGTGACATTTTTGGAAAATGCTGATTTTTAGTCAGCTATCTATGAAAGACAAAATTATTCAGCTAATTCTGGTAGTGGTAGTCATTTGGGGGGTTTGTTGTCACTAAAAGACCATGGAAATTAAGGGATGTCTTTCAATCATTAAAAAAAATCTTTAATTGTAAGGTAGTGGGGTAGTGGGAACCCTCAAATTTGTAGCCAGTGGGTAAAAAGTCTGGGTGGCCTGGAGATCTCTGGTTATTAAAAATCTTTAAGGATATGTTGCCCACAGGGAACACAGAGAACACAAGTGTCCTTGGTTGTGGACCTCTGGGTCTTTGCACATGCTGTTCCATTTTCCTGGAAGCACCCTGGCTGAACCTCCCCCTGGTCAGGAGTCCACTTGGAAGATCCCTTTTGAGGAGCCAGATCCCCTCACCTCTTCTCAGCCTCCCCCTCACTCTAGGATTGCTGGGTTATCTGATCCCCAATCAGCTTCCTCCATCAGACTGTGAACTCCCTATGGCAAGGGCGGGCCTAGGGGAGGCACCAAGTCCCCACGTGCTGGTTGAATCACAAGGGTCTTGGCGACTCACCCACCTCCAGCCATACGTGCTGAGCTGACATAGGGATGGAGGGGATTTCAAACCCCACCAGCCCACCCCGGGACACAGATTCAGTGGTGTAGATATTGTCCTTCGGCGTTAGCTCTGCCCTGATCTGGACTGTCACCCCCTCAGCCGGGCTGCCATCTGGGTAGGACAGCTCCACCTGGAAGAGGTCACCAAAGATTCAATGAGTTGAGGGTAGCAACACTCCCCAAACTGATCTACAGACCCAACCCAATGCCCCACGGGAATCCCAGCTGCCTTCTTTGCAGCAGTCAACAATCTGAGGCTAAAATTCAGAGGGAATTGTGAGGTGCCCTGAAAAGCCAAAGTAATCCTGAGAAAGAAGAACAAAGAACCCATACATTCCAATTTCAAAACTTACTACAAAAGAACAGTAATCAAGACAGTGTGATATTGGCATAAGGATAGACATGGAGACCAAGGGGATCAAATTGAGTCCAGAAATAAACCCACACATCTAGAGTCAATTGATTTTTGACAAGGTTGCCAAGACCATTCAGTGGGGAAAGAATAATTCCTTCAACAAATGGTTCTGGGACAACTGGACCTCCACATGCCAAAGAATGAAGCAGGACCCCTACCTCACACCACATACCAAAATAAACTCAAAACGGATCAGAGACCTAAAGATAATGGCTAGAACTATAAAACACTTGGAAGAAAACAGAGTGGGCAACTTTTATGACCTTAGACTTGGCCAAGAAGTCACAAGGTACAAATCACCAGATGCTGCCATTTGCCTGGTGCCACACCAGGGTAGGAATGGGGTGGGAAGTGTCAGAGATGGTTCCATGTGACTGTTAGACCTCACTTGCTCAGGCAGTAAGAAAAGTGGTCAGCGTGAGGGGTTCAGAAGATGTGGATGTTGTGAAAGAAACATGGTCAGTGGTTCCTGAAGAACCCTGGAGCACCCCTCAACTGTGCAGGTATTTGGGAATGGTGTGACCAGCTTCAGCTCCATTCTTCAATGCAGGTAGTGGATCATTTCTCAGCTGTAGGTGAAACACTTCCCTTTCACTGAATGGACAGCCTGGAGCCCCTCCTTCGTACATATTCTGACACATGGAGCCTTAGCTGCTACTCAGACTGGGACCCTCAAAGCCAGGGGCACATAAGCTGTGTCTCTGTACATGGGACAGTGAGGGCAGTCCCACTGAGACCTCAGCACGGAGGAGAGAAGGGAAGTCCCAGGACACAGCATGAGGACAGACCGCCAGGATCCTGTGGGTGACCCATGGAAGGCAAGTGGGCATGGGGTGTGGGTGCAGGGTGGAGGCAGGGGTCAGAGGGCATGGCCAGAGTCCCTCAGAGTGATAGTCGGCTCCACTGGCCTTGCACCCTACAATTTCAATTAAAACCCAGAGGCCCCAGTTTAGTAATTAAGATAAAGATCTCAGATTTCTGGTCAGCTCAAACTTTACTGTATACAAAAATGATGGGGTGAATGGGAGGGAAGCAGGGGCTTGTTCAAAATACTCCTCCCCAAGGAGGATCTGAATCAGTCTGTCTTAGAGACAGGGATCTGTGTCTAGGGACTTGGATGTTAGGTCATCCAGAGATAAATCAACCCAATTAAAGAAGGCACTGTTTTCGAGGAACTGATTTAGTAAACGGATACAGAGCATCTTGGTTTAATGCTCTAGGTACCGGAATGTCTAACCACACGGAATAAAGTAAACCAGGCTTTTAGGTGGAGCAGAACGTTCAGTGCCTCTCACCCCGGGTAGCAGCTCTCACCACGCTCAGCAAAGCAGCCCCTTGGTGTCAAGAGGGCAAAAGTTATGCAGGCGCAATCAAAGGACGCAGTCTGCAGCCGAGCCATGGTTTCGGGGCCCGTGGCACGCACTGCAGTGGTTTCAGTGGTCCTCGGGTGGGAGCTGGGGTGGGAGGCAGTGATTTCAACAGTCCCCGCTGGGCACCAGGCCCCGGGCTTACCTTCCCCACGTAGGACAGACCCGGCTTAAACTGCTTCCTTGTGTCTTTGGAGTATCGGACGTCCACCAGCTGCCTCTGGACAGGTGTGGAGTCGTCAAAGGCCACCTGTTGGCTCCCATCTGCGCTGGTCACCATGGCCCAGATGCTGACCGTGCCCCGGAAGTGTTCGGGGACGTCGGCCGGGATCATGTCCTTCACGCAGATGTTGAAGTCCCGGGAGCCGTGGATCTGGGGGCAGGAAACACACGGTCGTGCCCACCCGGAGATGGAGTGGCTCTGAGGGACAGTCTCAAACACTGGGCTCGAGTAGGTGCCTCCCCGGCTGCTTAGAGGGCCAGGGGGACACTCAGTGACCCACTCGACCTACGCCATAGGCCACTGTGTGGGGACTGGATGGCTCGCTGGACATACACCATGTCCTAGGAAGAGGAGGGCTGGCTCCTTGAGCAGAAGGTGAGGCAACTCCATGGGCCAGACAGCAAGGCCAGGATTTGAACTCTGGAGCACTGGCTCCCCTCCCACACTCGGAGCACGGAACCTTCCCATATATCTCCTATCTGCATAATTAGCAAATAATCCAAGTCCACAAACAGCTGTGAAGTGAATTATTCCATAAAGGAGAAAATTAAGACAAGGGCCACCAGGCATAGCCTCCAGGGAGAACGGCTGGGACACCAAGGATGAGGTGAGGGGCCAGGGTGTCCGCTCCACAGAAGAGAAGTCACGAGGACAGAGAGGAAGGACACATCCCAGGCAGCAAAGGGATGAGGAAGCAGCTTCGGGTGGAGGCAGGAGGGAGGTGGTGCTGACAAGGTTCAGTGTTGGAGGCCCTACAGAGGCACAGTCTCCAGGACACATGTGCACACACTACAACACAGGCCACTCACAAGGCAACATTAGGTTGAAGAAGAAAAACAAAAACCAGGTGATCAAACTTCACACGCACGGGATGTGAAATCACGCGGCCACTTTGGAAAATAATCTGTGATTCCTCAAACAACTCAACCCACGGTCACCACTGAGAGACTGAATACACAAACGGACGAGGGCCAGGTAATATGGAAAAAGAGGACTCTGACCTGCTGTCCACAGTCACCAGCAAAGGAAGCCAATGCATACAGCTGGCCCTTCGTATTTGTGGGTTCCATATCCACGAGTTCCCTATCCACGGATTCAACCAACTGCAAATGGAACATTTGAATCTACGGAAGCGGAACCTGCAGACACGGAGGGCTGACTTTATCTACAACTCAGACTTGTAGGAAGTCATACCCCTATCTCTATAGCAACCAAACAGTAATCTCCATAACAACCAGCCCCAAACGGCCAGGACTTGATTAATAACTAACAGTTTCCCTGATTTTTGCCCCCATTTCCATCTTTGGACCAACTGGGAAAAGCCAAATATGTACCCTTCGCCAATCACACTGGACGCCCGCTTCTAGTCACCCGCCCATGACGGCCCCACGCCAAAAGCTTCCCATCACAGCACACCTGGAGCCTTCCTTTCCTTTGACTATAAAGCTTTCCCACTTCTCCACCTGCCTCTGAGTCCCAGCCAAACACAAATGATGGCGGCTGACTCCCCTGCTAGAGCAAGCTCTGAACACATGGCCTTTGCTCGTTCTTATTCTGGTGATTTTCATTTAAATGCACACCACACAACCCAGGAATTCCATATCCAAGAGAAATGAAGATATCAGGCCACACAAAAACTTGTACACTAATTTCATAGCATTACCCATAACAGCCAAAAAGTAGAGGCAACTCAAATGTTCACCAGCTGATGAGTGGATAGACAAAATGTGGTCCATCCACACAACGGAACACTACTCAGTCATAAAAAGAGAGGAAGTATTGATACACGCTACAAGGTGGACAAACATTGAGATCTTCATGCTGAGGGAAGGAAGCCAGACACACAGGGCCATGTGGTGCATGATTGCATTTATATGAAATGTCCAGAAATCCATAGAGACAGAAGCTGTGTAAGTGGTTGCCAGGGGCTGGGGATGGAAACAAGGATTAATTTCAAAAGAAGATAAGAGATTTTGTGGAGACAGAGGAAATACTCTATAATTGGATGGTGGTGGTGGATGCACAACTTTGTGAATATTCTAAAAACTATTGAATCATACACTCAATATGGGTATTTGAATTGTATGGCATTTTTTTTTTAAACTTTACATGCAATGTGCTGGGAAGAAACACAGCAAAATATCAACAGAGGTTGTGTCTGCCTGTCAGAGGAGAAATCACTTTTATTTCTTCTTCTTTTATATTTTCTAAAGTCTCTAGGTTTGACCCGCAGGAATTTTATCATCGGGAAAACCCTCACCATTTGAATTGTTTTAGAAAGCAAAATAAGATAGATGATTACAGAGCTGAAGGTGGGGGCAGGCCGTGTGGGAAAGGACCTACTGGGTGACAGCTTGGGTTCCTGCTCCTCACCTTGGTGGTCCTGAGGGCAGGGCGCCCCACCTCCTGGCTGTAGTACCCTACGCCATTTACAGTCATGTTGATCGTTAAGGTCCCCGAGACAGGTTTCCCAAAGGTATACCTGGAACAAAAGGACAGAGGGTAGTAAGTTTCACAAGCAGGAGAGCCCCATGGGACAGCAGGGGAGGGGTCAGTCTCGAGAAAGTCCCCTAGGATGTGGTCACTGGCAGAATGGCTAATACAGGGACACTTCCCATGCTACATTCCATCCTTACAGCCCTCCCTGCAGCCCTGAGACAGGACAGATCATCCACCAAGCCTCATGCTGGACAGAAAAAAAGACCCAAGGACAGTCTCTTTAATAAATGGCACTGGGAAAACTAAAATGGGTGGCTGCATGTAAAAGACTGAAATTAGTACACTTTCTAACACCATCTACAAAAATGAAAAATCCACCTATTCAAAATGGATTAAAGACCTAAATGTAAGACTGGATACTCTGAAACTCCTAGAGCAAAGCATAAGCAGAACACTCTTGGACATAAATTGCAGCAGTATCTTTTTGGATCCATCTCTGAGAGGAATGGAAATAAAAACAAAAATAAACACATGGGACCTAATTAAATTTTTACACAGCAAAGGGAACGATAAATAAAAAGGCAACCCACAGAATGGGAGAAAATTTTTGCAAAAGATGCACATGACAAGGACTTAATTCCCTAAATATACAAACAGCTCATACAGCTCAATATCAAAAAACAAACAACCCAATCAAAAAATGGGCAGAAGACCTAAGTACACATTTCTCCAAAGAAGACATACATATGGCCAACAGGCACATAAAAAGATGCTCAACATCACTAATTATTAGAGAAACGCAAATCAAAAGTACAATGAGGTATTACCTCACGCCGGTCAGAATGGCTACCATTAAAAAGTCTACAAATAATAAACACTGGAGAGGGTATGGAGAAAAAAGACCCCTCCTACACTGTTGAGGGGAATGTAAATTGGTGCAGCCACTATGGAAAACACTAAAGAGGCTCCTTAAAAAACTAAAAATAGTATTACCATATGATCCAGCAATCCCGCTCCTCGGCATACATTCAGAGGAAACTCTAATTGGAAGATACATGCACCCCAATGTTCACAGCAGCACTATTACAATAGCCAAGACATGGAAGCAACCTAAATGTCCATAAACAGGTGACTGGATAAAGAAGACATGGTATATACATATACAAATGGAATGTTACTCAGCCATAAAAGGAGTGAAATAATGCCATTTGCAACAACATAGATGGACCTAGAGATTATCATACTAAGTGAAGTAAGTTAGAAAGAGAAAGACAAATATCACATATATTGCTCATATGTGGAATCTGAAAAAAATGACACAAATGAACTTATCTGCAAAACAGAAATAAACTCACAGACATAGAAAACAAACTTATGGTTACCAAAGGGGAAAGGGAGGGAGAAATAAATTAGGAGTTTGAGATTAACAGATATACACTACTATATGTAAAATAGATTAAAAAACCAAGGGCCTACTATATAGCACAGGGAACTATAATCAATATCTTGTAATAACCTATAAGGGAGAAGAATATGAAAAAGAACAGATTTATATATATGTGTGTATGTATAACTGAATCGCTGTATTGAGCACCTGAAACTAACACAATACGGTAAATCAATTATACTTCAATTTTTTTTTAAAAAAAGGAATCTTAAAAAGAAAGAAAGAAAAAGAGACCAAGGGTCAGAGAGGAACTCTGGATCCGAAACAGCAGGATATGTGAGACAACCACTGGGGCTGGCCACAGGATAGAGCAGGGCAGCACAAAGGATGGAGCAACTGTGGACACCAGGGAGGCCTGGAACTAAGTGCCCAGGGATTTCAACTTTGAACCTCTGACTTCTCTGAGCCTCAGTTTCCTCACCCGGAGAATGGGACTAAAACCATGTTGGCGAAACTTAAGTGTGTGTATGTCAGGCTTGATGCAGAGGGGACACCTCCTTACTGAGACACAGGAGCAAAATGGGAGACCACAGCGAATAAAACAATAATGGCTGGAATTTTGATAGTACTTTCTAGGCTGTAACCCGTGTGTGTATCCAGCACATCCTTGGATTTTAAAACACAGCTGGAGGAGACACCTGCTAGAGAACGTCTCCCCCAGAGTCTGCGGCAGGTGGCAGAGCTGGAGGAGGGGAACTCGAGCCTCTCAGGGCTCTTCCAGGGGCCCCAGAAAGGGACAGCGCCTCTTGACACCCTCTGGTCAACCGTCATGTTGGGCTCAGTCAAGAGCCTGGTCATTAGGTGAGCAACTCCCTCAAGAAATCCCTCTCGGGTCAGCCCATTAACTGTGGGTGCAACCTGCAGGGGGAGTTGGGTGGAGCTGAGAGCCTGCCTGGAAGAGGCATGGCCTAGGGGTGTGTCCTAGGAGAGGGGCATGTCTTGGGGGGACATGTCCTAGGGAAGGGGCATAGCCTGGAAGGGGCATGTCCAGGGAGGGGCATCCCTAAGGGTGTGCCCTAGGGGAGGGGCATGCCCACGGAGGGTATGGAGGGCTCTCCCACAGTAGCCGCCTCTGTCTCACCTGGCCTGCACAGTGCCAGTCTCACATGTGTCCAGGTCCTGGATATACCGTGGTGGGTCAATAAGCAGCTCAAACTTTGGCAACACTGAAGGGAGAGAGCAGAGAAGAGGGAGGTGGGGTGACTTCCATCACTGGGGTGGCCTCAGAAGGGTACCAGAGGTGTGGGAGGGAGGACCGCAAAGTCAAGTCTGGGAACTCTGTGCTGCTGACACAATGAGAATACACATCACCCTTTGCTGAGCACAGGTGGCTCTCTGGGGATTTTGCCCACCAGATCTGTTTCCTACCTTTGGGGGACCTGCACCCCGTTTTCCTCAGGGGGCCATGTCTCGTCAGTTTTAGGCCACCTGCTTTGAGTGCAGCCAATTCCAGCCCATCCCAGGGGTGCACAAGTGGTCAGGTTCCTGGACCCTCTAGGGGCATTCTGAGGGTGCTGTGGCTGGAGGGGGTCACTCTCTGCTGTCCTGGGCACGTCTAGCCATCTCATCACCCTGCACAGCCCGGGATGGACACCAGGGAGCAGAATGGAGGAAACGTGAAGACACTGGTCCTGAGCGCTTACAGCACAAGCCTATAAATCCCCTTCCTCTTGTCTGCTCAGTCTGCACCAGGCTTCTGGTGCTTGCAGCCCATGACCCCGACTTGTACAGCTTGTCCTTCCAGGGCCTTCCTCTTCAAAGAGGGAGAAACCCTTGACCCCATGAGGGAGAACTTCAGCACAGAAGCAGAGTACGTAGCTCTGGCCCAGGGTCACCCCCCAGCTCTTGTTACTTGAGCAATTTCCTTAACGGCTCTCTCAGCCTCAGTTTCCCCATCTGTAAAAGGAGATACTTCATCGGTTCAGGATGAGGATTAAAGAATAAAAACATGACAGCCTCAAAAAGAAAGACCATTCTAATACTTGCTGCAACAGGGATGAACCTTGAGGACATTACACTCAGTGAAATAAGCTACTCACAAAAAGACAGAAGCTGTATGATTCTACTCATATAAGGTCATCTGTTTTATCACAATTTTTTTTTTAAGGACATGACAAAAGCCCAGCCCTCCACATGGTGCCTGGCCCTACTGAGCCCTCAGTGAATAAGGCGTCTGCCATTTTCTCCCTTGTCATCTGTGTCATCACTGAGGCTGTGGTCTGCCTCCATCTGAAAATCTAGAACCTGAGATTCTCCAACTTACCATACTTCTGAACTTCGAAGGACTTGTTGTACACGTGGCCTTGCATTTCGACAAAAATGAACCATTCTCCCAGTACCGGCTGGTCGGACAAGGGGAAGGTCATGTTGGTGATGCCTGGGTGAAGAAAGATGCCCCACTCATCCTGGGGCAGGTGCGTGTGCAGACAGCCTGGCATTGGGCAGTGAGGTCAGGGCAGAGGTGCCCCGGGCCTCCCCTTGCCCTGTGCAGCCTCTCGGGGAAGCCAGAGACCACAGGCTGGTGGGGTCTATGCAGAAGCAGCACTCCCGTAGGCTGAGGCGGGGAAGCTGGGAGAAACTGCACCTTGAGTTCCTGGGGGAGCCCTGAAGCCAAGGCCAGGTGCAGGTGGCGAGCTGGATGAGACAGGGAGATGGGCCAACCAGCTCATCCACACTGCTCCCCAGATGAGTCGTTCCCTCAGTGCCGGAGAATCGCACGAACCCTGACGGAATTTGGCAGCCTTCCTCAGGGATGTCAGAATCAGGAAGAGGGAAGTGGACATGGGGAAGGATCAAGACCAGGCCAGGGAACCCAGAGGCATGGGTGACACGGCACAATCCACCATGGCCCACGTATGGGCCAGAGACACCCTACTTGGCCTCTGGTTCACAGAGGCATGCGGGGTCCAGGAGCCCCCAGGCAGGACTCAGGGTCTGTCATGTTTGTGCATTTCCCAGGTTGAGGGTGCACAGCTGTCCTCAGTCTCCCCAAATCGCCCCTACACCTCCCCTCTCAAGGGGCTCTGCTTCCTTTAGGGCCAAAACACAGAAGGATGTCAATTACACCGCCCTTACTGTCATAGAGATAGAAAAAAATGCCAGCTCCTCAGCCAAAGCAAAGCCTTCTGACTCCTCACTGGAAAAGAAATGTCTCAGGTTGGGCGGAGGAGGAGGAAGTTCTGCAGTGGGAGGAAGGTCGGGGTGCCAACAAAGTCCTGATATTCCAGAAAGGTCTCGAGTTACGGGAGAAGCCCCAGCTGGATCCCAGGCACAGAGAAACGTGGGCAGAGAGTCCAACGCTGCCGTGAAGGAGCCGCAGGTGCCCAGACAGCACGTGCAATTCTCCCGGGAAGTTTTTCGCATCTGCCACCCAAAGGTGCAGCCCTCAAAGCACAGAAGGAATTAGGAGAAAGGACTGGAAAAGAGACTTACCGCAGCACAAGGGCTCTAAATGTCTCCACTCCATCATCCGTGAGCCCCTGGGATCCTGCAGTGAGACAGACCCACTGTAAACTCAGGGCAGCCCATGTGTGCCCCACATGCATGGGGACCTTCCAAGCCCTCTCTCTAGGGCAGACCCCAAAATCAGCTATTTATACAGAGCAAACGGAAGCTCAGGGCATAGAAGGCACTTGTCTGAGGACAAGGGGACAGAGGGGCAGACCTGCTTCCTGGTTTACGGAGCTGTGTGCAAATCTACAAAGAGATGGACAGACATGTGTTTGGTCTGTCCCAGGGTTCAACCCAGTCGCAGACTTGTAGGGCGAAGGGGCCAGCAGGGATCAACCCAGAGGGTGGGTGGTGGGCAAAGACAGACCAGGTCTTGCAGACAGCGGGCTAACTATCCCCGAGCCAAGGCTGTGGAGGGGGAGGCCACTCACCAGGACGTAGGCTTCCAGCTGCAACAGAGACAGAGGTGGTCAGCAAACCTTCCCATGAGCCCTGAGCCCTCCGTGCGCACTGACTGTTCATCCCTTGGGACAGGTGCTGTCAGAGGTTGAACGGTGTCCCCCTCCTCCACAAATTCATATGTTGACATCCTCACCCTCAGTGCCTCAGAATGTGACCATATAGAAGGGTCTTTATAGCAGTGATTAGTTAAAATAACTAGGTCACTAGCGTAGGTCCCAATCCAACAGGACTGGTGTCATGAGAAAGAGAAATTCGGACACAGACTCACACAGAAGGAAGAAGACGGCCAGTGACAAGCCAAGGAGGGAGACCTGGAGCAGATCCCCCGCTCCTGGCCCATGGAAGGAACCAGCCCTGCCCAGACCTTGATCTTAGACCTCTGGCCTCCAGAACTGGGAGAGAATACATTTCTGTCCTTTAAATCAGCCAGCAAACTCATACAGTTGCCACTGACAATGAGGCTGGCTGAGTCCCACCTGGGGCCTCTGTGTTCCTTGCTCCCCATCACAGCCCTGCCCTCCCTTCCAGACTCCCCCGCACCCCAACTAAGGACAACTCCTCCAGGCAGACCACCCAGGTTGCCACCGCATTGTTTCGGCAGGTGGCGCATGTCAGGTTCCAGGAGGCCTGGAACGCACCTGTTCCTTCCCAAACTCCCAGCACCCGCCTAGAGCCTGGCTTCTACCCAGTGAACATCATCAAAGTGAAGTGAAGAGTCAACACTGATTCCAAGATGCAGAACTCTCCAGTGGAGTCTACTTTGCACAACTGTGCCTCCTGATCCCAGCATTGCGCCCTCATGCACGGCTAACCCTGTACACATAGGATCCAACCCATCAGCTCAAGCCTCCCTGTGCGTCCAAGGGTGTCCGTGCTGAGCCCAAAGGAAGCTCTGCACTTCGAATTCAGCATCCTGAGATTTAGCCTTCTTGGGCCCTTAACCAACCTCCAGAGGAAAATAAGCAGCTGCACATACAGATCCAGGTCCCTTTCCTCCCATCGTTTGCGTGAAGCCCTTTCTGGCAAAAACTGGACACTGGGCAGGAGCTGATGTCAAGTGACTGAGCCTCGCCCCCCTCCCTGGGGAGGGCTATGGGCAGGCAGCCCCCTCCAACATCCAGGCACCGTCCACTCAAAAACACACACATCCAGGACCTCAACACTGTCAGGGCCGTGGATCCCAGTATCCCACTCCTGGGGTCCAACTGAGCCTGAGGAAGGAAAGGCCAGTGGAAAAGAAGGTTCGAGCATAAAGACAGTCAGGGCAGCATCCCTGACAATGGCTGAAACCTGGAAACAAGCAAACATCCACCAGGAGGGGGTGGCTGGGTACGAAGCCTTCCTTGGGCAGGAGGAAGACGGGCACCAAGGGGAGTTTGCAAGGATGCATCAAAAACACGGGCATTAAAATATGCAATGAAAAAGTAGCGCAGAAACTTGGGATGATAAAAGCGAGACAGCACCCAGCGGAACTGTGCTCTAGGCTGGGACCCACCAGGGAACTTTGCGGGATTATTTTCCAGGAGCTGGGCCCTCTGGGGGTGGGGTCCGACCCTGCTCTGCTCAGTCATGTTCCCCAAGTGCCAGAGCGTGCTCGTGTCTGGCAGACGGTTAAGCACCGTACACGTGGCCCGTCGCGGTTCCCTCAACTGAAGTCGCCCCAGACCACGCTCCCATCTTTGCTATGTACATGTATAGTTTACTTAAATCTCTTCCTTTACAATCAACGTCTGAAAGCATCTCTTTGAAGCAGAATGCCAACTAATAAATACAGAAGAAGCCACAGAGTTGACAATATCACCACTTTGCAATCATCAGAGCAAGTTTTGATTCACGTAATTTTGGACTCATCTGTGGATGCTGGGAGTAGCAAATGAGCCCGTTGGCTGGTAACAGGGTGCCCACAGTCTCGAGTGTCCCCCACAGATTACTCACTGATTACCAAGGGGAAACAATGACTTTTCGGGGAAGAAACCGTGAAGACTCCACCTGAACAGATCCTTGGGCCCCTCCCCTGAAGCTCCTGAATTAAAAATTCTAAATTCTGGGGAGGCCCCAATAATCTGTGTGTGAACAAGTCCTGCAGGTGACTCTGCTGCCCCCTCCAGTTTAAGAATTGGGCTCCAGATCAAGACTTGGCCAACTATGGCCCTTGGGCTAAATCCAGCCCTCTGGCTGCTTGTGTAAATAAAGTTTTATTGGCACCTAGCCCAGCCTATTCATTCACGAATTGTCTGTAGCTGAGTAGTTTCAAGTTGCACCAGAATCCCTCTGGCCTGCAAGCCCGAATATATTTACTACCTGGACTTTGACAGGAAGTTTGCCGACCCCTGGACTCCATGACGGGTCTACAGGAAGCTATCTGTACTGTTCCTCCAACTTTTCTGTACATTTGAAGTTACTGCCAATTGAAGTAGTGGTTATATAACATCTTTCTAATAAACGTTAAATAAACGCAAGGTTATTAGGATTTCAAATCAGGGGCCATGGCGGGGCATGGAGGGGCACTGACCACTGGCAGAGGCCACTGGTACCCCTTGTGGAAGCACAACCACTCTTGCCTTTCTCTGTCACAAAGATGTCCCCCAACCTGGGTCCCCCCCAGGGAACATGGAGCCTCAGAAAGAAACTAGGAATAAAAGTAGAAATTGGAAGAGGCAGGGGAGAGAGACCAGTTGCTGATGGTGGCCCTGGACAGGCAGACCCAGGTGCGTGAGTTTCAGGCACCCAGTTTTAGAAGCTGATCTCACCTTCTCATTGATGGGCCTCAGGTCTGGGGTGACGGTGAGGATGCTGATTAGCACTGGAAGAAAGGAGAGAGGCGTGTGGCAGCTCCAGGCCGTGGCTGGCCCTCCCCCCGGCCCGCACCGGCCGCCCACCTCGGTGCTGGGGCCTGTACACCGGCTTGTCAGTCTGGATGAACACAGAGGCGCCCCGACTGTCCACGGTCACAGAAGTCTGGTTGTGGAAGAGGGGGCCCTCCTCCGCCCGCCGGCCGTGGCCCCACACCTTCAGGAGTGCCTGGCCCCGGAGGCCAGTGGGCACCTGCAGGCAGAGCACAGAACTTTGGGAAGCAGGTGTCACCCTGGAAGGGACCCAGGGGGTGTGAAAGCAGCATGGAGGTCGAGGACAGGGGTGCACACCTGGGGGCGACTGTGTCCCCCCACCAGGGGATACTTGGCAGTTTCTGGAAATGTTTTACTATGTTATGGCTGCAGGGAGCAAGTGCTCCCAGCATCTGGTGGGCGGAGACCAGAGATGCTGTTCAACACCTTGTGAGGCACAGGGCAGCCCCACAGCAAAGAATGATCTGGCCCCAAGTGTCAGCAACACCGAGACAGAGAAACCTGGTCTAGCCTAACATGACAGAGCCTGACACTGAAAGCTTGCAAAGATGTTCTCACCACTGCAGAGCTACAAGAATCATCTCCTGTCTTACCCAAATGCAGTCACAGCTGGGGAGCTGGCAGGGATGGAGACCCCAGACCCATCACATACATACAGACATATGAATACGTGCATGTGTGTATACATCATATATAGATATACATGCCTCTGTGCTTTGTCCCCCTGTAAACACTGCATACACGTTACACAATCCCACTTATACAAAATGTCCAGAGCAGGCAAATCCTTAGAGACAGAAAGCAGGTTAGTGGTTGTGAGGGGCTGGAGGGGGATGGAGCATGAGGAGTGACCGCTCACCGGGACGGGGTGATGAAAATATTCTGGAACTAAATAAGGGTAGTGGTTGCATAACATGGTGAAAGTACTAAACGTCACTGAACTGTCCACTTTAAAAATAGTTAAAGT
Source organism: Vicugna pacos (assembly GCF_048564905.1). Classification (NCBI taxonomy): domain Eukaryota; kingdom Metazoa; phylum Chordata; class Mammalia; order Artiodactyla; family Camelidae; genus Vicugna; species Vicugna pacos. Next base: position 22,319,178 of record NC_133008.1, on the reverse strand, counting down.
AGTAAATTTTTTTTTTTTGCCACAGAGATGGAAAAAAAAACAAAAAGAAACCCCACTGCAGTCTTAAGGATTCTCCCCAGAGTTCAGATGTTTCTAGGGCAAAGTTTCTGACATTCAGGAGATGGAAGCTCCCCTATATAATACCACCTTACTATTTTTTCTTTTTGGGGGGGGGAGAGGGGCGACTAGCTTTATTTTATTTGATCTGATTTTTGATAGAGGTACTAGGAATTGAACCCAGGACCCTGTGCATTCTAAGCATGCTAAGCATGTGCTCTACCGCTGAGCTATACCTTCCCCTCCTTTATTTATTTATTTTTTTTAGGTGGTGAGCAGAACATCCGTGTGTGAGTCATAACCTACAGCAGCTCCTTTTGGGATTAAAGCAGACAAAACTCACAACTCCCCAGATGTGAACACCTGCCACCAGTGTGATGCTCAAGGTCATCCCTGGAAGCCTGGCAGGTGGACATTATGTGGTTGACAGTTCACATGGGAGCTACCTGTGGCCCCAGCTCCTAAGACCATCCAAATGTGGGGTGTTCCTCTTCCAGTTGTCTGTCAGCATCCACCCATGCGGTTCCCCAAGAGGTGAAAAGGTCCTGGTCACCATCACAGTGAACCACCATGCTAAGTGTTCTGCTGACTTAGCTGACCCGTGCTCACACCCACGTGCCCATTTTATGGATGAGGCTGGGGTGTGCCTGGACCCTCCATCCCTGTAGCGCCTCTCTTTGGTTGTCCCCTCCTGTCTGCTCTGAACAACATCAGAGAGACCCTGCCTGCCCCCTGCCACCCTCAGGATGGGGCTTCTCAGGCCTGTGGGGTCCCTCCTAACTACAGTTAACCTTCAGGACCAACCAGAGGATAAACCCCTTACTCTGATAAAAAAAAAAATCCTTATCTCCCCCTATTTTTGGAAACCTCTCAGCATCGGCCAAAGACATTCATTCAAGGAGGAAAAAGTCTCAGGCCACCGAGAGGAAAGGGGCATGGGCAAGTAGAAGGGAGCTGGCGGGGGCCGTGGGGGCCGTGTTCTGGGGGGCAGGGTGCTGGGGGGACAAGAGGCTGCCCCTGAGAACCAGAAGGATCGGATGTGACCTTTGGGAACATGAAGTGACTTGCCCCAGGTCTCAAAAGCAGTGAAGCCGCCATTTCTAATCAAGTCTCCTTAGTGCAAAGTGGCAGTCCTACCCGGTCCTGCACCTGCCAGCTCCTACAGGTCTTTCCGGAATGTTCTAGCCTGAGCTGATCCCACCCCCACCCCTGATCACAGTGATTCATGTTCACTCCATTAGCACCAGTGACAGCCAAGGGCTCGGGGACCAAGGTCCCTTGGGGAGATGACCCAGCAAAGTTGGCGTCTCTGGGATCTCAGAGCAAAGTGTTGGGTAGGGGGGCCCAGCTAAAGCAAGAGGCTCCCTGGGGCCAGCTGCCCTCTGGGAAAGGCCGTGTGGTGGGGCCAGTGCCACCGCAGGCCTGTCCACCACCCAGATGAACGCTCAGCACCCAGCCCCTCCAGGCCAGGGAGGCCCCTGGGGCTCTGGGTGTGGGTCCCAGACTACTGAACTCCGTGGGCATCTAAGTATACCCAAGAGAGGAGCCACCAGACTCATGGGACCTTCTGAGTTTCCAACACATTATTGTGCAGGTGGGTGATTGTGACCTTAAAGGCATGGTCCGCAACAGACACCCATGGATGGTGGGAATGGTATGATTTCTCTCAGAAATAGAGACCACCCAAAGCAGAGGAATTCAGGTGAGGGCTGACCCCACACCCTGGAACTCTCCCTCCCATCATTTATGATGACTCCTGGCTGACTCCACTCCAGGCCACTGGCTGTCTCTTGTTGCCACTTTCCTATCACAGGAATTTTGTACTGGCTGTTCCCTCTGCCTAGAATGCCCTTCCGCCAGATCCCTGCATGTCGATTTCTCCTGGTTTCAGCTCAGAGGGGGCCCTCCTGCTGTATAAAATGTGGCTCTACTTGCCCTCCTCAGCACTCGCTTTCTCCAACATATTTTAAAATAAAATAGAACACTTACTACTCTCTGAGGGGATCATATTCACATAATCGGGAGTTTATGGTCCGACCCACCCTTTGCCTGTCACCAGTAAGGCTGGTGGCTGAGAGCAGGGAACGTGTATGACTTCGTGCTTGGAACTTAATAGATGCTCAAGACATTTGTTACCAAGATGCACAGGTAAGTCTGAAAAAAATCTGAATAAAACAAACCCTGCGAGGTTTTAGTTAGGCTTTCTTGAAAGTCCCACCATGGGCCTCTACCCACCATCTTCGCTGCAGAGATAATAAGGGTGAGGCACAGACTAGACAGGGACCGCCCGCGGCAGCCAACACTGGGTCCCCACGGCACGGGCCTCCAAAATGTGTATACTCAGAAGTGCTCAGGTCCCCAAGGCAGGTAGGTCTGGGGAGTCAGCGGGAGGCAATGGGTTGGTTGGGGGGGGGGGTCCTACATCCACAAGAGCAGCTTCTCTCTTGTCTGATGCCCACACCATGGTTCCACAAGCAGTTTCTCAACCTTGGCACAACTGATGTTAAACAGACTGGATCGTCCTTTGCAGTGGTGGGGGAGGGGGGGCGTCCTGTCACTGCAGGGGGCTGAGCAGCATCCCTGGCCTCCACCCACCAGATGCCAGTGGCACCCTCACCCCCAATCACAGCAATCAGAAATGTCTCCAGATCCTGCCAGTGGCCCCTGGGGGCGGGGGGTAGAATCCCTCCCCACCCTACCCCAGGCACTGAGATAGGCTTAACCAGAGCTATTCTAAATGCTGAGGATCCCAAGACCCTTTACAGAATCTCTAGTCTAGTGTTAAGATCCCCTGACCCCTCTCCCAGAGTTATACGGCCCCTCATTGGTTTCTTACACAAATCCACAGCATCTGTCCTGTAAAGAGTGCCCCCTCATGTGCCGTGGCCCCAGATAGAGCATAATCTTAACTCCTGTCTGGGGCAGCCCTGCTTTCTGAGTCACAAGAAAACAGACTTGTTCATAGGAAGCCGGCAAGGGCGGCTCTAGCCTGTTTACCCCGGGTTTCCCAACTGTTGACATCTGGAGCTGGACGGGGAGGGGCCGTCCTGTGCACTGTAGGTGCATCTCTGGTTTCCATCCACCAGAAGCCAGTAGCAACCCCCACCCCCACCCTCCCAAGTTGTGAAAAACAAAAATGTCTCCAGACACAGTAAAAACCACCTCTGGGAGGGAGCTCTAGAGAAAGAATTCTAACATTGACAAGAGGGCAGGAAGACTGCAGCCCTACAGCAATTAGCCACTAATGAGACATCCCATTTGGTGGAAGAGGAACCACCTCAGACTTCAGTCTGATTACCAGGATAGGGCATATTATAATTTTAAATGATTGTCCATTTAGCCCATCCTTGCAGGGACTCCTTTGCGCATCTGGTAAACGTTAAGGACTAGCTAACCCAGAAAATACAGACAATTTAAGGGCTTACGACCGCCTTGAAATCCAAGGATTCCAGTTTAAAAACCCATGTCATAGAATTACCTACATGCAGTCTGGGATGTAAAATAATTTTCAAGTAATAATATTCAATGCCAACAAGGCTGTGGGAAATTTGGTTTCTAATGGACAGCCGGTGGTGCCATGCTGTGTCTTCTACGACAAAACGGGACCCAGCAAGAGGACTGGATCCTGACCTGGTAGTTCCTCTTTCAGGGTGCTCAGCCTGAGGCAGGTATCCAGAATGCTAATACAGCTTTACACACAAAGATGCTGTCGACTTTTGGATTACATTATCAAAACCCTGAAAACAAAAATCTAATTGTGTACAAGTGATGTGTGTGTGGTGGGGTGGGGGGGTTGTTAGTAAATTTGTATATAAAAAAGATGCAGTAGGATGCTTTTTACAATAAGATGCAAATTACAATATAGAGACTTGGACACATGGAAGTATATTTATGCAATGTGTTACGAGAAAATCCCAGGAAAGACCACAATATACCCATTAATTGCAACTAAGAAAGAAAATGTCTTTACGCGGACAAGGATTTATGGGAAATGTGAAAATTATGCGTGCTGAGATTATGGGTGAGTTTTCCCCTTTTCTGAAGTTTTTCTTCATTTTTTTTTACATCACCATTATTGATTTTTCTCGCAACACATGCAACTTCTCTTGTTCCATTCCAATTCAATTCTTTACTTCCAAGGTAGAGTTTCTGATTTTAAAAATTCATAGCTTACCTTGAGTTTGATTGTCCCTTTATCTAAAAAATGAAAACAAAACAAGAACAGTTAAATTAGGAGCTGTGTTTTCCTGCCTCCCTGAGCTGCAGCCTTACTAATCGGGGCTTTCTTAAGCCAGAAGGATTTTCTGTGGACAAACACACACCCTAGGTCATGCTGGTCTGGCCTGGGCTGGGTTGGGATTGGCAGAAGTGAGAGGTTTCCTCCAAGCTGGCCAGGACTGAAGACCAGAGAGGATGGACAAAGCCGAGCTATTCAGGGGAAAGTTGGCCAGCCTGCATACTTAATTCACTTCACCCCTGGCCCCTGTCCAAGGTAAGCTGTAAGGGGAGCAAAGAGAAAACTCCGGGGGTGAAGAACAAGGAGGAGGGTGGAGAGAAAGAAGAGGAGACTGAGGTTCCCAGTGGACCTCACTCCAGTGGATCTAACTAGTCTCCCATCAACCTTTTAGTCTACCCAAACTGAGTCATTTGTTGTTCTGACACCTGTCCAGGCTCTTTGGCCTCCAGGACTTGATTACGAATCCACTACTTTTGCCTCCCTGTGTCTATTCCCCATTTCCTGCTAACATAAGCCAATTTCCTTGGAGGAGCCACCTGCCCAGCTCCCAATTCATGAGTCTTGGTGGGGCTCTGCTCATCTCTCTTGGGACTCCGCGCAAACCTACACAGACCTTGTCCATAGCCCTGGTGATTGGTTCAGAGTCAAGCACGTGATCCAAAGTGGGCCAATCAGCACAGGCCTTCCCCTGGTCACAGTGATTGGCTGAGTTGAGCACATGACCCAACATGGACCAATCAGCATAGGCCTTCCCCTTGGTTACAGGCATTGGTTCAGGGTTGAGCACATTCCCCAACCGGGGCCAATCAGAGGGAATCCTGGAACTTTCCCCAGAGGTCCCACAGCTGCGACTCCCTCCGAGCTTTGAGGAGACAGAGGCCCACCCAAAGTGGAGCTGGGAGACTCGGCCAGTTATGCCAGTCGAGTCTTCTGAGAGCCCATAAACTCTCTGATGCTGAAGCCAAACTGATTTGGGTTTCAGGACTGGCCCAGGGAATCGAGACTGCCTACACTCCTCCTGTACCTAAGTCCTTCTAGTTTCCCTTCAAGCTGGTCTCACCCACGTATCCCCAGGGGACAGCAGCTGCCTTGTAAGCCTTGAAGGCCTGACATCTTCTCTCGGCACCTCTTGTGGCCACACCACACTCTGCACGAAGCATGATTTACCTGCCCTGCTAATTACAGGCCCTGAGGCAGGGGCCTGCCCTTGGCACTTTTGTCCAGGAGGCCAGCGCTGTTGTTATCTGAAGTTTACGGAGGGGATGGGGAGAGGCTGGCTCAGCGCCTGACCTCAACTCAGTGGCAGGCTGGCGGTGAGCCCAGATCTGGGTCTAACACCACAGGAGTGCTAGAAGCTCAACGAAAGGTCTGGGAAGGTCACAAGATTCCCTCTGGGCCCCCTTCCCACCTCCAGCCAAAGCTGATGTGAAAGGGTGCCCAGATCTGCGCCCACTGAACCTGAGCTGCTAATAGTGCACTCTGATTTCCTAGACTGGGCAGGTGGCCGTCCCTCCTGGGCCTTACTCTCTCCACCTATAAAGTGGGGAGAATGCAACCCGCCCTCTGACCCCTGCCAAGGTTCTGGATGTTGGGTGGGGAGGAAGCAAAGCAATTCCAACACTGCCTGAGCCTTAAAAACCACTTTGCAAAGGGAGAGGAAGCCCTGGTCAGGCACCCCAGGGACCTACCCAGGATGGCTCCCTGGGTCTGCGCCACCACCTCGCCCTGGGCCACCAGCTGAGCCTGGACCATGACTTCCCTTGGGGAATTAAAGATGGTCACACTGATGACTTCCTCCACTCCTGAGCGGAAGACAGAGGGTGCGGCGATCAAATAGCCCCTGCAAGAGAGGAGAACCACAGTGAAGGCCAAAGGCTGTCTGATCCACCCCTAGCCTCACTATCACCCGGCTGAATCAGGGTGCACCCTGGGTGGACTCCCACCTATGCCTGATCACACTGACAGCACTGCCACTTTGTGTGTCCTTGAGGCTGTTTACCTCAGAACCCATAAGAATCTGGCTTCTCTGGATCTACCCAACACCATACCCCACTTCGATCTCTGTATTATGGCCTCTGGTCTCTTTTCTCAGCTCCTTCTGCCACAGGACATTTGCACATGCCACACCCACAAACTAAAACACTCCCCTGTAGGCTGAGTAACTGATAGGATCCCCCTTCATCCTCAAAGACACCCTGTGAGAAAGGCTAACATCTCTTACTTATGAGTCAGAAAGGAAGCCCCAAAGAAGCCAAGTCATGTGTCTGAGTCAGTAAGAGACTAGGATATAAACCCAGGCAGCTAGACTCTGGAACCCAGTAGAAAGAAGCAAGGAGCTTCCTGCAGTATTAATTTTAAGACCAAGACCCTGAAAACAAACTAAATGGCTTGAAACAGGAAAAGCACCACGTACAATGGAATCAAAACAGCCCGCTCTTTCTGAAAATCCTCAGCTTGACTGTGAAGACATTTCTGAAAGAGAGGTGTCATTATCCCACCTTCCAGGTGGGAAAGCTGACCTTGCAAAAGGAGAAGAAACATGCACCAGATGACACAACTAGGTATGAGAGGGCCCCGGGGTCCCCTTAAGGTACCTAACCTGGAGTCCTAGGTCCTCCCCACCTGACCTCTTGCCTCCTGTTATTCTGCAGCCTCCAGTGGAAAATCACAAAGGTTCATCCAGAACCACACGACCTGCTCACAATGCAATGGCAGATGCCAAGGGCCTGGCAGAAAAGGCAGCATGATTTCAACGGTGCAGAACTACAAGACCCAGAAGGGAACAGGAGAAAGGGAAAACATGTGGGGACACCCATGCTTCATACATGATGAGCAGCACCAGCTCCAGCACTGATCAGAGGGGGCAACGCCCCTAGGGTCCTCTGTGCAGTGTCTAGCCTCAGCAGTGCACAGGGCGTGCAGTGATCCTGGGTACGTAACTGTACTGTCCGGAGCACGCAACCACCCCAGGCACATGTTATGCACTATCTGACTCCAATGCTGCCCTGCACAGGCAATGACCCCGAGTTCCCGTGTGTCCTGCCCCACCACAGCACCGAAATATGGCCACCTCCAGGACAGAATCTTTCCATCTGGCTCCTAGCTGACCCTTAGGGCCTCCCACATAGCACCTGCTGAGTGTGGAAGAACATTTGGAGGAAATACACTAAACTGGTTTGCCTTTTCCTTGGGCACTTTTAAAGCCCTTAACAGATCCGAGTCAGTGCGTCCACCCAAAGGCCCAGAGAACCTGACGGGACCAAATTAACTTTCCTTGCAGCTCAGGAACTGCAGCTGCTGGAGCGCTCACCAGCCGATCACTGTCTACCTGATGCACCTCCTGGCATCTGGGCTGACACTGGCTTCTCCTTTGGTCTTGGGAGGTCCCATCCTGGGAAAGGTGGTGTTTGGTACAGTGTAGGCAGTATTGGTCTTAAAACAGTATGCAAAGCCATGGGGCTTTCTGGCACCAGAGATTCCTCACATAAAAACCACACGGATCACAGAAGTGGGTATGCAGGGCTATTCCTAAAACAGGATCCTACAGGCTGGTGGGCCATAGCTCTGGCTTAGAGGCCAGCTAATCTGGAACCCTGGGTTGATCATTGTGTGTCTCCCATCACTGGGGATTCTATTTCACGCAACAGTAGGTAAGATCCCAGGGCAACTTTAGTCAGAAACAAACATTCCTGAGAACTGCTTAAAACGCTGCAACACAGGGACTCTGAACTTGGTCCTTATCAGGCATGGTCTCTCACCGCAGGTATGGTCATGCTTTGTGGTAAGGGGCCATCCTGGGCATGGCAGGATGTTTAACAGCATCCTGACCTCCACCCAGTAGATTCCAGCAGCATTGTCTCCCTCTAGACATGACAACCAAAAATGCCTCCAAACATTGCCGAATGACCCCAGGGAGACAAAAATCGCCCCTTGGCTTAGAACTGCTATTCTAACAGAATGCCAGCTGGAAAGCATCAGGACAAAAATTGGCCATTTCAGTTTCACAAGGTCCAGGGGAGGTAAATCCCATGGCTGGAATGGGAGCATGGTGTCCCAACTTTTCAAACTGCAATCCAAAGAGCAGCGCTGGAGATGCCTCCGCCCACCTAGTCTTACTGCTGACCTGCTTTCTGGGAACTCCTATACAAGGGCTGCTTGAACAAGGCTCCTATCGGCGGGGTTGGACCCAGCGGCTAAGCTGGGGAAGCCGGAGGCAGGGCTCCTGAGCCCCACAACCCCGAAGGGCTCACCCAAACTTGGCAGGTCTAGGAGTATTCCCTAGGAAGCCAACTCATGGGAAATTCTCCTTAGCAGCCAGTTAATTCACCTCCTCGCTGTGTCGACCCACCAGAAGCTGTGTAAGCAAACTTCAAGAAAAATGTGTAAGCAAAACAAGCATTCCCTCCCCCCTCCCCCCATCACCACCACGCCCTCTCAAGTTAAACGGAACGGTAGGTCTCTCCTTTCAGTTCTCAGCCAAGACACGCATCTCTTACCTTCATGCCACGGGCAACTTGAAATTGCCACCCAAGAAGACAGCCTTGGGCGAGGCGGGGTGGGGTGGCCTCGCAGCCTTAGCGCTGACGAGTCCCTGCACCTCAACGGGGCCACTTCTGAAGCCTCAGGATTCCCCCTTCCCAGTCTGACCCACGGGGATTGCGGGGTCAAGGCTCTAGCGCCGCCCAGCTCGGAGGCTGTGTGGCCTTGGACAGGTCGCTGAATCTCTCTGAGTCAGTCCCCGCGACCCCCACCCCGCGGAGGCAGCCAGCCTCTCCGGTCGCCCCGGGGCTACTCACGGGGCCTGGGGCTGCGCAGCGCGCACGCTGTCCCGCGGCGACAGCAGCAGCATTAGGAGCCAGAGCAGCGGCCCGAGCAGGGCGCCCCACATTTTCCGGCTCCGGTGGGGCGCCGCGCCCCGGGAGGGGGCCGGGCCGGGGCCAAGCCAGGGCCGGGGTCCGAGCGCGGCCGTCGCCGCTGCGCCGCCGGGGGCCCTTTGTTCGCAGCCCCCGCGCCGTGAGCCCGGCGCCATGCGCCCCGCTCCGCGCCCGGCCAGGCTGGGGCAGCCGGGGAGCAGCCCCCTCCCCGGACCCGCCTTGTCCCCGGGCCCGCCCCCGCCCGAACCCGCCCCGCTCACCCACTCCCGGCCGCGCCCTCCCCGGCCTCCTGCCCCGCCCCCTCTGCGGACCCTGCCCCGCCCCCGCTCCCTTCCAGGGACTCATCCCCTCCGCGGACTCTCCTCCACTCCCTCCTGGGACCCGCCCCGCCTTCTGCCCGGACGCACCCCGGGACCCGGCCCATCCCCCTCCGCCTCCTCCGACACAACCTGTACCCCTCTTCACCCCCACAATCTGACCCAGCACTCTCTCTGAACCCGCCTCCTCCCTGGACTGCCCCACTCCAACCGCCCTGCTTGGCCGCCTCCCCTCGCACTCCCTCCCTCCATGGACCAGCCCCGCCCGCGCCACCCTGGGCAGCGCTGTGTCTCCGCGCCGTCTTCACCCCACACCCAGCAGGGCGCCCCCGTCCTCACAACGGCTGCCCCAGCCTGGACCCGGCAACCTATACAGTGCACGTGGTTTGAGGAGCTGAGCCCTTTGGGGAAAATGAGGCTGGCCAGGAGGCGAAACTTCCAGACCCGCAGCTGCTCCCAGGCGCCTGACTGCCAGTCCTCATTTTCCTCTCCCTACCCTCGCCATCCACAGATCCCCTAGGCCAGGCCCCTCCAGCTCTGAGCCTCCCTTTACCCTCTGGCAAATAGCAAGGAAGAGCTAGCTCCCTTCCTTCTCTGAGAGCAGGGTGCCTCCTCCTGCCCCTCCCAGTGTGCCCAACTCAGCGATGGCCCTGCTGTGGTAAGTCCCTCTGCAGGGGGTGAGACCTCTTTTTTATGTCATGTCCAAATCCTGTCCCTCTTCAAAATTCCTTCCCAGCTGGCCCAGGTGGTTCCTCTAGTGAGGACCCCCACCCCCAGGTACCAGGGCCTAACATCTAAAACTGTAGAGTGGACCACCCAGTCCTCCTGTCTCAAATCCTGACGGCTCTCTGTTTTTCGAGATTAAGTCCAGACTTGGGCTGCCCTGATGGCTCCTGCCTCCCCCTAATTCCTAGATGCTCTGTGCCAACCCCTACTGCCTGCCGTTGCTCAAACTCTGCCCTCCTCTTTTGCCTGCTGAACTGCTCCTTCCAGAAACTTCCCTTGCACCCTCCCTGCTCCCAGATACCATGGGTCCTCCAGGCAGCATACTCCATCAGCCCTCTCCACAGACTTCGGGCCAAGCCCTGGGCAGGCAGTGGGGACTTCAGGACAGACAGGGCCTGCTGTAGCAGATGGTTGAGGGGGCTGTGCAGGGGCTGGCATGGACTGGGGGTGCTGGGGCAGCATTCACCTTCCCCAACAACAACCAAAATGGTATGTGTGTGTGTGTGTGTTTGTGTGTGTGTATACACATGTACATATCATATACAAATTCCTGGTCTGGCAGAGGTGTGGGCAGAAGAGCACCTAATAAATGACTAGAAACTGGGTGCTTAAGCTACAAGAATTTAGACCACAAAACTTTAGAATGGGAGAAAATATTTGCAAATCATATATCTGATGAGGGATTAATATCCAGAATATATAAAGAGCACCTATAGCTCAACAACAAAAAGCAAACAACCTAATTCAAAAAAAAGCAAAGAATCTAAACAGATATTTCTCCAAAGATATACAAATGGCCAAGTGCATGAAAAGATGCTCAGTGTCACTAATCAATAGGGAAATGCAAACCAAAACCACAGTGAGATACCACTTCACACCTGTGATAGTACAGTGATATTATCCTGGGTTCAATCCCCAGTACTTCCATTAAAAAAAAAAATAAACCCAATTACCACCCCCCAAAATAAACCCAGCAAAACAAAACAAAAAAGAATTATTGACTTGTGTGCTGAAAACAAGCAAATTTGATGGTATGTCAGTGATACCTCAATATAGCAAAAATGGCATATGGAAATATATACAAATACACTTGCTTGCATACATATTTTTGAACAAGCAAACAGTGTGCTTTGGGAATGCCCAAACTGGTAGATCTTTGTTTCCTTTTTCTCCCTCCATCTCCAGCTCTGTATTTCCAACATCTCACAGAAGTCCCAAACAGCTCAATCCCACTTTGCAGTTGAAATAGTAAAGATCAGTAATGAGAAAGTGGATTTCATACACCTCATCTGGAGGTGCTCAGCCCAGGGTTCAGCAGAGGTCAAGGCAGATGTTAAGAATGTGATCTCTGACATGCAGATTCCCCAAATCCAGCTCCACTCAATGCTGCTTCTGTGTATGGTGTGTCCTGCTCTTTTGCATGGGGAAAATGTCCACGCAATTTCACAGCAGTGCAGAGGGCAGACACGTGTGGGCGGAGGGCTTTCTTGTTATTTTCAATTTTAGTCCACTGCAGAGTGAATGCTGCTGTAGATGCAATAATCATTTCTGAGGTCTGCTTTAGTGCCCTATATCTGCTATAACATAAAACCACAGGGAGTGGCTTAAAACCACAGAATTTATTCTTTCATTGTTCTGGGAGCCTGAAATCCAAAATCAAGATGCTAGCATGGTCGGTTCCTTCTGAAGACCATGAGGGAGAATCTATTCCATGCCTCTTTCCCAGCTTTTAGTGGGTGCTGGCAATCTTTGGCGTACCTTGGCTTCCTGATACATTGCTCCAGTCTCTGCCTTCACTGTCACAGGGCTTTCTCTCCTCTGTGTGTGCGTGTGTGTGTGTGTGTGTGCGTGCGCGCGTGCGCACGCCTGTGTGTGTGTGTGTCCAAATTTCCCTTCTCTTATAAGAACACCTGTCCTATTGGATTGAGGGCCCACCCAAACCTAGTATGACCTCATCTTAACTAATTATACAACCACCATCTCTACCTAGTTGCAAAAGAGTTTATCACTCCAAAAAGAGACCCTGTGAACATTAAGCAGTCACTGCCCATTCCTCTCTCCCCCAATCTCTGACAACCCCTAATCTGCTTTTCCATTTCTGTGGATATACCTGTTCTGGACATTTCATATGAATGGAATCATACACTCTGTGGTCTTTTATGTCTAGCTTCTTTCATTCAGAATAATGTCTTTAAGATTCATCCATGCTGTAGCATGAATCAAGGTTTTGTTTCTTTTATGGCTGAGTAATATTCCACTGTATGGATATGCTGCAGTTTGTTTATCCATTCACTGGTTACTGGATATTTTGGGTTGTTTCCACCTTTTGGTAACTGTGAATGTTCATTGTTTGGTTATGAACACTCCTATGCAAGTTTTTTTTGAATGCCCATTTTTGATCCTTTAGGTCTATACCTAGGAGTGAAATTGCTGGGTCATGGGGTAATTCTGTTTCACTTTTTGAGAAACTACCAAACTGTTTTCCACATCAGCTGCACCAAATTACATTCCTGCCAACAGTGCATAAGGATTCCGATTTCCCCATTTCCCTGCCAACACTTGTTGATGTCTAACTTTTTGATTCTGGCCATCCTGGTAGATGTGAAGAGGTATCTCATTGTGCTGTTGATTTGCATTTCCCTGATAACTAGTGATGTTGAGCCTCTTCAGATGGAGGAGTGAGATTTTATCTAAAGATGGATGAGGAGGTAAGGGGAGTGGCAAGCAGGGATGTAATCATCTGGTTGTGGTTTTAAGAGACTCTTGTGGCTCAGAAAAGAGGAAGAACCTTTGAGAATCAAGAGAGAGAGCAGAGAGACCAACCAACACAGGACTGTGCAGCATTCTACATCTCTCCACATGCACCTGGAGTCCGGCCAGGCTTCGGTGGGACGTTCAGGAAGCCAGGGAGAAGGACAAGCCTGATCAATCTGGACTTCCTGCCACTCACCAGCTGGGTGACCAGAGGGGCAAGTTCCTGGGCCATCCTAGAGGGCAGATTCCATGCCTGACCTCACATAGTTTGTTGAGGAGATTGGATGAGACAATACAGTGCGACAGTGTCCAGCCCACAGTTGGTGGGCAACCCATTGTTAGAAGATGGCTTTGGTGGCAAGCCACCTGCTCCTTCAAAGCCAGCAAAGGACGGAGAGCTGGCTCCTGAGGAGAACAGTGGTCCAGGCGCAGCATCTCAGTGCTGGTCAACAAACTCTTCAGCGCTCCCACTCAGACTCACAAGAGAGTAGATCTAATCGTAGGAAACCAGTAAGGACAGCTTTAAGACTTTGTTCCAGAGTTTCTCTGCCCCAGCACTGCTGACATTTGGGGCCAGATCATTCTTTGCCGTGGGTGGGGAAAGGGGTTGCTGTCTGCGCTTTGCGGGATGCTGAGCAGACCCAGTAGTAGCCAGTAAAATCGCCCCCCGGTTGAGAACCACTGGTTTAGAGGATCCCAACCTTTTCACTTTGCAAACCAAATCCTTGGGGTTTTTGCAGACAATCCCCACCCCCTAAGAAAGCCATGTTTAGAAAGATGCCATCACACCATGGGTTCTAGCAAGTAATGAGTCACAGCCCATTTTTATTGGCTGTCAGTCACTAGGAGAGCCAACAACATGGAATATCAACAAATAAACGGAGACATGGGAATAGAGAAGTGCCCTTTGTCAGTGCCCGCAGAGGCAGCTGGTTCAGGCAGGATCGTGCCTGATGATGGGAGGGGTGGAAGGGACAGATGACTGGTGTCGATACAAAGGATCTGCTTGCAAAATACCTACCAGTGACAAAAGGGAAATCAGAGCCTCATGATGAAGACCCTGGTGTCAAGGTGTGAAACGGAGGCACAAGACTGCCCTCACTTCTTACACCGAGTGCAAGGTTAGGAGTCTGAAGAGCACCCTCAGGTTCAATTTTTTAGAAGGACTCACAGAACTCACTGAAAATTGTTATACTTACAGTCACAGTTTATGACAGTGAAAGGATACAGATTAAAATCAGCCAAGAGAAGAGGCGCATGGGGCAGAGTCTAGAAGAAATCCAGGCATGGGCTTCCAGAAGTCCCCTCACACCAGTGCAGTCAGGAAAGTTACTTTGCTGGCAGTGATGTGTGACAACACACGTGGTGTACTGCCAACCAGGGACACTCACCCAAGACTCAACATCCAGCGTGTTTTTTGGGAGTCTCCATAGTCAACTGCCCATGTAGCTGACCTTTAGTCTCCAGACCTTCTGAAAGTCAAGCTGACACCACATGGCCTGAGGCCCCCATCATAAATTAGACTGTTTGGTGTGGCCCAAGGCTCCAGGTAAAATAAACAAAGACACTCTTCTCAGGACTAAATTTCAAATTTAATTTTACCTTTAAAAATGCAAAGGACTTGAATAGACATTTCTCCAAAGAAGATGTACAAATGGCAGATGAACATATGAGCAGTTGTTCAGTACCATTAGTCAGCAGGGAAATGCAAATCAGAGCCACAGTGAGATACCACCTCTCACCCTTCAGGATGGCTACTATCAAAGCTACAGAAACTAACAAGAGTTGGTGAAGATGTGGAGAAACTGGAACCTCCGTGCACTGCTGGTGGGGATGTAAGATGGTGTGGTCACTGTGGAAAACAGCACAGCAATTCCTCAATACGATAAACATAGAAACACCATACGATCCTGCAATTCGACTCAAAGGCATATGCGTGAGAGATTTGCAAACAGAGACTCAAACATATCCTTGCACACGCACGTCCACAGCAGCACTAGTCACAATCGCCAAAAGGTGGAAACAACCCAAATGTCTGTCCATGGGTGAATGGATAAACAAAAGGTGGTCCATCCATACTACAGAATATTACTCAGTCATACAAAGGAATGAAGCACTGACACACGCTATTACGTGATGAACTCTAAAAACATCAGGCTGAGAGAAAGAAGCCAGACGCAAACAGACAGACAGTGTGTGATTCCATTTATATGAAATATCTAGAACAGACACGTCCACAGAGACAGAAAGTAGATTAGTGGTTGCTAGGGACTGGGGGAAGGAATGCAGGGTGACTGCTCATGGGGATGGGTTTCTTTCTGAGGTGATGGAAATGTTCTAAAATGGACTGTGATGGAGGTTGCCCAACTCTGGGGATATACTAAAAACCACTTGGGCACTTTAAAATGGGTGGGGGGAAGGTATAGCTCAGTGGCTGAGTGTGTGCTTAGCATGCTATGGGGTCCTGGGTTCAATCCCCAGTACCACCACTAAAAGCAAACAAACAAACTTAAATACTCCCCCCATAAATAAATAAACCAGGAATAAAGAATAAATTTTAAAAAAGAATTTTTAAAAATTACAGAGAACTAAAATAAAGTGGGGGGACTGTATGATATGAAAAATATCTCACTAAAGCTGTTTTTCAAGAAAAAGAAGCCCCAGGCATGGCTCTTGGGCAGTCTGGTACTGCTGGCCACGCCCAGACTCTACGTGCCTCTTGGGCAGCAACCTGAAGCCCAAAAGGGAGCTGGTGAATTTGCTTTGGAAATTTGGATCTAGCAAGTCCATCCTGGCATCGGGTCCCTGTGCTTGGAAGCGCTCTCCCAACTCCCAGAACTCCGCCCCCTTCCCTGCCCCCCCAGAATGCCAAGGCTTTCCTCCGTAGTGCTGTTCCAGGAGTGACAGGCTCTGCTTGGCTGGGTGGGGAAATATGCTTAGATGTTCAGCATCATAGAAACCTGGACAGGCTACAGGGGACGGTGCTGGTCTGTGCAGAGCAGGAGAGCTGGCTCCCAGCCAGTGAGGGCCCGCAGACACCCTGGACCGCTTGGAAGTGGAAACCCCAGGGCAGGAGCTGGGATTTCCTCTTTGTCTGGGATCATTCATGGAGCAGGAGCTGGGAGACCTCCACTTAAAGAGCCTGGTCACCTTTTCCCACCCAACGGAGGGACACCCTGCCAGCATTGGCAGGGACACCTTGGTCTTTGCAACAGGGACAGATACAGGGGGGTCAGATTGGAAATTTGACCGCTGGCTGCTTTCTGGATTCAAGGGGAATAACTGCTAATGGGCACAGGGTTTCTCTTGGGAGATGAAAAGATGTTGTAGAACTAAACAGAGGTGATAGTTGCACAACATCTTGAATATACTAAATGCCACTGAACTGTTTGCTTTCAAATGGTTACTTTCATGGTATGTGAATTCACCTCAAGAAAAGAAAAAGGAAAAAAAAGAAAAAGAAAAAAATGCTTCTTGCTGCTAAGGAACCCAGCACGCCCAGGGTGGCTGGGATCTCAGAGGGACCCCAGCACAGGGCAGCCGTCCAGGGGTCCAGGGGAGCAAGTGAATTTTGGAGCCAGACATAAGTTCAAATTCTGATTCTCGCCTTTCCCAGCTATGTGACCTGTGAAAAGTGGAATCTTTTGAGGGGAGGAGAGGGATAAATTGAGAGTTTGAGAGTAACAGATTCACACTACTATATATAGAATAGATAAATAACAAAGACCTCCTGTATAGCACAAGGAACTATATTCAATTTCTGGCATCCCACGTGGGTACAGGCTTATGGCACTGAGGGCTTCACTTTCGGGGTTTGCGTTAACTCTGGGAAGTTAGTGTCAGAATTACTTGGTGTGAAAACCCACACACCTGGTGTCAGAAGTGCTGTGAGTAGCGTACAGCAAACAGTTTTCTTTCAGGTCCCGAGGGACTTGGAGGGGGTGATGGTTGTGTCCACTATCTCGATTGTGGTGATGGTTTCCCAGGAGGGTCCATGTGTCAAAACTTAGCTAGCTGAATACTTTACATCTGTGCAGTGTATTTTATGTCAGCTATACCTCAAAAATTTGTTTATAAAAACAGAAACATACATTTTTAAAAAACAGAGATTCATATCTCTTATATGTGGAATTGAAAAAAGAAAAGATATAAATGAATTTATTTACAAAACAGAACAGACTCGCATACATAGAGGACAAACTCATGGTTACCAGGGGGTAAAGGGGGTGGGAAGGGATAAATTGGGAGTTTGAGATTTGCAGATACTACTATATATAAAATAGATAAACAACAAGGTTCTTCTGTAGAGCACAGGGAACTATATTCAATATCTTGTAGTAACTTTTAATGAAAAAAGAATATGAAAAGGAACATATGTATTATATATGTATGACTGAAGCATTATGCTGTACACCAGAAGTTGACTCAGCATTGTAAACTGACTAGACTTCATTTAAAAAAATATAGAAGCAGAGATGCAGGAAAATGGGATATAGGCCAAGACTTTCCAAGGAGGGGGAGGCAGCTGAGAGCTCTGCTGGGTGGGACAAATGGGTCTGAGGCCAGCTCTTGGACTCTGCCCACCCTGGGTTTGGGAGAAGCTGTCCCCTGATGCTACTTTGAGCACACCCCGCCCTGACAGGAGGAGCTCATGCCTGCTCTCAGTGGCATGGGGAAGCAGAGAGGGTCAAGGCCAGCTGCTGTGGGCATCTTGGGGTGAGGGGCACCCAGAGATCAAGCCAAGCTCCTCTCCTGGCCCACTGAGACCATCTGGTATCCTCGGGGCTGGGAATGCACACAGGCCCAGCGAAGGCAGTGATAGGCAGGTGGTCCCTGGGTGGGCCATGTCCAGACTGTCATTTCTCAGGTCAGCTGTGGACCCTGGGGCAGCATCAGGGAGGCCTTGGGGCCCTGCAGGGGCCCTGTCTGTGCTTCTGAGAACATGCACCAGCCTCACTCTTACAGACTTGACAACAGAAACATCTGCTCGGATATCCCCAAAATCACATCCTTAAAACCACAGTTTGCCAGATTTTCACCTTAAGGGCAAAAGACGCACCCTCCGTGATCATCAGACCCCAAATGGACTGTCATCCTGCCTTCCTTGGGGACCCAATGCAGCCACATCATCACAGGGCAGACCCCTGACATGCCTCCACAGGCCACCCTCGAGTGGCTGCTCTCTGATATGCCCTCTGCACCCGCGTGGCTCCTTCTCAGGCTTAAGGTCCTGTCTAGGTGCTACATCGTCGTGAAGCCCCTCCTGGGAGGCTCCCTTAGCTGGGTGACTGTGCCTCCAATGAGTCCCCATAATGTGTGCTGTCTGCAGCTCTTCCCCCGGGGGCTGTGTACACCTCACCTGAGGCCATGCACCTCCGGGAAGAGTACCATGCAGTGGCGTGTGCGTCTGTCCCGGGAGGAGCTGAGGATACCAACACCAGAGCCCTCAGCATGACTCAGAGTCAGACACCTCCAGGCACTGGCGTCTGGTGGGATGGCACCTTTGTCTGCCCCTTGGGCCTTGATCCGGGCCCAACCATTTGTTCTTAGGGGCTTCCCGAGAGCTGAGAGCAGGAACCAGCCTCAGATGGCATGCCATCTCTGAGGTTTGATAGAGGAGAAAACTGAGGGCCAGAGAATTCAGCCCCAAATGGGCATCCTGGCTGATTCTACTTTCTGGGCAAACAGGCTGGAAAGAAAAGCGCCACAGTGAATGCTCCAGCTCCGGCGGTCGGGCTGTTTCTGTCCTGGGGAAGATGCCAGCTCAGTGCCAGGAATGTTCTGGACACACCCTGGGCCAGGAGGGAACTAAAGAGTCACCAGGCCACCAGCAGCTCCAAGCACCCTCTGCTCCTGTGGATAGACTCACCAGACTCTGCAGGAGACTAGGTCTGGAGTGGGAGAGCCTGAGATGGCCACCGGGCCAACGGCATGTCTGACCCATGGGCCCCTGGGTGAAGTGAGCAGGTGTAGACAGGTACAGAGAGTCCCCAGGTGACGTGGGCAGGTGTAGACAGCCCCCAGATGAGGTGACTGCTTCTTCCCCTTCTTTCTTTCTCTCATCAACCCTATGGACACTGCCCACCAAGCCAGTGAACCAGGTGCCCAAAGACGGACCAGGCTGAAGACATGGAAACAACCTAAATGTCCATTGACAGATGACTGGATAAAGAAGCTGTGGCATATTTATACAATGGAATACTACTCGGCCATAAAAAAGAATAAGATAATGCCATTTGCTGCAACGTGGATGGACCTGGAGATCGTCATTCTAAGTGAAGTAAGCCAGAAAGAGAAAGAAAAATACCATATAATATCACTCATATGTGGAATCTAAAAAAAAACACAAATAAACTTATTTACAAAACAGAAGCCAACTCACAGACATAGAAAACAAATGTATGGTTACTAGAGAGGAAGTGGGTGTGAAGGGATAAACTGGGAGTTAGAGATTTGAAGATACTAACTACCATGTATAAAATAGATAAATAACAAGGTCCTACCATATAGCACAGGGAATTATATTCAATACCTTCTAGTATCCTATAATAAAAAAGAATATGAAAACAAATATATGTATGTATATGTATGACTGAAACATTATGCTATACACCAGAAATTGACACATTGTAAACTGAATGTGCTTCTATTAAAAATAAAGTTTCTCTCTCTATTCCAGGGACACCATGTCATTTCACAAGTCATTTTGCATAGTGCATCTTCAGAACTCTTCAAGACATGTCCTATTCTGCTTTATGATTGCAGAATATTTGCAAATGACTTTGGCTCAGCCACAGCCTGGGGCCCCCTAGGAACGCCCTAGATCGGCCCCCCACCCTGTCCGTCCCTGACGCCAAATCTGTGGACGCTGATCCTAAAGACCTCGTGTTCCCGGGCCTCTCAAGGCAGCTCTGGGAGGCTGGTGCAGACACCGCTGGGTGACTGCACAAATTGCTGGCCTGCAGCCAGGTCAGCTCTGGACTGGGAGGCCAGAAGCTTCTCAGTCTCTGGGGGAGAGTATGGTGCCGACAGGAAAACATTTGTTTGGTTTGTAAGTTGAGCTAATCCACCGTGGAAGTGATTGAAGGTCTAATAAGGATGGAAAGCCTTGTGGTCACGATGTGGTCAAGGCTCCTGACTCGGCTTTGATGGGCATCGCCACGGGCGTGGTCCTAGGGGGGCTCTGCAGAGAGTTGACGGACATGACCCACGATCCTTTCACTTTCTGAAATCATCAAACATCTGCTGAGTGAGCTGTTTGGGAACTGGTCCCAGGCCAAGGTCGTGGAGGGAGCGGCGTGTGGGGTGGGGGTGGTGGGTGGGGGCGGCAGATAATCTCCAGGGCCCTTTTCATCAGAAACACACATGAGTCATTTTTAATCAGTCAAGAAGAGGAAAAGAGACCAAATGCAGTTAATGAATGCTCGCATACCACGCTGTGATGAAACTTTCAGAAGTCGGACAGGCAACAGCAAGACCCTGGAGGCGACTTAAATGTCCATCAGGAGAGAGAACGGCTAAGTAAAGAAGGTCACCTCGGCCCAATGAGGTAGCAGGGAGCTGATAAAAAGAAGAAAAGAGAGCTATGTATGCGCAAGTGGAAGATCTATGACATATTGTTCGATGAGAGGACAACCTATAAAATAATCTGTATTTGTTACCTACGGCTGCTATAACAAGTGATAACCAGCCTGCTACAAACGACTGTATACAGAATAGATAAACAACAAGGTCCTACTGTGTAGCACAGGGAACTATATTCAACAGCTGGTAGTAACCTAAAATGGAAAATTATGTATATGTATCATACGGTAGGTCTACTTTTAGTTTTTTGAGAAATCTCCATATTATTTTCTGCAATAGCTGCACCAAACTACAGTCCCACCAACAATGTAGGAAGGTTCCCTTTTCTCCACAGCCTCTCCAGCATTTATCATTTGTGGACTTTTTTAATGATGGCCATTCTGACTGGTGCGAGGTGCTACCTCTATTTGGAGGGAACTCTAATTCGAAAAGATACATGCACCCCAATGTTCACAGTAGCACTATTTACAATAGATAAGACATGGAAACAACCTAAATGTCCATTGACAGATGACTGGATAAAGAAGATGTGGTATATTTACACAATGGAATACTACTCAGCCATAAAAGAATAAAATAATGTCATTTGCAGCAACATGGATGGACCTGGAGATTGTCATTCTAAGTGAAATAAACCAGAAAGAGAAAGAAAAATACTATATGATATCACTCATATGTGGAATCTAAAAAAAAAAAAAAGACACAAATGAACTTATTTACAAAATCAAAGACTCACAGACATCGAAAACAAACTTATGGTTACCAGAGGGGAAAGAGGGTGGGAAGGGATAAATTGGGAGTTTGAGATTTGCAGATACTCACTACTGTATATAAAAATAGATAAACAAGTTTCTTCTGTATAGCACGGGGAAATACATTCAATATCTTGTAGTAACCTATAAAAACAAAGAATATGAAAATGAATATTTGTATGTATATGTATGACTGAAACATTATGCCGTACACCAGAAACTAACACAACATTGTAAACCAACTACACTTCAATTAAAAAAATTTTTTTTAATTGTTAAAACCCCACAAACTTATTCTCTTATAGTTCAGGAAGCCAGAAGTCCTAAGCCAGGGTCACCAGGTCAAATCAAGGTGCTGGCAGAGAAGTTTCCTTCTGGAGGCTCAAGGGAAAAATCCTTGTGCCTGGCTTTCTGGTCATCTAAGGCTGCCTCCTAATCATGTGACCCTTCCTGGACCACTCCAACCTCATGCCTCTGTCACCACATTTCCTGTTTCTGTATGAACTGCCCTCTGCTTCCCTCTCATAAGGGACACTCCCTTGTGATCATATTTAGGACACACCTACAAATGCAGAATAATTTTGTCATCATTTCAAGATCCTTAACATAATCACATCTGCAAAGCCCCTTTTGCCATAAACTTAATATTTACAGATTCTGAGGAATAGGACAAATAGCTTTCGAAGGTGGGGGGATATTATTCAGCCAACCACATTCCTCCTTGAGGGTGGCTGAAATTGTGTCTGGTTTTACGGTGTAACAATTTTTTTGTGTCATAACCGTGTATCAGTCAGGGATCAAGATGGTAAACAGAAGCCACTTGAGGTCTTTTCACAGAAAGCAGTTTCATACAGGATATTCACAACAACTCAATTCTGCCATAGGAGGATCAAAGTAGCTACAGACAATATGTAAATGAATGAGCGTGGCAAGGACAAATAAAACTTTATTTATAAAAACAGGCTGTAGGCTGGATTTGGCGCCAGGGCTGTAGTTTGCCAACTCTGGGTCATATTATATCAAACAATGCAAACAAATGTCAGAGTGCTCACTTCTGCTCCAAACCCCCTGAAAGCTCTCAGTCTGGCCAGGGCACTCTTGGCCCAGGGCCTTCGCACTGGCTGTTCCCTCTGCTTGTAACACACTTCACCTAGATACTCTCATGACAAAACTCACTACCTCCTCACTGAGATATGCAACTGCTGTTCTGACACCTCAGTCTCCTCACCCTCTTACCCTTCCCAGTTTTTCCTCCTTTTTCGTAATAGAGTCGGTCCTCCGCATCTGAGGATGCAGAACCCACCAATTCTTAATGTACTATGCCATTTTATATAAGAGACTTGAGCATCTGCGGATTTTGGTATCTGCAGGGGGGTCCTGGAACCAATCCCCTGTGGACACTGAGGAACAATTGTGTAAGCATACATCATTTTATTGTGTTTCAAAGATATTGCATTTTTAACAAATTGAAGGTCTCTGGCAGCTCTGCATCGAGCCAGTCTATGGGTGCCATTTTTCCAACAGCGTTTGCTCACTTCATGTCTCTGTCACATGTTGGTAATTCTTGCAATATTTCAAACTTTGCCAGAGTCGGGGTTGCACCCCCAGATAGGAGGGGGCTGCACAGAGGGACATAAAAGTTCAGCTACTTCAGGCGCACTCGGCTTTTACCTGCTGGATGAGTGTCCTGGGGTTGCCATAGCAAAAGACCACGAACTGGTGGCATTAAACAGGAATTTCTCCTCTTATGGTTCTGGAGGCCTGAAGTCTGAAATCAAATGTGGGCAGGGCTGCACTCCCTCCAGAGGCTGTAGGGGAAGATCCTTCCTTGCTTCTTCCGGCTTCAGTGGGCTCCAGGTGTCCTTGGCTTGTGGCCGCATCTCTCCAATCTCTGCCTCCATCTTCAGACGGCTTCCCCCTTCCATATCTTCACAGTCTTCCCTCTGTGCCTGTCTCTGTGTCCAAAATTTCCCTTCTCATAAGGACATCAGTCATGTTAGATTAGGGCCCAGCCTAATGACCTCATCTTAACCTGCTTAACTCTGCAAAGACCCTATTTCCAAAGAAGGCTACATTGCGAAGTACTGGGACTTAGGATTCCAACATGCCATTTTTTTAGGGGACATGATTCAACCCGTAACAGATACCGTGTCCTCTTCACAGGGCAGCAAGGGGTGATATGTGTCTGTCTGTCTGTCGGGCCTGTCACGTGGACTCTCATCCTGTCGCTGCAGATGCTGGGGAGATGCTCAGCTCTCTTCCCTACCTCCCAGCAGCCTCTGGCCAGGTGAGCTAACCCGCTGGAGTCAGGAGACATCACAGGCTCCCTCTGTGAATAAACTGTTTCCTGGAGTAACATGCCCACCACCTGTTTATCAGAAGAGCGCCTGTGATGCCTATAGGGAGATTCCTGGAGGGAGAAGACAGCGTTCTTGAAGAGTCTTATTTCTAAAATGTTAAAAGTGAGAGGAAAATTAAATGAATCTCTCCCACGATATGAATCCAAACATTCCAACTCAGCACAGGGAGAAGGAAAGCAAACCCCAAAGGAGGAGGAGGGATGAACACCGGCCTGGGTTCCCTGTGATGGGGATTAACTGGACGCTGGGATTCGCTGAGCACAAGCCAAACCCAACCTGGGCATCCTGGCCTGAATTCTGGGTCCACAGCGGTCGTGCTCACAGTCCCAGCAAATGCTCTAATTGCTCAGGGTCGGCGGTTCACTGAGCTAATCCTCGAGACATCAGGGGTCTTTGCAGTCGCTGAGGGGGCGCTTCCGGAACTGCCTGGAACCCAATCAGTTCCAATTAACCAAAAAGGCAGGAATGTGGGCTGTGGATGGAGCCGGGGTGAAAGGGCTTCTCGGCAGGAGAGGAGGCCTGGTCCAGGGGCTGCCTCATGAAAACAGGCACAGTCATCAGCCCCATCCAGAGGACGAAGGGAAGGAACCCAGGCATTGTGGTGAGTGGGGTCTCCCTGTTTGTCAGGGGGCTGCCAGGCCACAGGATCTGGCAACACCACCCTTTAGAGTTAATAGTTAATTCGATCATTAAGAAGCTGCATTTCAGTAAGCCAGACAGAGAAGGACAAATACTGCAGGATTCCACTTAGATCAGGTCCCCAGAACAGGCAAATCCAAAGAGACAGAAAGTAGAATAGAGATTACCAGGGCCGGGGGGGCAGGGTGGGGTGTGACGGAGTGGGAGCGGAAGGCAAAGGGAGTTAAGTGTTTAATGAGCAGGGAGTTTATACCGTGGCTGATGAAAAAACTTTTGGGTGTAGATAGTGACGGTTACACAACCTGGTGAATGCATTTAATGCCATAATTGCACACTTACAAACAGCAAAAATGATAAATACTGTGTTATGTGTAGAGTCTAAAACACTGCATTCATTAAAGGCAAAGGAAACCAAAAATAAACTGGGAGCTCCTACATAGAAGCCAACTTCCTCAGAAGCAGCTGTCACTGTCCCTTTGTGGGGGGGGGGTAGTCTGTAGTTTGCCAATCCTGGTCTAGATTTTTGCCAGAATTTGTGCTAATTCTCAGCCCAGTCGTGGTTGAGAAGCAGTCACACAGAACTGCCTTCTAGATTTTCCTTCTGCAGTGAATGAATGAGGTCAATGAATGAAACAGAAAGATGGTATGGCTGACAGCAAGGAATGGGCCTGTCGCATCATAGAGGTTATCACACAGAGCAGTTCCCACCCTCAGGGTCACTGGGCAATGTCCAGACAGATTTTTGGTTGGGGGAGTGCTACTGCCATCTGGTGGGTGGAGGTCAGGGGTGCTGCTCAGCATCCCTCAATGTGCAGGATGGCCCCCACTGCAGAGAAAGATCTGTCCCCAAGCATCAACAGGGCTGCGGTTGAGGCACCGCAGCGTAAGCAGAAGCACGACAATTTAGAAAGCCTGTTTCCTTGAGTTCTGTTGCATGAATTTCTTGTGGAAATGTGATCCATACGATGAAATACTTGACCGAAATGTTAAAGGAATGCAAACATGCCACACACAAGCATTCCTCCAACCTCGGGGTCCCCAGTGCCCTCACCCTGGATATAGCTTCTCTCAACACATCTTTGTGTATCTTTCCAAGTTTTTCAAAATTTTAACACAAATTGTTCCACACCTTACACATTATTTGGGTCCTTCTCTTTTCATTAAAAAAAATCATGGCGATCTTTCCACGTGATTCGTTTTCACAGCACCTAGTTGTTCCTTAAATAGTTTTCAGTTTAGTTCCCAACAGGACAGAGTGTATTTTACATACCAGCTGTTCATTCTGCAGCCCTCTGGAGCCCTCGCTTAACTGAAGCATGCGGAACACCACTGCCCGTTTTAGACGGTGGGTGGCATCATTTCACAATTGTTAATAGAGGCCAAAAGATGAAGGGAACTACAGAGAAGACGGATAGTCTAAAAGCTGAGAAAGAAGGAAAAAGAGTAGAGGGGAAAACAAGCATACGGCGGACTATCAGACTCATATCCTGAACACAGGGCAACAGGAGGGTTT
The DNA here is from genome assembly GCF_048564905.1 of Vicugna pacos. Classification (NCBI taxonomy): domain Eukaryota; kingdom Metazoa; phylum Chordata; class Mammalia; order Artiodactyla; family Camelidae; genus Vicugna; species Vicugna pacos. The sequence goes on along the minus strand of NC_133008.1, from coordinate 22,293,365 downwards.
AGGCTGAGTGTTAGAAGTTTGGATTGTCATTGGTGGGGATGGGGAAGGCGGCAGAAGGGGCGGGTTGTGTGTGTGTGGGTGTGTGCTTACCTTTGTTAAGTGTACCATTCAGTGGTGTACTGATCCCTTGGGCTGTCATAACAAATTAACGCAAACTGGGAGGCTTAAAACAACAGAAATTGATTCTCACCATTCTAGAGGCCAGAAAACTAAAATCAAGGTGTGGGTGGGCAGGGTTGGTTCCTTCTCGAGGCCAGAGGAAGAATCCTTTCCAGGCCTCTCTCCTGGCTTCAAGTGGCTGCTGGCCATCCTTGGCCTTCTTTGGCTTGTGGCTCCATCGCTCCAACCTCTGCCTCTGTCATCTCATCATTTCTCTGTGCCTTGTGTCTGTTTCCCCTGATCTTTTCTTATAAGGTCACCTGTTACTGGATTTAGGACCCACTGTGAATCCAAGATGACCTCACCTTGAGATCCTTGTGTTAATTACATCTGCAAAGATCCTTATTCCAGATTAGATCTCATTCTGAAGTTCCAGATGGATGTATCTTCCAAGGGGGAGCACAATTTGACCCACTACAAGTAGTTTTTAATATCTTCACAGAGCTGTCCAACACTCACCTCTATCTAGTTCCAGAATATTTCATCACCCCACAGGAAATACCATGCCAATGAGCAGCCACTCCCATTCCCCTCTCCTCCCAGCTCCTGGCAACCATTAATCTGCTTTCTTTCTCTATGGATTTACCTAGTCAGGACATTTCACATAAATCAAATCATACAATACATGGCCTTTTATGTCTGGCTTCTTTCACTCAGCATAATGATTTCCGAGTTCCTCCACATGGTAGATGTGTCACAGTTTCAGTCCTTTTTGTGAGTGTGTAATATTCCACTGCATGGATACACCACATTCTGTTCATTCATTCACCTACTGATGGACATTTGGGTTGTTTCCATCTTTTGGCAATTGTGAATAGTGCTGCTATATGAATTGGTATCAAAATATCTATTTGAGTCTCTTCAATTCTTTGGTGTCCATACCTTAGTAGTGGAATAGCTGAGTCACCTGGTAATTCTCTGTTTAACTTTTTGAAGAACTATCACATTGTTTTCCAAAGAGTTAGGACCATTACCCTTGCTTCTGACACCTGTTGCAAGTTACAGTATTCCTCAAACCATCTCAGGTTCAATAATCCACTAGAAGGACTCACAGAACTCACTGGAAGCTGTTATACTCACGGTTACAGTTTATTACAGTGAAAAGATACAGATTAAAACCAACCCAAGGAAAAGTTGCATGGGGCAAGATCCAGGAGGGGTCCAAACATGGGGCCTCCAGTTGCCTTCTCCCTGGAGACTCACAGACATCACTTACTCCTCCCAGCCATTGTGTGACAACACGCACCAATATTGCTAACTAGGGAATCTCACCCAAGCCTGAGTGCACAGTTTTTGCTAGGGTGCGGTCATATACAGCCACAGGGCTCACCTTTAGTCTTCAGTCTCTTCCAGAGACAGTACTCAAGCCCTGAGGCCCAAAAGCCCTCATGCACACAAGCACTTCTATGGGGCAGAACATTCTAGAAGCCTAGAGGTCACCTCCTAAGGGTTGAGAGCAAAGGTCCAATTTCTCTTGGGCAAGGTTCATTCCCTACTATACACATGTCTTGAGGAGTTCTCCTACTATTGTTTTCTCTCCTATCTTCCTGGAGTGTAAATAATTACTCTCCCTCCATTGTTTAAATTTTTATTGTGCTCAAGAAAGCTGTATCGTTTACCATGTTAATCATTTCTAACCCTACAGTTCGCTGGTATTAAGTACATTCACACTGGTGTGCAGCCATCTTCACAGTTCAGCTACAGGCTTTTGCATCTTGCAAAACTGAGATTCTGTCCCCATTAAATACTGAGTCAGAAAACACCGTAAGACCAAGGTCAGAGATAGAATGGCCCTGGCTCATGGAAAGGGCTGGGAAGAGAAAGGATGAAAGTGTGGTGGATGAGGAACCTTTGCTTCTTGGGTGCACGGCGGCCAGCTGCCATCAGTTAAAGATGAAATTTACCAAGGAAATTTACAGCTGGATCCAACTCCACTGAGGGAAATGCAAACAAGAAGAAAAGAAGTGAAGTCTCTAATCTCTGGCCGTTGTCCTGAGTAACAGCCAGAATGAAGGTAAAGAGGCTGGGTCACGTCTCTGCCAGAGCACGGTCAGATTCTTGTCAGTCTGAGCTTTGGCCACCAGCCTCAGCTGCCCCCGAAAGGGTGAGTTTTGCTGGGACAACAGAGTACCTTTTAGGCCTTGGGTTACCAGAAAGGTCACCCACAGGACATGGGGTAGGGCAAACCAACAAACTACTGATGGGGGGTGTATAGTGTCAAAAATTGTGTTTTCTGCATTTGTATCATCAACTTCCTGCAGAAACTTTAATAATTGTGAGAATGAATTTGGGGGTCAGAATTTTTGGTTTAGATACTTCAGAGTAGAAGAGCATGTTTGGGTCAACACAGGACCCACAGGTCCCTGTGTCGCAGATGACTACGTGTGATGCATACACAGGAGGTTATTCCCGAGAGCCGCCAGCTGGGTGGGCCACATCAAAACCACTGTAAGGTCTATTTATCCAGACTCCCCCAGCTAAGTGCCGAGTGGGACCCCCTAGATGAGTCAGCTAATACGCTTCATGAGCAAGCCATGTGGGGCTGGGTTTACAATGACTGAGATACTCGCCCACTGTATATGCCCGTTTCGCACATCATGGTAAAAGGTGTGTATCAGGAGGCCCTTTTGCATGGGTACCCTGTGAGCCTTACTGCTGCAAAATCACCCAACAGCACCAGAAGCCTGATGGATTTGCCTCTTATCTTTCCCTAAGGGTCTTACAGATGCTAAAACAGTAGATGACGTAACGAGCAAATGGGAGGGTAGATGTATTTAGATGCTTGTTTTAAAAATGGGATGATCTTGACCAGGTTGAAGCCAAGGTCTCAATACAGCACTCTGGGAGGGTGGGTTGGTGAAGGGACCCACTCAAGGGGGTCCCATACAAGTCTGCTGTTTTTACCCCAGTTTTGGAGCAATTTTGAAAGATAGAAGGCAAAGGTTATAATGAGAAACCTGATCTGGAATCACTTGGGGCAATAATTGGGCTGATCCTGAAGCTAATGGCTGACCACAGGACCGGGGCTCCGAGGTGTCCCTTCTGTGGACTCAAAGCTCTTCGCACACAAATGGGGTAGAAAATAGGTCGGGGGTGGAGAAGAGAAGTTTCTGGGACTCTGATACAGGAGCTCCACAGGAATCCCTGATGAGGGTTTCCAATGGGCTTGGAGAATACAGAAATGGGAGGGCTGGGAGCGTGGATGGAAATGAGAAAGTTTAAACCATCTTGCCAGGAAGAAGTTGTGTCTCCTTGATGTGTGTATTTTGTAGGAATGGCTGCTACATCTGACTGGGGACACCTGTACCCCTGCCTACAATTGTATATTTACACCCTGCTGATGGAGTCCCTGGGGGGCCCCGGTGAGGAACGGAAGCGTTGATGGGATGAAGATGAAAGTCAGCTAAAAGCATGGCTGTTGGCACAGGCTTTGGGTAAAATGGCCACATCTCTTTTACCTGAAGGCATTATGAGGATGGATACAGATCTCAAAGGGAAGTCTCCCCCTCCCTAGTCTCCCAACACAGAAGGCCTGTAGATGGGAACTGGTAAATGTGAACAGAGCCACACTACATGGGAACCAGGAAGCCTGCCATAGCCCACGTGGTGATGGGTGCTGGAGCACTGGCTGGACCAGTGCTCTGTGCCATGGCCCCGTGTGCGGTGTAGACCACAGCTATTGCAAAACCCTGTAGATGCTCCCCAGGGACGGCGACTGGGACTCTGGACCAGATGGAGCATTTCCATTTGAGGGCCAACCCCTAACTTGCTGTCAGTCATTAAACAGAACTGCCCCTGTGACTGAAGGACACAAAATCATCTTGAAAGTGAAATCCAGTTGACCCTTTAGTAACTCGGGGTTAGGGGTCCTGACCACCTGTGCAGTTGAAAGTCTGCATAAAACTTACAGTCCGCCCTCTGCATCCACAATTCCGAATGGTGGATTCAACCAACCGCAGGTCGTGTGTTCACTTTACTATTGAAAAAGATCCACGTACAAGTGGACCCACAGTTCAAAGCCATGTTGTTTAAAAGTCAACCGCGCATAATGTCTTGAAGGTCCCGAGGCTCAGGACCAGCTGTTTGGAATAAATTAGGACAACACATGCCTTCTATTGCCCTCCTCACGCAGAAACCAAGGTTCAATTGCAAAACAGTTTTATTTATTTTTTTAATATCAAACAAGGTAATCATACAAAAATAGTTCTACTGCTAGACTAAGTGTATAAAGTGCTTAAGTTTCCAGAACCTCACGTGGGGGGTCACTGCAGATCTCCCCCCAAACAAGGGGCACCGACATGTTTTCAGCCTGATGGCTTGCAGGAAGACCTCCATGTGAGTTTGGGACACCATATGCGCATGGATTCACGGCTGGTCGTCTCCTGGGAAGAGTCGGCTCTGGAGTTCTCCCCGAGTTTCCCTACAAGTGGCCTCTTCTGGGTTGAAATACCACCGGCTGGGGGCCTCGGCACCCTGGGCCTCTTCCCAGACCTCCTGGTTGACTAAGGCTGCCTCTTTACTTGCCTCGGCAGAGAGTTCCAGAACCAGGGCAAAGCTCCTGTGGAAACGACAGGACAATGACATCTTTTCACCCTCTGTGCCCGAGTGCCTTGGCCTTCACGGCTGCCACGCTGGGGAGACAGGTTCGGGGCAACCCTCCTCGGGCCCGTAGGGAAGCAGCGGTAAATAAGCTTTATCTGGGGCGCAGAGCTCAGTGGTAGAGCGTGTGCTTGGTATGTGCGAGGTCCTGGGTTCAATTCCCAGTGCCTCCATTAAGGGAAAAACAAAAATGCTTTATCTAAACAAAACTAAAGCACAGAAGCCCCAAGAAGAGGACCAGGCAGATGGGAAAAAAAAGAGTTTACTCTGCAAATATCTAGGGAGCATCAACATCGTGCTGGGAACCATCCTAAGAGTGGAGACAGAGCCGTAAACTGGGACCTGCCCCTGATGCTCATGTGATGTCAACGGCAGCGAGGAAATCAGCACAAAACAAGCGTGTTTACCCATTCTCAGCCGTGACCCTGGTGATCTAGAACCCTTTGGTGGGTCCTGATTTCATCCTGGGCATACAGACATGAAGGAAATGCCACAGTAGGTGGTGTTTACCATGAGTACCTTTCAAACTTTTGGGCACCTCGGGAATTATGTTTGGCATTGTGAAGGAGAAAAAACTAGATTCTTTTTTTTTGGAAGATGGGGAGGCTTTGCTACCCCACGGTTAGAAACATCCTGGAGGAGAATGAGAGAAGCGGGCTGGGAGGCTTTGGGGAGCTGGCCGTCGGACCTGGGCGCTGCTGACACGAGGGCGCCCAGTCATGAAAGCACTCAAGCTGTGCCGATAACGATCTGCACCTTTTCTACATGTATTTATTTATACATTGATAAGAATTTCCAAAATCTCCCAAAGTCCCTACCCTGAAAAATATTTAAAGCATAAACAGACCAGTCCAAAGTCCCAGATCTGCTGTGTTACTCTGAGGGCCGACACTCTCGCCCCCGTCTTTCTAATTTGACTGCTCAAGAACACACCCGGGGGTTCTGGTTGGGTTGAAGGCATCTTGCCCACTTCCCTCCCTCTGCTTTCCTGGACTTTCGTACCCTGCAAATGCCAGGGCTGCCCACCCTCCAGAGCCCAGCGCACCCTCCAGGGTGGCTGCCAACAGCCTGTCTCTGCCTGACAGGGGGTGTAGGGCTAGCTTGTTCTTAAAACTATTTCCTGCAATACCTTCGGAGCTCCAGATCCTTCCTTTGGGTCATTTCCCTGAGTTCACTCAGCAGGTCCAATGCTTTCTCATTTTCTTCCGAGTTGCCAATGCCAAGTTCCCCCAGCAGATGGCAGGTGGTCGTCAATTCCCGCTGCAACTCATCTGGAAGGGAAGAGGGCTCTTCAGCTGTGGGTTTCAAGGTGTCCCCAAGCAATAGACGCGTAAGCTGGGTGGCTGACGATATTCTTCTCTTTTTGCTAGAATGCTCTTGTCATATGCTGGAATCGTGAAGAACTCAAAGGCAGAAAGGTCAGGAAGGAAGGCACTCGTGCCCGGGGACTGCCTCTGTGCCCCTTTGCCTGAGATCACAGGGGTGTGAGATGGTGGGTCAGGTGCCTCTGTCGTCCAGGCAGTCATTGGAACACACCTGGAGTCCCACACCCGCATCCTCAACAGGGACAAATCCAAAAGGCAGAGACGATCTGTGCTAGGAGTAACTTAAAAACAAACCCATGGTTCCCACTCCCCGTTCCTAGCACTGCCTCCTGACTCCCCCAAGCAGAGAGCCACCTGCACCTGCCCTGGGTCCCACCTGCTCTAAGAAAACCAGCATCTCTCCACCTTGGGTACACATGCATCTGTACCCATCAAACTGTACATATAACATCAGGGGGACCTTATAAGGGTTCCTACAGACACACATCTCCTTTGCTAGGGAACTGAATCATGCCCTCCCAAAAAGACATGTTCAGGTTCTAATCTCAAATACCCATGAATGTGACCTTCCTGGAAATGAGGTCTTCATAGAGGTAACTGAGTTAGAATGAGGGCACTAGGGCAGGGCCTAACGCAGTAACTGATGTTCTTCTAAGAAGAGGGAAGTTTAGATACAGAGGCGCTCAGGGAAACACGAGATGCCTGAGACACACCCTCCCCTAGAGCCTCCGGAAGGATCCAGCTCTGCTGACACTTCGATTTCAGACTTCTGGTCCCCTGAACTGCAAGGGAATAAATTTGCTGTTTTAAGCCATCTCGTTTGTGGTGCTTTGTTTTACAAGCACAAGGAAACTCAGAGGGTCCCCTTTCCCAACTCCTGGCAACTACCTAAGGGATTTATCAGAGATGGAGACCAAGAGTCACAGATGCGGAGCTGACTGCTACAACTATAAAACTGGCAACTCAGACACAGATGATGGTTTAATAAGGCTCATTTTTCAAGGTCCCATGTCATACGTAAACTATTTCACATTGGAAGAGGTCTGATTTTACATCAGCTTCAAGCAAAACGTATTTAGATGGCTTGTGAGAGCTCTGCTGAGAAATAACCAAACTCTAGGGCAGCTGCAAACTTGCTCTGGGAAGATACTTGTTCTAAAGAGAATTTTAGGATCAAGGATAGGCACTCTTCACACTTGCCAACTTCAAGCAGGAATGCTATACAGGAAAGAGACCGTCTCAGTTCTGCCTAGAAGGCAGGGTGGGATGGGGGCTGGGAGGGTCGCAGCACTGTTGTTCGCCAGCCACAGAAGCACCTCTGTAGGGCTCCCCAGGAATGCCCTACAGCAGGACCAGAAATCACTGGGGAGTCCCAGGGACCTGGGTTCAAATCCCAGCATGGTCCTTACTCGGGGCATGACCCTGGACAAACCACAGCCTTGCCGAACCCTGAGTCCTCTGCCATTTGATGGGAGATGCGCCATCTACCTGGGAGGGGACCTGCGACATGACACAAAGGAATTAAGGTGCCCGGCAAACAGGAGATGCCCACATGCACTGGGTGGTTCATCCTACCCCTTGCCCGGTAGCCTCCCTGTTTCCTACCTAAGAACTGCTGCCCGTCTCCGTCCAGGTGGACCGATCTCACTGGCAGCTCATGTCTCGTGGTGTCCAAGGCTGTCGCAAACGTCTTGTACTGCTCCTTAAAGCGGCCAGCCACAGCCTCGTACGGGCTGAGCATCTCGATCTGCAGGGAGGAGGAGAAGGGGCCTGTGAGACGAGGACCTGCACTCACCACCTCAGAAGTTTCATGGACGGCACATGCATGGCTGGGAGTGTGTCTCCGTGTCACTGGGCACAAGTCTTGGGTGCCTGAATACCTGCCCGTGTCTGTTGAAGGGACAGGGCCCTCCTGCTGGTTGGTTCTCACATTACAGCCTCATCCTCTGATAAACTGTCACATTCCAATACCCAGTGGTGCCAAAAGCCTGGCAGAGGGTTAGAGCCAGGTGAGGGGCAACACCTACTATCAAGGCTCCCTCCAAACCCCTCAATGGGACAATGCTGCCGAGATGCGCAGCTCGGAGACCATGGTCACCGCTGACCTGCGTGTCGAGGACTTCTGCCAGCTCCCGCTTCTTCTGACCAAGGAGAAGTTTGCACTTCAGCTCATGGGCCTTTTTCTGCAGCGTCTCCTTCTCTTCGCACATCATTAATAAATTCCTTTCTGCCTTTTCTTCAAACGCAGCGAGACCGTTCTCCATCTGTTAAATGCAAAACAAAAGCTCGGACCCGAGGGGACCTCACCTCCACGGGACAGAGGCTGCCCTCTGCCCACGTCACATGTGAAAGAGGCTCCATCCTCACCTTCGTGGTCAGCAGAGTCAAGAGGAGCGTCTGGGATTCCATCATTTCCATCGCCTCGGAGAGATCCTCAAGGACAAGAAAAAGACACTCTTGGTTCCCCGTGAACTGGTATAAATCCAGCTGTCTCCCCCAGAAGGGGCACGATCCTAACCTATGTGTACTTTCTTTCAATCAGTAATTCAGTAACTCTCGACCATGTATTGATGTGCTGTTTCTGTTTTCTCAGTCTCTCGGCCCCTCTGTGAAAAGGATGAGGATGGCCTGGCCCCTCTTCCTAGTGGCTGGGCAGTCAAGCATCAGCTGGAGGCCCCACCAGAACCTAGTGACCCGCCAGAACCAGGACTTGGGGTTTCCACCCAGATAAGATCACAGCCCAGCCGTCCTCCCTGCTGGGGACAGGGCTCGACCGAGCACCGTCCCTAGCGTGCCGCTGGCAAACAGGGCCCCAGTCTCATTTGTCACATGCTCCTGCATTTATACCTCCTCCTGCGTGTGTACTGGGGGAAACGGAAACTATAAACCCTGCAAGAACACGTGTGGTTTTTGTCCTAAAAACCACGGCTGGCTTGTTTGCTCTTGGAGCCCCGGGGCCTTGCGGGGCACCTGGACAGGAGCTAAATCAGATTTGTCCAGCTCACTCTAGCGGCCGCCCTCTTGCTTCAGACACTTACGGGGCTCTTTTTCCTAGAGGTAGAAAATGACGAAGACTCAGCTTTCTTGGACATTGTTTTTTCTAATTGTGGAGTCTTTCGGACCACACTTTTGTCTAAGATCAAGAAAAGCATGTTTAAGGTGAGAAGAGCAGATTTGGGGAGCCCTCAGAGATGCACTGCGACCCCCCAGCCAGGGGAAGGATGAGTAAAGTGAGTGATGTACCATTGATGGCCGAGAGATCCAGGTCAGGCGGGGCGGTGCCGTGCCCTTCCAGCAAGGTGGACTGCAGGTCGCCTTTGCCGACTCCGCTGCTATCTGTGGGCCCAATGAGAAGCCCTGGAAGTCAGCACAGTCAGCAAGATGCGCTACACATAAACTGCGGAACAGGCAACTCTTCTGTACATCTACTTCCAAAAACTCAGCTTCTTGTGAGGGAGCAGCAGATAAGGCTGGAAAACCTTTGGAAATTCCTAGCCATCAACTTGAATTCATTTTACTTTATTTCACTTTATTTTACTTTATTTTATTTTATTTTATTTGGTAGGGGGGAGGTGATGAGGTTGGTTTGTTTATTTATTCTTATTTTTAAGTGGAGGTACTGGGGGTTGAACCCAGGACCTAATGCATGCTAAGCACATGCTCTATCACTAAGCTTATACCTTCTTCCACAACTTGAATATATTTTAAAGTAATACAGAACGGGAAGGGATTCTTAATAACCAAAAGAGATGAATAAGCCTTCCTGCTTCGTTTAAATAAAAGACGCTGTGTTCAGGGTGTAAGAGTCTGACAACATGCCGTGCACTTGTCCTGCCCTCTGCTCTTTTCCCTTCTTTCTCCTGTAGCCTCTGACTGTTCATCTTCCCTGGGAGTTCTCTTCATGCTTTAGCCCCTATTTAAAAATGTGTGCCAGGGGGGCAGGTATAGCTCAGTGGTACAGCACATGCTTAGCAAGCATGAGATCCTGGGTTCAATCCCCAGTCCCTCCATTAAAATAACTAACTAAATGAATAAACCTAATTATCACCCCCCAAGACAAACAAAAAACAAAACAAAACAAAAAAGACCCCACAAACAAAACTGTATGCCACAAAAAGAGAGAAAAAACAAAACAAAATAAAAAATAAAAATAAAAATGTGTGGTGGTCACAGAAACAGACTCACAGATACAGAAAACAAATGGTTCTCTGGGGCCACATAGGAAGGAAGTGACTCCCTCCCCCCATTCCGCTGCCATCCCCCTTCACCTCTCCACCTGCCCCAAATCTGCCTGTGCACTAAAACTCTCTGCCTAGCTCCTTTTTCTCATGCTTCCCAGAAAGGAAAGGGAGTTTTAACGTATAACGTCCGTATAAATAAATATACAAATAAATAAGTAAATAGATGTATGGAGCATCTAAAAAACAAAACAAAATTTACCTTCAGAGCTGTTTCACACCCTCCTTCCATCTGTACGCACCTTTGCTTTTCTGGAGTGGGTTGGGTTTCCGTCCACCTTCAGGCATCTTCCCACTGGTCTTTAACGCATCTGTTGCAGGAGCCTGTTAGGGGAATACGTGACAGTCAGGGAACAAGGCACCGTCCTTTCACGAGCAAGGGCCCCTCTGCAGTCTGCAAAGCCTGCATCTGCTCTTCCTTTGAGGCAGGGGATAGACTTAAGGAGTTCGGACATTTAATTGCATATATACAGAACGAACTAATTTTGTCAAAAAGGATACCTTCATAGGAAACCAGCAAAATGTTTGCCAGTGATGACCTCTGACATGGCAGATTACAGATGATGATTTTTCTGTATACATTTTAGTATTGGCCAGTTTTTTAGAGAGAACATATTACTTTGGTCATCAGACAAAACAAAGTTTTTGTACAGATAATAATCTTTAAAACTTGCCAAAAAGCAAGCACTGCATGGAGCTAACAAGCCATCATAATATAATAATAATAATAACAACAACAACAACAACAACAACAACAATAATAATAATATAAAGCAGAAAAAAACCTTGTTAAGAGTGAAAATGATGTTCCATTATCACGCCAGATATAAAAACTAATTCAGAATGGATTACAGACCTAAACGTAAAACCTAAAACTACAAAGCTCACAGACGAAAACCTGGGAGAAAATCTTTGTGATCTTGGGTTAGGCAAATATTTCTTAGATATGACACCAAAAACACATTCCGTAACAGCAGAAATTGATAAACTGGATTTCATCAAAATCGAGAACTTCTACAGCTCCCAAGATAATTAAGAGAATGGAAAGCCAAGTCACACACTGGGAGAAAATAACTGCAAATCACCAATAAAGGATCGGGACCCAGAATATAGAACAAGCTCTCCAAACTCAATAATGAGAAAACAAATAACCCGTTTTTTTAATGGGCAAAAGATTTGAAAGGACAAATCACTAAAGTTACAGGAATGGCCAAAGCACGTGAAAAAATGCTTAATAGCATCAGTTGTTATGGAAATGCAATTTAAAACCACGAGAATGGTGTTAATCTTAAAGTACTGACCAGAATTCTCTTCTGTGGCTCATGGGAATGTAAAAAGGTGCAGACACTTTGGATAACAGTTGGGCAGTTTCTTACAAAGTCAAACATATATTTACCCTACAATTAATTCTCTTCCTGGGAGAAATGAGGACACATCTTCATGGAATCCTGCACTGGAATGTTTAAGGTGGCTTTCTCCCTAATTGCCAAAACCAGGAAATAAACCAAATGGCCTTTGCCGGGGAATGGCTGAGCACACTGTGGTCCATCCGTACAGCAGAATATTCTTCAGCCATCCGAAGGAACCCACATTAAGTATAACAGTCAATGTCAGGGAGGGAACTTTATGTGAAAGAAGGCATAATGCAAGAAGCTGCATCCTATGTGGTACCTTTTAAATGACCTTGTGGAAAGGAAAAGCTACAAGGACAGAACACAGATTATGGTTGCCTGGGGCGTAGAGTACAAGGGGACTGAGGAGGGGGGCGGTGACAGACTGTTCTCTACTTTGATTGTGGTGTGTCTATGACCAGATCTGTTTGTTAAAACTCACAGAACTGGTAAGTGTGCTGAAAAGAGTGACACTTACTCTATGTAAATTACACCGTAATTTAAAAGATGTGGGCTATATAGCTCAGTGGTAGAGCGCATGCTTAGCATGCACAACGTCCTGGGTTCAACCCCCCGCACCTCCATTAAAAAAGAAAAAACAAAATGAAATAAAAGAAAACGGAGAAGCTCTTAAAGATCTACAATACTATAGCATGCAGACACATGGGGGTGCTGTAACCAAGTTGGTCAGGCAACATGAAAATTATGAAGTGTGGACTGTTATCCTTTGTTGAAAAATCACTTCAATACTGTAAGCCATGGACTCTGGGTGAGGATGTGTCAATGTAGGTTCATCGATTATGCCCCACCCTGGTGCAGGATGTTGACAACAGGAAAGCCATGGCATGTAGGGATCGGGGGACAGGTATGTGGGAAATCTCTATACCTTCCATTCAGTTTTGCTTTGAACCTAAAATTGCTATAAAAAAAATTAAGTCCATTAAAAAAACAAAGAAACAAACAAACAGTCCAAGAAGCCTATTGGTTTGCGTAAAGGTATCTTTTTTCTTCAAGCCAGATCTTAAGTCACATCACTCTACCAGAGTAAGAGACAGGTAGCAAAAATGAATATTTAACTAAACTTTATCATAAACAAAGATTTGGAAAATGGGATAACTCACCCTTCACCACACCATCAGTACGCACACACTGAAACACAAGATGTAAGTGACTAATCTTATGATTGTTTTCATTAAACATCACACAAGGCAGGTTCTCAAGTCGATGAGTTTCAAAACGTCATTTTCAATTGTTTCATCATGTTCATGGTGTGGCTAGAGGCAGTTCACTAAACTCTTCCTCTAACTCTGGGCAATTCTGGCACGTGTTTTTTCCCCATTGTCTTTCTCTAAAACCCTACAGGTATTTTTAAAATACCAGCCAAAGTCAGGGACCACGTGCCAGGCATTAGACAGAATTGCTTCAGGACAAGACTCCAGAAAGGAATTACTGAGTTGAGAGGCAGGAATAATTTTATGATTCACTAGAGATCATGGCTGTTCAAAACGGATTCTCAAAGTATTCTGCTATTCACGACAGAGTCATGCCTTGGCAGGAAGGGCAAGACACTCAGCTGGGCAAAGTCCCCAAAATGCTTTCCTCAGGACCAGGCTGGGCCCAGCTTTTGTGACTTGTCTCAGAATTTCGAGTTTGCCACGACTCTGTTCAGAACCATTTCAAACAGATGATGTGCGTTACCTTTTTGGTGGTTTTCTTCTCATACTGCAAATACCGGGACTCAACCACTCTTCCACCTGTGGGGGACACCCTTGGTTTAGAATAAAACTATGACAGTGGAGTGTAAGGACCCCTCACACCCAAGAGCTGGGTGTTATCAGTCCTCCCTGCTCATCCTTGAGCATATAAGGGACACCTACTGTATGTTAAGAACATTTATGGGACACCTACTGTATCCAAGAATATGTATGAGAATATATTATATGCAAGAACAAGTAGGGGACTCCTGCTGTATACAAGCACCTGGCCAGAGGCAGAGCAATAGCCAGCCACAGGAGCTATGCTCAAGGATGATCAGGAATATGTGCCTAAGGTCAACTCAGAAAGTGGACTCAAGGGCAGGGCAGAGGAAGGAAAAAAGATCTTCCACAGATGGCCACCTGCTTGCCTCCTCCTCCTTCCACAACTCGCTCCCTGTGGTTATGACCCCAACCGCCCTTCCCTCTCCCCCAGGTCTGTCTGTGACCCACTCATGGTACTGCTTTTCACATCCCCCAACCCCCTTAAACTAGCTCAGGACCGCTCCCCTGACACATGCTCGGCATCACGGCCCTTCTCAGACACAGCTGGATCCCTTGGTGACAGCCCAGTCCCAGATCCCCTTCCCTGCCTGTCCTTGGGGCACTGAAGGCGGATGCAAGAAATCCACCTGTCCCCCTAATCTCCAGGGGCTCTGTTGCAGCCCCGTGATCACCTGCAGTCCTCTGTTGTGATCCTCCACCCTCTCTCACCTCCTACACCGGGCCCATCCCTCTGGTCAGCTGGTGTCCTGTTTCCTATTTCACTGGGAAGATACATTCAGCCCCAGGAGACCCTCCTGCCCGGGCATCTGGCTGCCTTCCAACGTCAGGGCCATTATCCTGGGCCCCTCCTTCACGTGCAGGGACCTCTGTGCCTTGGGGTAAAGCAAACCTCCAACTCTGGGTGCTAAAGCCCTGGCCTCACCCTGTTAGGAAACTGCCTGGCAACCCCTCTCCCCTCCCCTCACCCTGCACCCCTCCACTTCCTCTCTCCAGTGGTCACAATGTTCATTCTTCATTCTCCCCTCACCCATCCCTTCTGCCCCTCCTTCTCTGCTCCCCTTTACAATGCTTGCTCTTCTTCCTCTCCAGCCTCCTTTCCTTGAATCTCCCCCACTTCCCAGCCTGGCTCTCCTGGTCACCACAGCACTAAAGAAACTTCTTTCGGCCAGAGCACCAAGATGCCCCGGCTCCAAAGCCCACCAGACCATCCTCAGTCCTCGTCCTGAGCCAGCAGTGGCGCCGGTCACCATGCTCCCTTGCACCCTCCTCCTTGAAACACTCAGTGTCCTCTAGGCTGGCTGCCCCTTGGGCAGCTGCAACAGGCCATCCTGCGGGTCCATTAGCTGGTGGAGCCGAGCGCTTCCAGGCACCGTGCAGGTCCCGCATCACCTGATCCTTCAGCCAACAGGCACAGGCCGCCTCTGCTGCCTTCACAGCTCTGCTGGGTCCAGCCCCTCCCTTGGATCAGAAACTAGCCCCATTCTGCTGTTTTATCCATAGCAACCATCATTGTCCAGCACACCCTGTGTCTTCTTACACTTCCATTTGCTGTACTGCCCATGTCCTGGGACAGCAAACCACCCTAAGGGCAGGAACTCCTGCCTGTTTTGCTTGCTTCTCCATTGCACCACCCCACAGGGAGCAGGTGCTCAGCGAGACATCAAATGCATGATTCTGCACTTTTCCTAGGTGCCTCCAGAGCTTAGGGGTCTCCCTTTTTACCAGGGAGAGTGATGTGGTCAACGTCACACAGGCCGACAGTTCAGCTGAGCGAGACTGGGATTTCAACCGTACTTCTTGCCAGGATCCGCAAGCTTGAGCGGAAAGGAGGCACAATCACAGTGAACGGGGAGCCTGGAGCTGGACGTGGAGCCAGTGGTCGCCCCAGGCATGCCCCGGGTAAGGAAGAGTGGGCTGCTGGGCGAGTGGGTTCAGGTAATCGAGCAGGAGGCACCTAAGGGCCAGGACCAGGCAGGGTCCAGGGGAGAGAATCAAGCCACAGTGAGGGTCCACCACTGGACATCCAGTAAGGGATTGGGGCGAAGGATATCCCCAAGAGGGGGGAGAGCATCCTGCGTTGGGTCTTTCTAATACTGTCAACAAAGGATTTTCCTCATCAAGGCAGGATCCGAGGCTCTGGGTTCCTCGCACAGTTGAAATGCAGTTTCAAGCTTCTGGAAAACCGGAATGCACATGTTTGTTTAAACAGTGGTGGCTTTTCCACAGAAGCAAGGAAAGGATATAACTGGTGTCCCAGGTCTAGACCACGGGTAAATACGACAGATGTTACAGACAAGATCATCAAGCCATGCTGTAATGTATAAACCTCCTGTCACTCAGAACCAGAGTTCTGCTGGGACTTGAGATGTGCACTGGCCCACAGCCAAGAAGACAGTTCATTGTAATAGAGGTGGGAGTTCCACTGTGGGAGATCCTTGAGTCTACCACCCAAACTGGTCACTGCCAAGAGTCAAGGGGGGGCTGTGGACCGTGATCCTGGACTCACAGGTGGACACTGAACATGTGGGTACCTGTGAGGGACTGACGCGTTACTGAGAAGAAGCAGACTTTGATGTCTGATAACGAATTCACTCACTCTCCTCACCCACACTTCCAAGTGACAAGTCCTGAGCATGACCCTCGACCCTCATGGCCAGAAGGGTTCACTGCCCTAGGTGACCTCCACCAGCTCCTGCTGCACCCTTGGCTGCAGGGCTAGGTGACCAGACTTGGGGTCCCCAGAGGTGTGACTAGAAGTAAAGCCCAAGCTTCCCTCCTCTGGACTGTTTTTATTTCCCTTCCTCAAAAGCACTTACTGAGTGGAGGGAATAAAATCACTTTTTATTTCACTGGATGGTGGGATAGATTCCAGTTTTGCTTACCTTGTATTCTTCTTCCTTTTATCTTAGCACAACTAGGAGTACTGGGACCCCCTGATGAAGGCTTCCTGAAAGAGGGAGATGGGGGTCTTGTTAATTGAGTTGGATAAAATGCTCAGGGAAGCCAGCAAGGAGCTTGGGGTTCCTCGGGACGGCCCAGTCCCAGCACCTCCTGGCTCCCTGTCAATGTCAATCTCTGCCAGGTAGGGCCACCTCCACAGGAAGGGGGACATGGAGCCCCAGCCCTGTCACCTGGGGGCAACACAGTGCAGCCCGCCACCTGAGTGGAGAAGGGCCCAGAGTGAGGAGTGCCAGGATTTTTGCCAAGCCTCAAAGATCTCAACGTAAGTTATGGATTCATTCATTCATCGGGCGTTTGTGTACCTACTGTGTGCCGATGGGGATACGCAGTGAATGAGAGTCGGACCTCCTTTCCAGAGAGGGATGACTAGCATCTTGCAATCAGGCAAGCATGAAGGGGGAGCATTCCAGACAGGAAAAGGGGTGGGGGCTGGGGGATGAGTGCCAAGCACACTGGCTCAGGTATGTGAGGAACGACATTCTCAGAGAGGGATCAACAAGGCCAAGGGCATGGGGGCAGAGAAGAATGATGCAGAAATTGGAACTGATCAGCCCTGGGGCTTAGCTAGAGAAGACCAACAGGGACCTGGGATCTGGGAGGACAGAACACTGTGCCGGGCTGACAGAGTTCTGAATTCTCCACTTGAGGGCTCGGACTGTTCCCAGAGCCCAGGGGTTGGTAATCCCTCTCTGTAAAGGGCTAGACAGTAAATATTTTCATCTCTGTAGGCCATAGGCTTAAATTTACAGCTACTCCACCTTTCCATCACAGCACAGAGCAGCCATGGATGATGCATGAGATGGGTGTGCTCACGTTCCAGTTAAACTTTATTCGCAGTGACATGGGAATTTCCTACTATTTTCAAGTGTCATGAAATAGTCTTCATCTTTTGATTTTTTTGAATAACCATTTAAAAATGTATACACCATTCTTAGCTAGCTGAGTCATGCAAAAAGGGGGCGTTCTGGGTCTTGTTGATGGAGCCCTGCGACAGGTGGGAGGAGATGGACCCTGTCAGAGTCATATTTCCTGAAGACCAAGGCGGTCAGGAGCAAGACAGCCTCTAAGGTTCCAGAAGGACAGGGACCAGGTCTGCTCCTCCCTGTTCCCCAGCACCTATGGATTCATCTGCTTGAGCTGCCACTGCAAATCGTGAGAATGGACGGCTTAAACAAAAGACATTAATTTCTCATGGCTCTGGAGGCTGGAGTCCAAGATGAAGGTGCAGGAAAGGCAGGTGGTCGCCTTCTCACTGTGCACTAGGGTGACATCTTTGTATGCGAGAGGAGAGAGCCAGCGTGGAAGCCCTCCAGACTCTCTTCTCATCTGGACGCCAGCCCTATAGGATGAGGGCCCCACTTTACTACCTCATTTGACCTTAACTTCCTTAGAGGTCACATTTACCAATACAACCACGCAGGGGGTTAGGGCTATGAGTCTGAGGAAGGCGTGAGGGATGACGCAAACATTCAGTCCCTAATTGCCTAGCAACAGATCACATTTAGGGGCCAGGCACAGTTCTAAACGCTTTTAAGCCTCACACGAGGCCTACAAGGTTGAGTGGCGGCAGCGTCACCTCGGTCTTGCGGCGGGGAAAATCGAGGCACAGAGAGATTAAGCCACTTGCTAAGATCGCCCAGGAGTGAAATGGTAGACCAAGGCCTTGAACTCTACTTCTGGTCCTGCGCCCACGCTCATGAGCATGCGCAGAGGCTGAATTCCCACCTCCCACCTCCCGGCGCACCCTCCGTGATTCTTGGGTCAGATCCGGACTCACCCCGAGGGCCCTCGCTCCCCAGCTTTGCGCCCTTCAGTCCCCAGCCCTCGGCCGTGGCCGTCCAGCTGGCACCTACAAATTCAGACCCGAGGCGCTCCAACTCACCCAGCACCGCGCCCCGAAGTATCCGCCATTTTCCCGCCTTCAACTCAAAGGCAGGCGTTTCAAGTCCCCGCACCCCGCCCTCGCCCCGACCAGGCCATATTGCGGCGGCGCAGGAGGGGTGGCCGTGGGCTATGGAGAGCGTGGATGTGATGGAGCGGGCGGCTCCTGCGCGCGCGCCTTTCTGTCCTCCCCTCACACTTGGTTTCGCCCACCAGCGGCAGGGGGCGGTGGCCGGGGCCGAGAAGGAAAGGCGGGCGGGGCTTCGTGGTGCTCCGCCCCCTGGCGCGCTGGCGTCACGCCCCGGGATCCGCCCCTCCGGAACCCGGAAGCGGGAGCGCGCGGGGGAGCCGCGGGCGCGGCGGGGCGGAGCGGCCGGACTAGCAGCGGGCTGGCGGCCGGGCGGGGACCCGGGCCGGGACCGGCGGCGCGCGGTGGCCGAGGCCCAGGTGAGTGTCGGGCGGTCTCAGGTTGGGTGTTCGATCTCGAAGCTCGTATCGGTGGGTTGCTTTGTAGGGGAACGGAGTTGAGGGATAGTGAAGGGGTGGGTGGCGCGAAGGCAGGGGTCGAGGGGGCGGGAACGAGTTTGGGGGTCTTGGAGGGTTTGCAGGAGGCGGAGTGGGAACTGGACGATGAAGAAGAAAGTTGATGTGATGGGCCCAGTGAGGGAGTTTTCGGGCGGGTGTGGAGGCAGGTCTTGCGGCTTTGAGCAGTTTCTCCGAAGAAGACGTGGCTTAAGTGGTAGTTGAGGGGTCGCAGGAAACGAGGCTGGGAGGGGGAGAAGCAAGGAGGCGGGGTTGAGAGGCCCAGGCTGAGGGTTGAGAGGAGCAAGACTGGTGGGGGAACAGCCAGGGTGCGATTCGGGTGAAGGGGTGCAGGACGGCCTGGGGGCTTCTGCGTACGGGTAAAGAGGCAGAGGAATGGTACCTGAGGGAGGGCAGCGCCTGGGACTCAGTGCGTCCTCAGTAAATGTGGAGCACCCTGAACCCACTGGTGCGGCGGCGGCGGGCCGAATTGTTAAGAGGGGAAATGGGGGATGGGAGGGGAGGCAGAAAGCGGGTAGAGACCATGGCAAGAACTGAAATCTGGTCCAGGGAGAGCCTGGGGAGGATGGGAAGAAAAGAAGGGGTTAGAGTGGCCCCGTTCCTACGCTGGGGTGCATCCTATGGACATTTGGGGGCCCACCTTCTTCTCTTGATTCATCTTATTCCTGACTTAAGCCCCAACTGCTGTGTGACCCAGGCTAGTCCCAGCGCCTTCTGGGTGGTATTCAGCACTTGAAAACCCAACACTCTTCTTCTAAGACAGGGCTGGCTGAAGCCTAGGGGTTCTAGGGAGCAAGGAAGGAGCTCTTGGGCCCCTACTATGGGGCCGGAACTGGGTTTTAGAAGGAGGGGGTGGGTGTGCACACACCCACATGTGCTAGGCTGTCACCACCTCCTCTGAGTTGCATCCTTGGACTTAAATGGGTAAAACGACATACAGGAAATCTGTCCCCCGGCGGGTGTGAGCTCAGCCTGGGAGAGACACGGCAGCCAGTGGGCACCCTGTAGGCCAGGGGTCTTTAAGGGAAGGCCTTTCCCATACCTCTTTGTCTAAAGTGGGAGCTGGTGGGGACATTGTGCCTTACAGTTGGAGGGTACCAGCACCTGCCTTCCTGAGGTGTGTTCTAGTCTTGGTGTCTCCAGACTCTTAAGGAGCAGTGGGAGTTGACATGGGCAGCTGTAAAGTTGTTGTCTGATGGGCCTGGCTCTGCCAGGGGACTTGCACCACGCAGTTTTGATCAGCATTAATTTCTCTTCTCCCCAACCCTAGGGATCCTTGTCTGGGATCTGCTAAAGGGCCACAGAGCCTGGGTTTACAGCACATTCAGAGCATGAATCTGGGTAACTTGAATGTAAAGAGGGCCACAGAAAGATAAACACCCCCTTCACTTCCAGAATGTTCTGGCCCTTATGGAAGGTGGCTCTCAGCCTCACTTGCCCCAGAACATGATTAGAGCCCACAGTCATTCCTCTTACAGGTTTTGAGTGTGGGCTTGCCCTGGCGAGTACACTCCCTGCTCCCCACTCCCCGCCATGAACAAGACCAGAATCTTCTGGTTCCACAGCCCTGCTGTTGTCTCCTCCCTATACCAGGAATGTGGCCAGGCATGCTCCCGTGGAGGGTCGTTTATTGGGGGTCATAACTTTGGTCAGGTCTCTTTGTTTCTTCACCAGCAAAATGAATGGATTGGCCTCAATCAGTGTTTCTCAGTTTTGAAACCCAACTACCCTTCTTGATAGTCTTAGCATCTCCAGCACACAGCCCCCTCTCATTCTATGCAGCCGCTGACAGGTGAATCCCCACTGCAGTGATCCCGTTTTTGTTTGGCTTTACATTCTACAGTTGAATCCAAAAGTGATTATCTTACTGCCTCCTTATCTTCTACATAGAAAATTGCGATGCCGAACATGCTTTCTTTCACGCATTGGACCTGTTACCAAAGTTTCAGCTGTATCCAGTTGGAAATCCCTGGGTGAGACCCTCCCTTGGGTCCAGGATTGTAACTTGGAGAGGCAAGTGGGGACTTGGGAATCTCCCCTTTCTGTTTCACCGTAGGATTCATTTTCTGTCCCCAATGGGGGGCTTGTTAACTTGCCACTTCCCTTTCCTCGTGTCCCTGTGTCTTGGGTGGGCCCAGAGTTCAGTAAAGCAAGGCCTGATGGTGCCAGGGGCTAGGGGCTGGGTCCTGGGGACAGAGATATGCCCTCAAGGAAGGACATTCTATGGGCCACCCTCCCCCACAGGGATAATGGGAGTCCAGAGTGGTGGGTCAGTGCAGCAGCAGAGGTGACACAAGCAGTTGTGGGGACAGAATCAGGAACGATCACTACAAGCTTCGGGGCCTGGGGGATTCTGGCAAGTTTCCTCGGAAGAAGTAGCTGGCCCCAAGCCAAGGCCTGAAGGATCCGGAGGTGTGAAACCAAGCTGGAAAGGGGAACCGCATAAGCACGTCCCTGTGCAGCTCTGCCTTTTATTGAGTTTTACCTGTGATAGGTTTTCATACCCAATTCTTTTATTCTGCCAGCCAGCAGCAAGGGAGTCCTCGTTCCTATTTTCTCGATACGGAAACTGAGGCTCAGGCAGGTGACGACTTCAGAGAGGGCTCCCTGCGCTTTCTAGAAACACAAAGGATCGTTAGTATCCTCAGTTTGGTAAAGACCAAGTTGCTAGAGCAGTTTCTCAATTGCAGCACCACCAACATCTGGGACCAGGTCGTTCTTTGCTGCAGGGGCCTCCCTGAGCATCAGAGGATGTTGAGCAGCATCCCTGGCCTTCACACACGAGATGCCAATAGTAGACACTCACCCCAGGTGGTGACAACCAAAGGCATCTCCATACATGGCTGTGCATCTCCTGCGGGACAGGAACCACTGCTCTGTAGTAAAATTTGGTTCCTAGCCGGGCCCACCATTGCCTCTTTGGTGTTTGTTGAGTTCCCAGCTAACCACTGCCAAGGGCAGGCGTGGGGAAGACAGGCCAGCAACTGAATTCTGCCATCCGCTCAGTTCTTAATCTGGAATCCTGATAAAAAGGAGACACCACTGGGAACGGACGGAGGGGGAGTTAGGCAGCGGCCCCGAGAACATTAAGCGGAGGAGGAGTAGGAGGTGACCTGGGGCTGTCGTCACTTGCCAGCACAGCAGAAGCCATTGTCTTTCTCTTCTTTTGTCTTACGGCTGACCTGGATTTCTGCGGGCACCGTCCTTGTCTCGGGACAAATTGTTGCTTTTCTTCCGAGATTAGAGGTATTAGATCTTCTTCTGAAGAGCTACTGTGGAGGTAGCCCCAGATCAGGGCAGCTCTTGAAGCTGCATTATCTTCTCCCACTTGCCTGCTTGGCTCCAGACGCCGGCCCACCCTACAGCATGGACCATCTAACTTTTGCTCTTCACACATCCTCCTCTGCTTGTTTCCTGACCGTGACATTGCTGCTTTAACTCCAGGGGAAGAAATGGCACGTTCTGGGGCCGTCCAACCCTCTCCTGGACGCTGCCCTCCCCACTAGTCCCCATCCACTGGCCCTTTGTGCACCCAGCGTCCCCAACCAACTGTGCCAGGCAGCCCCTGCTCGGCCTCCCCGCAGAGCAAGACAGGCCCTTCTCTCTGCCTTCGTCCCAGAAACCGAGGGACAAAACAAAGGGCTCTGTCTGAGCGCCGCCGGGCCCCCAGTGAGCCAGCCCACTGCTGGCCACCATGCAGAGCCCCTCACTTCACCTCTCTTTAGTTTTCATTCCAGCCCAGAAAGGGCCTCAGAGATGAGGCATGTCTCAGAAACGCAGCCGATGAGTTCGGGTTCTACTCATTTCCTCGTCGAGACTCTGAGCCTGAGCCCGATGATAAATAAAGTAGTGATTCAAGGGTTCAGCCTGTGGGTTAGTTGGAGCAATGAATAAGCTGTCGTTGTGTGACTCATTCGTTTACATCCCAGCTTGGTCCTGTTTCTCGGGGTTGTGTGTGTGAGAGGGAACCCAGCTACAAGCATTTCATGACTGTCACCACCGGGTGTGCAAGTTTCCTGGAACCAGTATGGCATAGTACCACAGGCTGCATGGCTTAAGCAGTGAAAATGTATTGTCTCGTGGATCTGGGGGCCAGACGTCCAAATCAGGGTGTGGACAGGTTGGTTCCTTCTGAGGGCCACCACAAGGGAAAGATGTGTTCAGGCCTCTTTCCTTGGCTTGTCAACTGCCACTTTCTCCCTGTGTCTTCACCTCGTCTTTCTTCTATGTGGGGTCCGTGTCCAGTTGTCCTCTTGGATCAGGGTCCAGTCTAATGACCTCATTTTAACTTAATCACCTCTTTAAAGGCCCCATCTCCAAATATTCTCACATCCTGAGGTCCCTGGAAGTTGGACTTAGATATAATGAATTGTAGGGGGTGACACAATTCAGGCCATAAAACTGGGTTAGAGACAGGTTTCATTTTTCTTTAATGAGGGAATTTTGGATAAATAATTGTACTGATAGTAAGTTTGTTTCATTTTGTCACATTCATTTAAAAAAACATTTTAGGGAAGGTGGGCAGGTTGGCCACGTCAACTTTGGAAGAGCCCTGTTAGGGAATTTTCCAGATCTCACACATGTCCTTACACTTGGGGTGACTATAGAGAGGCAAGAACATGACTCAGGTGGGAGCGGATCTCGTGGGACTTTACAAGGGGTGTATTTAGAGCCAGGTCTGGGAGGCCATGTGTGCCTGCCCAGGGGACAGTCAAGTTTTATCACGGGCATTCGAGGGTCTCTGTCCTCAGTATTGTCAGGGTCAGGTGGGGGAGGCCCAAAACAACTCCATTCACGGGAAAAAGTGACTTTGGAACTGGCTGCTGCTACAGGAGATGAGACGAAAGAAGTTCCTGGAAGATCTGAAAATCATTCTGCAAAAAGTGTTAAGAAGCCAGGTGTAGAGTTGGCTCTCAGGGATACTGAGGGAGCAGAAATAGCCCTTGTCTCTATCCTGCCAATGGTCACACCCGTGGAAGTCAGATCACCAGCCCGGTGAGGGCCGTGAAGTGCCCGGCACCACGGCAGCCTGGGCCAGGGTTGAGGTGGCTGATGGAGGAAGAGGAAGGCCTGAGAGCCCTGGCGTGGTCACCGCCCTCCCAGGCTGCTGCTGCTGAAATCAGAACAGCGTCAGCATCAGGACCATACGGGGCTTTGCCAGGATCTTCCAGCTCATCTCTCAGAACCTCTCCACCCCATTCTAAGGCAGGCGGAACCGGGGGAGCTGAGGGGCAGACTTTGAGATTTTGCTTCTCCAGTCCTCAGGACGCACCTGGGGCTTTCATTTCCTGGCAAGCATACCAGGGTCCCAGGCCACTGCCTGGGAAGATCGCCGGAGTCCTCGGCCATCATGTGCTGTCTATCTGAACAGGTGACACAAAGAAAGTGTAGTAGAGTAGCTTGGCCCATCAGCCCTGAGCGAGCTGGTCCCTTGCCTCCTGGTGGTCCCGAGGGTGTCTGGAGGGGGGAAAGTGGCCTGAATGGAGGCAGGTGTCTTTAGGCCCGTGCAGCAGGGGCAGTCACCCCGCAAGGCTGGTTTCCTCCCTCGCTCTAAACATTGTATAGTCAGATGGACATGGACTTGGAATCATTAACATCTCATGAGCCTCTGAGGCCCTCGGGAGACCCTAAAGTGTGCAAACGTTGTTTTTCCTTATGTATTTAAAGCATGGTTTCTCAGCCTTGGCATTGGAGACGTCTGGAACTGCATGGTGCTCTGTGGGCAGAGGGGGGGCGTTCTGTCACTGCAGGGTGCTGAGCAGCATCCCTGGCCCCCATCCCCCAGGTGCCAGTAGCTTCCACTCACCCCCTCCCCCAAGTTGTGATAACCAAAAATGTTGCCAGGTGTCCCCTGGGAGAAGAGTCACCCTCAGGCCCCATGACCGGCCTGGCGCAGAGGCTCCCAGAGCCCTACCTGGGGTCCACAAGGATCTGAACTGCTTTTCAAAGCAGAGTGGGGTTCCCTTGTTCTCTGAGGACTGCTCAGTCTAGTCTCAAGCAGGACTTCTGTGTGTTGTCACTGTGGCTCTGCCCACGTTAGGTTCTCTAGGTAGATTTCCACCTGCACATGGTGACAGGTGGACTGTGTGATTGGGGGTGCTCTCAAAGGGTTCTCCTCTGACCACCCAGACCCGCTTCCCAGGTGGCTTTCCATGTCTTTATGTGCCTGCTAATCAACCGGGAAGGACCCAAAGCCCAGCCCCACACAGAGCCTTGCAGGTCTGCCTTCCCCTTGTAAGCAGAACCCACCTGTGTCCCATGAGCCCGACCCAAGCCACCATCAGGCCCCTTGACACACTCCTGCAGAAACCACTGAGTACCATCTGTCCCTCCCCCGAGTCTGCCTGCCACGCTAGGCCTGGCTGATGTGTTCCTAAGGGCACTCATGTCTTGGTACTCCCTGTCTCCAGCCAGCCAGGGCTCCCCATCAGACTTGCATGAAAATCCAGACTCCTTCCCACATTCACAAGGCCCTGTGGGATCTGACCTTCCTGACCTCGGCCCCTCCCCCCTCCCGCCTCGGCCCTGCCGGCCACACTGGGCCCCTTGTTCCGAGGCCAGCCCTGGCTGCCCCTGCCCTTGGCGCTTACCGCCCTCGCCTGGGCCGCCATCACCAGGCTCAGCCCATCCATCCCCTCTCACTGCACAGCCTCAGCAACTATCTCCTCTGAGCACTTCCCTGCCTCCCAGATTATCCAAAAGGACTGCCCTGCTCAGGTCAGTTTCTGATCCCACGGCGGCACCACTAACGTCCGGAGCCAGGTCATTCTCTGCTAGGGACCATCCTGCTCATTGTAAGGTGTCGAGCAGCCTCCTTGGCCTCCACCCACCAGATACCAGAAGTACCTCCCCTCCCGCCAGTGGTGACAACCAAAAATGTCTCCAGCCGTTGCCAAGTGTCCCCTGGGGTGTAGCGGCATCACTCCCAGCCAGGCTTGGGAACTGCTGCTCTAACACACTGCACTTTTCCTTTCCCAAGCACTGTTGCTGTTGGAAATGCCTCTTTGCTGGTGGGTTGATTTGTCAAGTTCCCTGAAGGCCAGAGACCTCTACACTCTCACTGTCTATTTTGCTGGCCACTGGCCTGGCCAGACCTGGGGTAGGCAGTGGAGAAACATTTGTTGATTGGACGGACGGACGTTGAAAGAAGACAGCCTTGTTGGGGATGTGGCCACAGACTCCAGGGAGAAGGGTCAGCCTCAGGGGCAGATGAAGGGACTGAGCTGCCTGAGTACATGCCTGGAGGAGGGGCTTTCTCCAGGGCTCAGACCGGTTGGGCCAGACTGGAAGGCCTAGGGGTACTAATGAGGGTGTTGGGGATGGGCTTCTCTGGGGATATTTAAAAATAAAGCAGAAGAGAGGTAATGGTCCTTCCTGGCGACGGCCTCACTTGGAGCACCCAGTATCTTCTGCATTGGACGCTGGATTTGAGTGCTGGGGCTGCTGTAAATCGGTACCACAAACTGAGCAGCTTAAACAATAGAAATTGATTCCCTCGCAGCGCTGGAGGCCGAAGTCCAAAACCAAGGCATCTGTAGGGCCGTGACTCTCCCCAAAGGCTCCAGGGAGACCTTCCTTGTCCAGCTTCTGGGGGCTCCGGGCATTTCATGGCCTGGGGCTGCATCCCGCCAACCCTAAATTGTCCTTCAGCTCTGAGCTACCATGACTGTTGTAGCTGTTTCTCAGCCTGTCTGTCTTTTCCAATCATTTCATACGATCATGTCTTCTTAAAAGATCCCAGAGGGCTCCAGGAAACATGCATGGAAAAGTGGACCCACGCTGACTTCTAAATGATGTTTACTAACCGATTCTGCTATAATGCCAGCCTTCTCCTTTTAGTTTGAGGATGATTTCATCCAATAAACATGTGGCTTCAAATTATGGCCTTATATAAACGAAGCGGCTATGCTACACTTTCTGGAGGCCCCCGTCCGCCTAATTTTCCAGTCAATTGCGAATCATTTGCCAAGCTGATAGGCAGAACCTGGCCTTTTCATGCATGAGGCCTTGGTTGTGCCTTGGTAGCAGCTTGTTCACATTTGTCCACTCGCCCCCAGGGTCAAATTTTGGGTTGCCTCATCTCCCCTGTGCCTCCTTTCCCTGAGAGCATGAGAGAAAGGCCCTGAATTGAGGTTCACGTGTCCTCAGAGTGCAGAAAGGACACCAGTGTGGCGCTGGCAAAAGCCTTTTAATTTATCACCATTCAGGTTTTGCATCTGCAGTTCTTTTTATTGTGCACAGAAGATTTGCCATTAGTAACACTGAGTAGATTCGCAATATTGTGCCACTGCCACCTCTATCCAAAGCATTTCCATCAACCCAAAAGGAAACCCCATCCCCATTAACAGTCACTCCCCACCCCATCCCCTGCCCCTGGTAACCCCTAATCTGCCTTCTGTCACTATGGATTTGCCTATTTTGGACATTTCACATAGATGGCATCATACTTTGTGTCTGGAATGATTTCAATCAGCATGGTGTTTTTGGAGATTCATCTGCATTGTAGCATGTGTCAGGGCTTTCTTCCTTTTTATGGCTGACTAATATTCCACTGGGTGGATGGACCACATTTTATTTATTTCAGCCTTTGATGGGCGCTTCACTTCCACCTTTTTGGCTCTTTTATCCTGGAATTTTACAGTCCTCCAGTTTGATTTCCATTTAGGGATGAGGGCATGGTTCTCAGACAAGTTCTGGGTAAACAAACCCTATCAGTTTAAGGAGGGCTTTTGCTTTGTGTTCACATTGTGTATGCTTCCGGGGCATTAATCAGAAGACAGAACAGGCATTTTTAACTTCGGAGCATTTAGAGGGGCAGTTTGGCTCAAGGATGGACACACAGGTTTTCAGAAAGTACTGCCCCGACACACGGCCTCAGCCTACAGTTACTATTTCATGGGGATCCGAGGCCCCGGTTCCTCAGCCCCAGACCTGCTTCCTTTCATTCCAGGCACAGACTGGGGATTCTTGGGGTGTGGGTTTCACATCCACTTGTGGCCACAACATGACTGGCTTCCGGTCTCAGGCTCGGTGAGGAAGGCAAGTTTGGAAGCCAGAGGAAACAGCTGAGCCCCTCCAAGAGAGCTGCCACCGTGTAAGGGCATCCCCTGAAGTTGTGATCATCAAAACAACTTGGCGCCACGCAGGTGTCAGTGACCCAGAGGCAGACCCATGTGTGTAACAGAACTTAATGTATGCTCTTTATCGAAGGAGACTCCCTGGTCTAGGGATAGATGGATTCCTTAATAGAAAGCATTAAAGCAATTGCTCCACTCTTTGGAGTCCAGCTGGATCCTCCTTTGACCTCCCACACTGTACTGGGTTGACTAATGTCCCCTGAAATTCATGTCCACCCAGCACCTCCAAGCATGACCTTGATTGGAAATGAGGTCTTTGCAGATGTAATTAAAGACCTCAAGGTGACGTCATCCTGAATCCAGTACCTGGTGCCTTTTATAAGAAGAGGCGAGAACATGGAGACAGAGAAGGCTACCATGTGATGTTGCAGAAGAAAATCAGCATGATGAACCTATGAGCCAAGGGGCAGCAAGGGTCACCGGAAGCCAGGAGAGCCATGGGAATGACAGTTTTTCCCTCAGAGCCTCCTGAAGGAGCCAGCCCTGCCCACCCCTTGATTTTGGACTCATCCCAAAGCACGAGACAGCACATTTCTCTTTTTTAAGCCACCTGGTTTACAGTGCTTTATCACAGAAGCCCTAGGAAACTCTTAACAACCCTCCAAAATAACTATCAGATAGATAAAGGCTTAAATGTAAAGAGTAAATCCAGGGAAGGAGAGGAATACAGAGTGTAGTTCCACGTTCATCCGATCTGGGAGAGGAATGGATAACAGACATCATGAAAGAAATGACCCATGGCTCTGACTGCCTGGGAAGTGCAGTGTCTGTATCCAGAAACTCCATACTTAAAACTGAATTGGTATGAATTCAGTTCACCATCAGACATGGTGAAGAGTTAATACCCTTCCTGTACAAAGAGTTCCTCTGAAACAATAAGCTAAGTAGGTGTGGTTTGGTGGGGAAAAACGGGCAACTGGCATAGACAACTTCCAGAAACAGAAAAAAAAGTTACGGAATACACTTAACTTTCAAAAAACCCTGACTGGCAACCAGAGGATTATAAGTGAGCTAATGCTCTTTTGTGCCCACTGATGGCCATGGATTGAGAAAAATATTAATAATCCTCAGAGCCAGTGAGGATGCTTTGAGGCAGCATCCTCCAGGCAGACCTCTCACTTGGGTTGGCCTCTCTGGAGGTCACTTTGGCAGAACTGGTCAGGGGCTTCCATAGTGAGGGTGTAGAGGGGGTCAGATCGGCCCGGTGTCTAGGTTCAAATGGTGCCACCTGTGAACTGAAGAGACTCTGGGTCTGATGGTCTGTCCTGAGGTTTTGCAGAGGGGTTCAAGGGGCATTCCAGGCTGAGGACAAGGACAGGGGCCAGCATCTAGAAGGAGGCAGCAGGGTGGGGCCGGCCCCCATCTGAGATGCAGGGGAGGGCAGAGTGCCTGGCCTGTGGGGATGGCCTGGTTAGCAGGATTGCAGCCCAAGTGGGAGGAACCAGACTTCCCACTGTGAGTTGGGGACTTTGGGCAGCTTCTCCGTGATTGCGCTGGAGGAGCCCTGCAAGATCTGGCATGCACGCCTGGGCCTGGCCGGGTTGGGAGCAGCCAGAGTGTATTCAAGATATGCTTGGTAGGCAGCAGGTCTACCAAGGTGGGGGCTGTGCTGAATGGGACTTGATGGCCAGGGCCTGAGTGCTGGCTGGGGTGGGAGAGCCTGAGAGGCTCTGAGCTGGGACACCCACATCTAGACCAGTGCTTCCAGGTGCTCCTCTACAGTGGCCCAGAGGATAGAGGCAGGGGTCTATCAGGGGCCCTCCTGACCTAGTGAGAAGAAAACTCTGTTTCGGGGACACGATGACAGCAGACAGGATGTGGTCAGTGGGAGGAGCAGGGAATGAACACTCTGAATGCTTGGGGCTGGAGGTGGGGCGGGTGTCCTTGAGCATGAGCTTGGCCCTTGAGGGGGTGCAGCAGAGTGGACTGGCTCTGGGGCAGAGCCTGGGGATCAGGGTAGGAGGGGTCCCTAGACAGAGACAGGTCGAGGCCGTGCCGTGGTCCTCAGGGCTGCAGAGCAAGTGAGCAGGACCAGTAGAGGCCACTGGTCAGCAGGTGTGACTGGCAGGAGCTTGGCGGCATCTGCGGGGAAGGGAGTGGTGGGGAGGGGCAGTGCTCCGAGTGGCAGATTGGAGCAGGAAGGGCTGGCTCCAGGCTGCATGAAAGTAAGGAGG
The DNA here is from genome assembly GCF_048564905.1 of Vicugna pacos. Lineage (NCBI taxonomy): Eukaryota > Metazoa > Chordata > Mammalia > Artiodactyla > Camelidae > Vicugna > Vicugna pacos. Next base: position 22,263,197 of record NC_133008.1, on the reverse strand, counting down.
GAACACTGTCCTGGGCTGGAGAAGGCTTTACTAGTGTCTCTGGTTTTAAGGCATTTGAGCTATTTCAGTGGGAAGGTCCTCCCCCTGGGAAGGAGAGGAAGGGAGCCCTTGCTCAGGGAGGAAACGGCAGGCTCCCTGGGGAGCAGGGCCAGGTGAGGCTGACTGGGCAGGGAGGGCCCCAAAGGCAGGTCCAGGGTGGAAGAGTTTCCCAGGTTGCAGCTGTGGTGGGCCTGGGTGAGCCACAATGGTTGGAGGGACAGTGGCCACAGGACAGGGCAAGTGGGCCCTACAGGGACTCCTCCTAGGGGCCCCAGCTGGTGTCTTCCCTGCCCCACCCCTTCTCTTTGGCCAGACCCCTTCCTGCAGCCCCAGAGGTCAGCAGAGGCCTTGAGCAAGCCTTATCTACTTCCTCCTGGCCTGGGAGCAGGGCGGGCATTGCCTGGACCTGTGACTGCCCCCAGGGCCCCCAGTCTCTGAGGGTGGGGTCTCCTGCCCCTCCCACCAAGGGACCCAGAGCTATAAAAGACCCCTGTGGGGCTCCGAGGGTGCCTTGTGAACAGTTGGCCCTGGAGGATGTGGGGTGCCATGGAGTTGGCCAGACCCTGGGAGTAAGCACAAGATCACATGGTTGGGCCCTGATGGCCTCTCTCTCAGCTTGGTGTCTGCCAGGAGGACAAAGCAGGCACATCCATGTGACCTGTGACCTTCTTGCCACCTGCATCCGGGCAGCTTTGGCATGAGACAGTCTAAAGCCCCTGGTCCTTGAGCCGAGTTGCAGTTGTGATTCAAGTCAGCAGTCTCCCCACAAGAGCACGTCCCAGGGGGGCGGGCTCTGCCTGAAGCCCTGGGTCCGCACACGTGTGTACGTCTGTGTTCGTACGCAGGGGCTGTGCACGCAACGTGTCCCTGCTTGTCTGTGCTTGTGAACACATGTGTCTGCGTGTGATTATGTTCATGTGAAACTGTATTCACGCATGTGTGTCCATTCGTGCACATATGTGAGCTTGGTTGTATGAGAAAGTGTGTTTGTGCACGTCTGTCCATGTCTGCACATGTTATGTGCTCACACCTTTGTGGGTGTTGTAGTCTCACAAGCACGCTTGTGCATTCATGTGGCTGTGATTAAGTGCAGATCTACAATTTGGGCTCCTGGCTCAGAAACACATAAACTATCCATCTTCCGTGGCCATGTGTGCTGCCTGTGAACGTCCCATGATTAGCTCTCAGTGGGTCAGAGGGGATGTGTCGGGTGGGCGGTGCCACCTGGCATCCCTGAACACAGACACGCTCACAGGTTCCCAGCCACTTCCTTGCGGTGGCATCAGAGGAACTCAGTCACGGAGCTTAAAGATTGGATATTTTGAAAAAAAGGCAAGAAGTTTTAAAAAGTTGCACTCCTGGGGGAGGGTAGAGCTCAGTGGTAGAGCATGTGCTTAGCAAACACAAGGTCCTGGGTTCAATCCCCAGTACCTCCATTTAAAAAGAAAAAATTTTTTTAATCTTTTAAAAAGTTGCCCTCCTGGGGAACTGGGTCCTTTCATAATCTATATACTTTTTAAAACAGCTTGAGTGTCATTGATACACTATAAACTGCACTTCTTTGAAGTGCATCATCAGATGAGTTGTGACACACACAAACACCTGTGAGCCCATGACCACGATCGTGATAGTGGACACATCCATCACTGGAAAAGTCGCCCCGGCTCCTTTGTCCTCCCGCCCCACCCCCCTCCCCGGGGCAGCCAGTGATCAGCTTTCTGTCTATAGATTAGCTTGCATTTGCTAGAAATATATTCAGTTGACCCTTGAACGACCACAACTCTTAATAATTTGGGAGGACAGTTTAAAAAATGTGGTATTCACATCTCCCCCCTAGCCTTCCTACCTGTTGCCACTCCCTAGCTCACCAGTCCCCTACCCTCCTAACACTGCTATAGGCTTCCGTTTCCCAGAGCCCATATCATCTCAGCCTCTGGTGGCCCCTCACGCCCACAGGGCTGAGTCACGCTTCTGTCCAGGGCAGCAGAGGTTGGCATACTGTTTCTATAAGGACTGGAAAATAAGTACATTCAACTTTCCAGGCCTCAAGGTTTCTGTCCCGACTCTTCAGTTATGTTCATGTAACAAAGGCAGCCATGGACAATATGGGCATGAATGGGCACAGCTTCAGTCCAGTGAAACCTTGTTTGTAAAAACAAGCCGTGAGCCACCACACTGTCCTCCTTCCTTTTGCCTTCCTGTTGAACGAACTCCTCTTCCCTTCAGAGCCCCTCTTAGGTGTTGCCACTCCCCGAAAGCCTTCTCTGGCTCTCGGGGGCAATAGCTTCTCACGCTCATGGTTGATATATTCTCTCATGTGTGTTTGCATATCAGCTTCTCCCACTGGGCTTTGAGCCAAGGTCCGGTTCATCTTTGTATCTTTGGCCACACTTGGGTGGCAGCCGGCGCGTGACCCACACTGCATTTAGGCCTCTTACTCCAAGGCACAGTTGCCAGCATTGGCTATGGTTTCTCTTTCTTGAAGCAAAAGTGTCTTCAGAAGTAAGTGCAGTTTTTAAAATAAGCTACTACTTTTTTTTAAGTTCTTATTTTTTATTTAAGTGTAGTCAATTTACAGTGTTAGTTTCAGGTATACAGCAAAGTGATATATATATATATATATATATATACACACACACACATATACTTTTTTTTTCAGTTTCTTTTCCTTTACAGTTTATTACAAGAAATTGAATGTAGTTTTCTGTGCTATACAGTAGGTCTTTGTAAAATAAGCTGCTTCTGCTGGAGTCATTTTAGATTTACAGAATAGTGGCAGAGACCTAACATGGAGTCCCCATACCCCTCACCCACATTCCCCAAATGTGAACGTCTTACGTTATCAGGGCGCATTTGTACCACTAAGAAATACGCGTGAATGCACTGCTGTTAACTAACCACCTGACGATATTCGGATGTCACCAGGTCTCCCACTGTGTGCTCTCTCTGGTCGAGGACCCCATCCAGGAAACCCTGTTACATTAAGTCACCGCGTCTCCCCAGACTCCTCTGGCTGGGACGGATCCTTGGTCTTTTCTTGTTTCTCAGGACCTTGGCAGTCTCGGGGAAGACTGCTGGGCGTCCTGCAGGATACCCTCCACCTGGGTCTGTTTGATGTTCTTTTCGTGGTTAGAATGGGGTTGTGGGTTCTAGAAGTAAATGCACTCTGAGCAGTTCTCTCAAGCGAGTTTTTGGGAGGCTCTCCCTGACTTTGTCCTCCTTGGGTAGGTTTCTGCTTCCCTGGGGTTTTAGGGTCCCTGAGTTTCAGGGCAGGTTTGGTCTTGGTTGTCCCAACATACTTCTCTCTGTCCCTCATGTGTTTTGGAGGATGTAACCAAGGCCCATGGGGCCGAGTCTTCGTCCACTTGGGGAGCTGCCACGGGAGGTTTTGTCAGAGAGGAGATGCCAGGAAGGACTGAGCTGAGATGGTTGTGGCCATTGGACTTGAGGGTAACAGGCTGACTCTGGGAGGGGAGGGACAGGGCTTGGGGTGGAGCAGACTCCAGGGGAAGGGTTTGATTCTGGGAGAGGGACCTGGTGATGTCACTTTGCCATGGCCGCAGACCCTAGCTGAGGATCACATTGAAGGGCAGGTGAGGCCCTTCTGCCTTTCTGGCTTTACAGGAGAGCCCGCAGATTCAGGTCGTGGGTCTGAAGCTGTCTCTCTGGGGGTGGACATCAGTGTGCCCCCACCACTCTGACCCCCTCCACCACTCTAATCATGCCACCTCCTCCCTTCCAGCTCCAGGAGGCGCGCCCCGAGCCCGGGAGGCATGCTGAGGCCAGGCCGCAGGCAGGATGAGTGTGAACGAGGCAGGCAGCTCCGGCCGCCTGGGGCAGGCGGCCTACCACCTGCACATCTACCCGCAGCTGGCCACCAGCGAGAGCCAGGCCTCCTGCCAGGCCTCGTGCCGCGTGACAGCCACCAAGGACAGCACCACGTCCGATGTCATCCAGGACGCCATCGCCAGCCTGCGGCTGGACGGCACCAAGCGCTACGTGCTGGTGGAGGTCAAGGAGACGGGCGGGGAGGAGTGGGTGCTGGACGCCAACGACTCGCCCGTGCACCGCGTGCTGCTGTGGCCACGGCGGGCACAGGACGAGCATCCCCAAGAGGACGGCTACTACTTCCTGCTGCAGGAGCGCAACGCAGATGGGACCATCAAGTACGTGCACATGCAGCTGGTGTCCCAGGCCACGGCCGCCCGGCGCCTGGTGGAGCGCGGCCTCCTGCCCCGGCCGCAGGCAGACTTTGACGATCTGTGCAACCTACCCGAGCTGACCGAGGAGAACCTCCTGAAGAACCTCAAGCACCGCTTCCTGCAGCAGAAGATCTACACATATGCCGGGAGCATCCTCGTGGCCGTCAACCCCTTCAAATTCCTCCCCATCTACAACCCCAAGTACGTGAAGATGTACGAGAACCAGCAGCTGGGCAAGCTGGAGCCGCACGTGTTTGCACTGGCCGACGTCGCCTACTATGCCATGCTCCGCAAGCATGTCAACCAGTGCATTGTCATCTCAGGCGAGAGCGGCTCCGGCAAGACGCAGAGCACCAACTTCCTGATCCACTGCCTCACCGCCCTGAGCCAGAAGGGCTATGCCAGCGGCGTCGAGAGGACCATCCTCGGCGCTGGCCCAGTGCTGGAGGTGAGTGGGGGCTAGTTGGTGGGAGGGGCTTTAATGTGTGTTTTTGGTTATTGTTCAGATAGGGGAAGCACCGGCCATCGAGAAGACAGATTTACAGTCCCCTAGAAACAGGAGGCGCAGCATGCCATGCAGGGCCACACGGGGAGGCACCAGGGTCCGTCAGGAGGCAGCAAGTGCTGGGGAGTTTGGACAGGAATCTCTGTCGTGGGTTTCATAGGATGGGTCGGAGAAGGCAGGATAAGTGGGCTTAGGGTTGGCTAGTTTGAATAATTTCAGAGCCCTGGGGCGTAAGGGCTGTCCTGATTGTCTGGTACGTGGGCCTGGAGTGATCAGGCCAAGGGGAAAGTAGTCCTGAGTGTGAGGCCATGGTAACTGAGGTGGTGGGGGTGTGGACTCTGGAATGATTGGTTTGTATTTGGAAGGTGTCCTCGCAGGAGAATCGTTTCCTATGGGGCAGTCCCTCCAGGGTCGTCCAGGCCCCGAATGTCAAAGCATTAGGATGTAGAAAATAACCAGGTGTGATTAAAGTGCTCTTAACATCCAGAGGGGTGGCAGTCTGCACTCTGGGTCCCAGAAAGAAAAAGATGGCATGTCCAAACTGAATAGTTCATGGCAGGGTGTTTCTGGCAGGGGTAGCTGTGGGGCAGAGGGAAGCCAGCAAGGTGTGGTACAGGCCTGGGGGCTGGGGACAGTGAGATGAGAGGAGGGGACCAGCTGGTAGCATCAAAGGCAGCAGGGAAGGAAATGCCCCAGCCTCCTGTGCCCTCTCTAGTGTTCCCATGATGTGTCGCTGTGGGTGAGCCTTCAGGACACTGGGGCAGTGGAAGTGATCACTCTTAGGGTCTTAGGACAAGAAGTGTCCACATCTCAGCTTAACCGTCGTTCCCTGGTGAGGACGGGGCAGCAGATACACCCAGGAGTCTGTGCCTCTGGGTTTCGGATCAAAGATTCTGCTTTCTTTCTGTTTTTAGTAACATTTTACAAGGATTAAATAATTTTGAGTAAGTAATTTTAATAGCCTTAAATAGTTAAATTTTATTCACTATAATGACATAAATGATTCTGTTTCTTAGAGCAGCTTTAGGTTTATGGAAATACTGAGCAAATAATACAGAGTTCCCATATCCTCCCCCACCCCCTTCACTTTCCCGTCATTAACCTGTTGTCTTAGTGTGGTGCCTTTCTTAACAATTGATGAGCCAATATTGACACATTATTAGTAACTTAAGTCTCCAGTTTACATTCAGATTCACCTTCAGTGTTGTACATTCTGCAGGTTTGAACAAATGCACAGCGTCACCTATTCACCACGAGTATCGCACAGAATAGTTCCACTGCCCTAAAAATCTCCTGTGCTCTGCTTGTTCCTCCCTCCCTCCCTCCCTGGCAACAACTCATCCTTTCACTGTCTCCGTAATTTTGCCTTTTCCAGGATGCCGTGTAGCTGGAATCACACCGTCTGTAGCCTTTTCAGACGGGCTTTTTCCCTTAGTAATATGCATGTAAGGTTCTTCCGTGTCTTTTCTCAGCTTGAGACCTCGTATCTTCACATTGCTGAGTGTCACTCCCTGGATATGCCACCATCTGTCCAGCCACAGGACCCCAGCCCTTCCCTCCTGAGGAGTGGCGGGCCGGGTAGGGAAGTCCAGGGGTCCCACCCACCCTGGAACATTGACCTTGGGCTTTTTACTGATTCCTCCAAGCTACCTAATGCAGGGCTGCTTGTGAATTCACTGAAATCCCATCCCGGCTGTGCCTGCTGAATATACTTCAGTTCCTCTTCCTCCCTGATGATCTCTGAGATCATCAGCGAGAAATTAGTTAGGACTGTACAGCCTGGCCCCGAGCCAGCACGCATGGCCAATTTCTGTCTTTTCCTCCGCACGTAACATAAAGGTTGTCATTTTTTGCACAAATGTTTTTAAAACCAACTCAGTGATCTGGCCACAGAGCGGACATTTTCTCTTTAATGCTGCGTATCCCGCATGCATTCCCTCCTCTGACGTAACGATACATTCATTCTGCAAATATTCCATGTGCAGGCACCGCTCTAGGCACTGGGCTAAGCAGTGGCCAAAAGATACAAAGGCCTGCCCCCGGGAAGTTGCCGTCCAGTGACAAGGGGGCAGGCAGTGAGATGAAACAGCGAACCTCTTAGACAAGCTAGAAGCCAGTAAGAATGGCAAGCAGGCTTGAGGAAGGGGTGAGGGGGCAAGAGATGAGAAGGTGATGCCAGGCTGGGCCCTGGAGGGGGTGGGATGAGCAGTGCAGTGTCTGGGAGGAAGGCATGGCCAGTGCAAAGGCCAGGAGGCTGGACCACACCTAGCATGTTGGAGGAAAGCCAGGGCCCTGGAGAGTGCGGGAAAGGGCTTGAGCGGGGCGAACAAGGAGCAGAGCAGGAGGCAGTGGGGACAGAAATGTGACAGGCAAATCATTCAGGGCCTCGTGGGCCGAGGGGTGGGTCCTGTGTGATGGAGCTCCGGAGGGTGCCCCCATTTCCATCTGGCTCCATCCCAGCTGTGGAACTCAGCTGCCTCAAAGCCACCAATGGCCCCAGTGTCCTCCCAGCCATAGCTAAGGGCCACCATAGGCACTCGAGGCCAAAGCACTGGAGCCTGGCACGCAGTTCAAGGTAAAATGGTGCAGGCAGTTGATGACTTTAGAAATTAAGGATGTGAACAAGTGGGGGGCCCAGCATTTACAGAGTGGGGTGTTTCGTCAAGTGGGCCGCTCACCCCTCAAAGAACCAGGTAGGCAGGTGGATGTGCCATCCTTAGTGAGCGCGCCAAGCCCCAAGGTCTCAACTCGTCGCAGTGAGGAGGCAGGATCGGCACCGTGTGGCTTCCACTTCTAGCCAAGGACCCTCCAGGGCAACTGCATGAGGTCCCTGGAGCTGCCAGAAGAAAGTACCCACAGAAGACGGTGCATAAAACAACAGGAGTTTACTCTCTCACGGTTCCAGAGGCCTGAAGTCCAAGATCCAGGTTGGGGCAGGGCCACACTCCCTCTGAGGGCTCTCGGGGAGGATGCTTCCCGCCTCTTCCAGCTCCTGGGGCTCCAGGCACTCCTGGGCTCATGGCCGCATCTGTCCAATTCCTGCCTCTGTTATCACATCATCTTCTCGTCTCATAAAGACACTAGTCATCAGATTCAGGGCCCGCCCTAATCCAGGGTGACCTCATCGTAACTAATTACGTCAACAATGACCGGTTTCCAAATAAGGCCACGTTCACGGGCTCCAGTGCCAGGACAATGTAGACGAGCCTTTTGGGCGGTGGAGGGGGACACAAGTCAGCTCACAGCAGCCCCCACCAAGTGACAGCTGGCAGTGCCTTCTTCCCCAAGATTTCTGCCAGGGCTCAGCAGTGATCCTGTTGGCCTCCACGCTCCTCCCCTGCAGTTGCCTGGAGGGATTCTGGCACTTTCTTCGAGGGCCGTTAGTCACCCTCCACGGCGGGTGTCTGCACCCCGTGAGTCACATGCCTCTGACCTGGCCTGGCTGCCTCCCTCGCGCCTCGGCCGTGTGAGCCGGCAAGGCCGAGTTTCCCTAGGGGTGGGAGCTGCCGGCAGGCGGGGCCCATGCCAGCTTCCAAACCAGGCTTGAGCCAGATCCACGTCACGGCCGTAAATGTGCTTCCTGAGGCCACCGTTTGGAAAGGGAGAAGGTTGTGTTAGTTTAGAGCTGGGCCCTTCAGCCAGAGCACCACTGACGTCTGGGGCGGACATCCTCTGTGTGGGGATCTGTCCTGTGTGCTGCGAAACCCCCATGCCAGTAGCATCTCCTCCCCACCAATAGTGACAACCAAAAAATGTCCCCAGACACAACCGAGTGTCCCCCGGGAGCAGAATCTCCCCTGGGTGAGAACAGCTGCCTTAGTCAACAGCTTGCGATCCCACGAGACCCAATCACCATTTCTTTCCGGTGCTTATGGTTTAGAAATTGTCCGTAAGTAAGTTCCAACCATTCTGAGCTAACCTGAGAGTCACTTTCTAATAACAGGAATGATTAGTTATTGTGCCTTTGGGCCCACTGGGTGGCTGGCTTCGAGTGCCCAAGTTTTCACCTGTCATCCCTCTAAGAACTCACAACAGCTCTGCTCATTTTAAAGACGAGTGAGGAAACAGCCTTGGAGAGGCGCTCTGGTGTGCAAGTGTCCTGGAGCAGCCATCTCAAAGTACTATAAGCGGGAGGGGGTGGAAGCAGGGGACTTAAAGCAACAGTAATTTATTCTCTCGCAGTTCTGGAGGCCAGAAGTCTGAAATCAAGGTGTGGGCAGGGTCAGCTCCTTCTGGAGGCTCCGAGGAAGAGTCCCCTCCAGTCTCTCTCCTGGTTTCTGGTGGCTGCCGTGTGGCGTTCCTTGGCTTGTGCCTGCTTCACTCCAGGCTCTGTCTCCATATGGCCTTCTCCCTGTCTGTCTCTGTCTCTGTGATCTTCTTTCTCTTGTCAAGACACCATCATTGGATTTAGAGCAGTGGTCTCACCTCAAGATCCTTACCTTAGTTACATCTATAAAGACCCTATTTCCAAGTAAGGTCCCATTCACAGGTTCCGGGAATCAGGACTTGGACATATCTTTTTAAGGGACACAAGTTAACCCACTACGGTCTGAGTTCCCTGGGACACGCTGCAGGCAGCCACAGCCAGAACCCAGCCTAGGCCTGAGTTCACAGTATTCCTTCTTTGTGTTCGTGGAAGATTTCCTCTCTCAGCTCTGCTGGGGCCTCAGAAAGCCGATCGGGACTTTTTCTCAGCTCCTCAAAAGGAGAAGTTGAGATGTTTTGAGGTTTGGGTGTCACTGGGCGCCCCCCCCCCCCGGGTGCGGGTTGCAGCCTTGCTGTGCAATTCTGACCAGGAAACAGGAAGGGGGCACTGTGGAAAGCAGGTTCCAATCAGCTGATCTGCCCGCCTGCTGCAAGTTACCTGTTACTGTCACCGTTTCACACGATGTTGCTGGGCTGTGCGCTGCAGCTGGCCTTCTGAACCGCCCCCAGAAACCTGTCTTTTGTGGAGGACTGTTGTCTTAGCTCAGAAATACTGAAGGTGCAGAAGGCGGGCTCACCAGGGCATGGAGCAGCCGCAGGTCCTCCTCCCTGCTCTCTGAGGTCCACTGTGCCTTCCGGGCCTCCTCAGAGAACCTGGCCACTCCATGATGCAGCAGCCCTGGCATCGGCCACCCGGCTGGCCACAAAGCCACCCAGAACATCCTCCTCTCTCTCAGCATCAGGGCTGAGGGTGGGGGGCGCTGAAGGCAGGGGTCCTCTTTGTCCTTCCTAAACTGTAACAGATGCCACTGACATTCACCAACACTCATGGGGTTTTAATTTCGAAAGCAGAAATGAAACGAGGATCCTTGCCTTGCTGCACCATTTTCCCAAGTGGCCAGAGGCTGGGGTTTCGGGGCCTTGGTGTAGCCACGGCAGCCTGGCCCACACAGAGAGAGAAGACTGGGAGACCTGATGCCCAAGCCGCCGGGCACACCCACGGGAGGTGGGTGACCAGGACAGCGAGTCATGGGACCGAGAGGATCCTAGAGCTCCCTGCCTGTCCCTGACCCACCTTTGGGGGCCCCAAAGGAGCCTGGGATTGGGATCTGTGCTAGCCTCAGTCCCGAGCACCAGCACCCTCTTAGGGACCCCCAGACCCAGTCTCACATGACCCCAGACTCCCCAATCTCCCCTTCACCCATCAGACCCAGCTAGGTCTGTTCCCACTACCTTCTGTCGGCACCGGCCGGCCTGCCCGGTCAGGTCACCCTGAACATGGCATCATCTGCCTTGGCCTTTACCCGCAGGGACACCTGCCTAGACCATGTCCTTCCCTCCCACAGGGCAAGCATGGGGAACACACAGGCAGAGCCACTCAGCTGAGTGACAGAAGGTTCCAGAACCAGGCACCTGCCTCTGGAGTTCGGGTTTCTGTTGAAGAGCTTTATTGAGATGTAATTCACCTACTTCAAGTGAACAATTCATTATTTTTTAGCAGATTCACAGTATTGTGCAACCTTCACCTCTGTGTAGTGCCAGAACATTTTCATAACCCCCAAAGGAAACCCCATGAGCCGTCACTTCCCCCCACAGCCCCATCTCCCAGCCCCTGACAACCACCGATCTGCTTTCTGCCTCTGGATTTGCTGGTTCTGGACATTTCATGGGATCATACAAGACATGGCCTTTTGTATCTTCCACTCAGCCTTGTTTTTTCAAAGTTCGTCCACGCGGTAGTGTGTGTTGGTGCTTTATTCCTTCTTCTGGCTAAGGAATAGTCCGCTGTGTGGATAAGACCGCATTTTGTGTATCTTTCACCAGTGATTTCAGCACTAAATGCATGGCTGAGTCTCCGGTTGAGTTTTCTCCTGCATTCTGGCCCCCTCCCTGCCCCAGCCAGGCCAGCATTACCCCCATCAGTGTTCCCCTCCAGCCATAACAGGAGAGTCGAGAGTGTTGGGAAGACATGGAAGTGATCTCACTGGAGACTATCAGGGTTGACTGAGCGGAGCCAGGCAGGAGAGCAGAGCCCTGGCCCGCAGCCTGCTCCAGGTGTGCGGGCCCGCCCTGGCCCGCCAGGCACTGGGCGGGGCAGGCAGACACCTAGGTTCGTCTGTCTGTGCCACCCATCTGCAGGTGCCTGCCACACTTGCTAAGAGGCTGGTGGCCAGTAGGCGTCTGGAGTTCAGGAGTAGCGGGCAGTGGGGCAGGCCACCTGGGGCCTCAAAAAGCAGACCAAGCTCCTCAAGCCGAGGTCAGAGCAGAGAGTCCAAGGGAAGGGGGAGGCAGGATCAGAGATGGCTGCAGGCACCTGCTCCTGGGACGCTGGTGTGGACTGTGGTCTGCAGTGCTTCATCAAAGGGGCAGCTGAGTACCAGTAGCACAGAGACCCCCTGGACCCCTGCGCTTGTTAGGTTTTAGAGGTTGTCCAGGGGCCAAGCAGCATGCTTGTTAGATACAGGAGGAGGCGTATTTGCCAGGTGGAGCAAATGTTGAGAAAGGGGCATGTGGCCATGGACAGGCCTCTGAGGACCATTTTCAGGGTGTGGGCCATAGCAGGGAGGTGGCTTAGGATGGGGACGGGAGGAGGGAAGTCACTCGTGTCGCCCACCCACAAAAGAGGGCCAGGGCATTCGCAGCAAGACGGATGTCTGGGCTGGGAGCCTTTATCTGATGCCTGTCTGTCTCCCGAGTCCTAAGGCCCCAGAGGCCTGGGTTGTGTCTACTTTATGTGAATGCAAAGGCATTTGGGGGTGAGAGTCCCTGAACCAGCTTGTTTCCCTAATCTGTTGATAGGAAAGTCAGATGTCAATAGGCAGCTGACGGGAGGTGAGGGGTAGAGGTGGGAATTAGGCTTGGGAGAGTCTGGGGCAGCAACGGGGGTGCTCCAGAGAGCGATGCCTCAACCCCCAGCCAGTGGTCCAGGCTCTGCTGGCCTTAGGCTGTCCTCTAGGCCGGGTGGCTGGCAGGTCAAAGGTGTGAACATTGGGGTCAACAATCTACATGGGAGAAGGAGGAGAGAGTCAGGGTGCACTCCTGGGAAAATGGGTGTTATAGGGAGACAGGCAAGAGTGGAGGAGAGGATGCCGTGGGGCCTGGAGGCAAAGCCTGTGAGGGAGGCCCACCCGGGCAGCTGCAAGGAGCGGGGAATAGAATCTCTGGCTGCTTCTGTCCCCGATGTGGCTTCCCCAGGATGTTTGGGGAAGTTGTTGGGGGGCCCCGGGTTGACAGAGCAGCCCGAGGGAGGGTAGGAGCTGAGGCCAGAACCCAGAGTGGGAGGGGGCCAGCAGTAGGGCAGGTCTCACAGAGGATGAGAGGGCAAATAAGCCCCCACGTGGGGTTAGCTTCAGACCTCACAGACAGAAGCACACAAGGACCGAGGCTATGCTCCCACACCACTGGCATCTGAGACCAGATCCTTCTCCAGGGTGGGGGGCCATCCCATGCATTGTAAGGTGCTGAGCAGCATCCTTGGCCTCCGCCCACCAGGTGACAGTAGCACCCCCTACCCCATCAGGACAATCAGAAATGTCCCCAGATGTCACCTAGTGTCTCCTAAGGGGCAGAATCACCCCAGTTAAGAAGTTTCAAGCCGACTGCAGGCAAAGAGTGATTTCAATGCTACAGATGTTCTATGCCTAAATAGTTCCAGATTTTTTTTTTTTTTGGTAACATCGTGCTGTTGTAGTTACACATCAAGCCAGCTGTATTCAGTTCTGTCTCACAGTCTGTCTCGTCGTCTCAACGAGGGGTGGCTGGCCAGCGGGGATGCCGTTTCTGGCTGGCGATCTGATTCATTCCCAGGAATCAGTGGCTGGTGCCGCTGCTTCCCGCCCCGTGGCCAGCCAGAGCCAAGAGAACTGTCAGTGCCCACCCAGCACCAGAAATCTCTGAATGTCTTTGTCACCAATGACAAAGCACCCTCAGCTGCAAGGGTTGGATTTTCCACCCAAGTTTGGTCTTCCAGACACACTTTGAGCTAAGTCTTAAAATGTTATTTTAAAAGCTGCTTGTCAATGCAAAAAAAATGCAGTCACCCATTTGGTGACACTCCACACTGAGCTGAGAAGTCACACGCTCCCTGCAGGTTTCCTTGCAGGCAAACATAATGAAAGGGCTTTAGCTGTCCTCTGATGCAGTTAGTGCTGGATCCTCTGCACAGAATTTTGTCACCCTCCACCTTGTCCTCCTGGGGGCATGACTGGTGACTTTCTGAACCTAACTCCAGATGTTGACTGTGGTTCAACTTTTCTCTCTTCTCCTTTAAGTGTCTCCCCAACAGGAAACAAACCAGGGCTGCTGTGGTAGTTTTCACTGCCGGGGAGCATGCGTGGTTATCCACCCCACTCTGGCAAAATTGTGACGCATTTTATTATAGCTTTGCATTTTTTCATATACTGCTTCTTTTTTTTTTTAACCTTTTTTAAAAAGATCTTTTTCCTTATTTGAGGTATAATTCCTTTCTGTGTGTACCAGGGATTGGCAGACTACAGCCCATGGGTGAAACTGGCTTGTTTCTATACATAAAGTTTTATTGGCACACAGCCAAGCCTGCTCATTTGCATACCATCTGTAGTGGCTTTCACACTACTAGGCAGAGTGGGGCAGTTGTGACAGAGACACCATATGGCCCACAGGGCCAAAAAAATACTTAACACCTGGCCCTGGATACGAAAGGTTTGCTTGACCCCTTGACCTTTGTGTGCATGTAGAACATTCCAGAACATTCCAGTTACTTCCCTTGTGCACACTTCTGACTTCTGCTCTGCTCTCTCCCCCCAGAGATAAGGAAACCAGGTCCCCTTATTTGTCCAAATGACTCCTATCACCAACTCAAATCTTTCTGCATTGGTCTGTGCCATATGTATTTATATATTCATAAACATACATTTACCCACAGGGGTGTCTTAAATCAGTCTTGTGGGGGAGGGGTCAGAAAAGAAGGACTTGGACGTGGATGTCCCAGAGGTTCGTCTCATAAGTTCACTTTGCTGCTCTCACTCTCCTGATCACGTGCTCTGTGTCCCACAGGCAACTGGGAGCGCTTGTGCAGCAAGGGTGTGTGAGCTCTGGCTGAGGGTGGTAGGGGCTTTGTAGGGCCCCCTCCTGGTATTACATTTCACAGAGGGGCCTCAGAGGGTTCCCAGCATCCCAGGCCCTGAGGACACCAAGCAAGACCCTAGTGCCTCCCAGACCCACCCTCCCCCCAACAACCCCTGGATCCCCCTCGAGTTGCCAGGAAAGGCAGCATGAACTCCCTGGGGCTGATGGGGCCAGGCCAGAGGTGCATACTCAGGGCCACAGCACCCCTGGAGGAAGCTTGCGTCTGGGGTGCCAGATGTGTGCCCAGGAGGATGCACTGGAGCACACGGCAAGGGGACAGTTCAGCTAGAGAGATGAGCATAAGGATGAGCTGCTCGTGGCCCGGGGTTGGGGTGGCTGTGTTCCCAGCCGTGGTGCTAGGTTCAGACTAGCAGGCATGGGAGTTCCCAGCTCACCACGGGGACGTCACATAATGCAGAAAATGGAGGGAGCCGCTGCAAGTAGCCACCCGGATCAGAAAGATGGAACGGAGGCAGAGTGACCGACAGCCCAGAGACTACCCAGCTGAGATGTGGGGCCCCACCGGAGCAAGAGAGGGATACAGAAAGATGAGAGATTGTCTTTGGGGGTGTGGAGAGGATCAGGGTGCCCTACAGCCGTGAATGCCTAGGCCTCTGATCAAGGGGCCCCTGGAAGCATTAGGAAGGGGCTGGCCACCTGGAAGGTATGGCCCATGACACTCTCTGCCCCTCCCGTGCCCTGCAGACGTGCAAGGGTGCCTTTCTGGCCTGCTGCCTAGAAGTGCAGAGCCCTGACGCATTGCAGTAATCTCAGGCTACTTTAGACAAAAGTGGAAGTTATATTTTTGGGAACACTGTGTCTAAGGGAAGAGTGAAATTACGGGTGTATTTTAAGCACCCAGAAAGGCTTCCTTGGAATTGGTAGAGAGAGTTGATTAAAAGGCAAAGCTTAGCTCCGGGCCCGGGACACCCCTGCCACGGCCGCCGCCCTTTCCACATGTTCTGGGCACTTTGCTGCTCCAGGGCTGGGTGTGGGGTGGGGCTGTCCATCAGCACATCTGCCTAGGCGGGGATGCGGCTGGGCATCAAGTAACCACAGGGCCTGGCAGCAGATTTATTTCTTAGCGATTATCTAGGATGGAGCGGCTTTGGGGCCCTGTCCCCAACATAACTGGGGAGCCGCCCTCTGAGTTGCTTAGCCACCACTGGCCACGGCCAGCTCCCAAGGCCAGGCCTGATGAGAATTCAGTTACCTCACCCTTGAAAGTGACCTGCCTTTTGAAAAGGCCAGGGGGTCTAGCCCGAGGCTCTCGGTTGGCTACCTAGCCGCTGACCAGCCCTGTGATCCCAGCTCAAGGCTGCTGACAAGCTCTTCCTGAGTGGAGGGGGAAATGGCACCTCCTGGCAGTGGTCAGGGGCCTGGGCCCAAAGCCTTCCGTGGTGTGAGGTGTCAGGAAATGCTGGATCGTATCATCTCCCCTTTAAGGAAGAGTAATACACAGCAACCTGTGAGAATTTACACAGTTCCACTTGGCCCTTCCTGAGAACCCAGGGATCTCCAGGGCAGCCAATTTTTTAACTAAGGCTCAGTTCTCAGGGAGTAATTCTGCCCCCTAGGGACATTTGACAACGTCTGAAGGTGTTTTTTGGTTGGCCAGGGGTGATGCTCAGCATCCTTCAGTGCACAGAACAGCCCCCTCTGCAAAGACTATGCGACCGACCCCAAATGCCAGTAGCGCTGAGACCAAGAATCCCACTCTGGTTTAGGGGCCTCTAGGATGTGCAGTTAAAAATCAGGCCTGGGGCTCTGGACAGAGTCTGCAGGGATCCACGTGGATCTAGGAGCGCCCGCCTGGACAGAGCTGCTGGTTGGAGGTGTGACTACTGATGAGATTGTGGGGAGGGGGAGAGAGAAGATGGCAAGGATGTGCAGCCCCTGAGGGAACTTCTCCAGTTCTGCCAGAATGCCTGGACCAGTTCTGTCCCCTCAAGGCATGTGACTGCACCCTTCCCCTTGGAATTTACCACCTCCAGGTCTTCAGGGCCAAGAGCTGCCAGGAAGCCCAGCTCCGCTGTGCAGTCTACAGTAGGTCGACCTCTCCGTTCCACCTCCTGATCACTCCTGCCCCAGGGCCTTTGCACATGCTGTGTCCTCCTGCACCATCACCTAGCTAAGTGCACCCTGAGGCCTGCAGGGAGAGGTGGAGGAGAGACCCAGAAGGTCAGGGGGACAGCAGAGTCCTAGGACAGAGCCAGCACTGTGGGGCTCCCTGGCCCACACCCTGAGGCTCTGAGGGACCTTTTGGTGTTCAGGGCCCATTTGTTTCCCACAGCAGCTAATCTAGCTCAGCAACCCCAGGTTTCAGCTGTGGAAGAGCAGGGAGTGAGGGAGCACTGGGATGAGGTCACAGCGATGCTGAGCTCAGGGACAAATCTCATGGGGAGGCTAGGGCAGCCCTTCGGTGCGTGGGCTGCCTTCTGCACCTGTTCCAGAGCTGCCCCATAAGGAAGAGGGGCCCCTATGAGAGAAGTGAAGGCTGGAGCAGCCTGTGATGGGAGGTCAAAAGGGAGGCTCGCTTCCACCTGAAAAAAGAGGTGGCTGGAAGCTCTTTACACCTGAGCATTGAGGGTGTCTAATGGCCTTTGGATCCAGTGGTCAGCACCAGCCATGGCTTCCCCAGACCCAAGGAAGATGGAGCCACCCACCAAGGCAGGCCTGGCTGCTGCTTTTATGGCCCCTTTTCAAAGCTGAGTAAATACAACAGAGATTACTCAGCCAGGATAAGGAATGACACCCAAGACAGTGTGGGTGAACCTCAAAAACTTCAAGCTAAGTGAAAGAAGCCAGACACAAAAGGCCACATACTTATGATCCCATCTACATGAAATGTCCAGAACGTGCAGATCCAGGGAGACAGGAAGCAGATTAGTGGTTGCCAGGGGCTGGGACCAGGGGGATGGGGAGTGACTGCTCATGGGTACAGGGTTTCCTTTTGGGGTGATGAAATGTTCTGGAACTTGATAGAGCTGATAGTTGCATGACGTAGCGAACATGCCGCATGCCACTGAACTGTACGTTAAAGTGGTTAAAACGGTGAATTTTGTTATGTGAATCTAATTTTATTTATTTTTAATTGAAGTATAGTTGATTTACAATGTGTTAATTACTAGTGTACAGCATAGTGATTCAGTTATACATTTTTTATATTCTTTTTCATCATAGATTATTACCAGTTATCAAATATAGTTCCCTGTGATGTGCAGTGGAACCTTGTTTATTGAATTTTAGCACAATTAAAACAAATGCAGAGCGGGCTTTACCCACCCGGAATGCTCCCTGCCAGGTCCTGCCCCACCCACCTCTCAGATTCCTTCCCATCTTAAAATTAGCTGTCCTAGAACTGGTTTTGTCAGCTCTGACCTCTTTGGTGGCTCCAGGTGCACCTGAGCTCCATCTCCTGGGGCCCCACATGAGCCCCTGATCCAGCAGCTGGGTATGGGACTGGCTTGAGGTCAGACCTGAGTCCCTGTCCCTAAGGAACAGGCCACTGGGTGGAATTTCTCAAACAAGTGTGGAAAGTGCCTCAGAAATGTTTTATCCAGCCACTTGTCTTGAGAATCACCACTTATCATCCATAGAAGTCCACTTCGAACATTCATTATGCTAATTGGTCAAACTCTCCTGGTGTTGAGTGATGATAAAATTGGCCAGAGCGGGTTTGCGGTGGCTGCTCCTGTGGAGTGTATCCTGGATTAAACTACCCTGACATAGTAGTTTATGCCAGGGATCTGCACCCTGTTTCTGTAAAAGGGCCATGTAATTAGCATTTCTGGATTTGGGGGCCACGCAGTACTCACTCCACGTGGTAGAGCAAAAGTAGCCAGACAATCAGGAAATGAATGAGTGGGGCCATTTGCCAATAAAACAAAACACAGGCCGTGGGAGAGAAGCATCAGATAGACCCGAATTGAAGGAAATTATACAAGGTATTGAGCCAGCCCACCTTAAAACTGTCAAGGTCTCAAAAGCAAGGAAAGGCTGAGAAACTTGGCATGGAAATGCCAAGGAGATGTGCCAACTCCATATAATGTGGGATCCTGGGACAGAAAAGGGACATGGCAGGGTTGGGGGGGATGGGCAATGAGGACATCCGAATGAAATGCAAACTCAGTTAATAATAATGTATCTGTCAGTATTGGTTCATTCGTTGTGGTGAACCTACCACCATCATGTTAACAGTAGGGGAAGTTGAGCGTGCGGCACGTGGGAATTCTCTGTAATATTCTTAGAATTTTCCTGTAAATCTTAAACTATTCTAAAATTAAAAGGGTATTAAGGGGAAAAAAGGCTTATCAAGCCACATGTGGCCTGGGGACTAGTCTGTAGACCCTGAGCTTCCCCCACCCCCCTCACGCAGACAAGCTCCCACCAGGTGTGAGACGGGCAAAGCAAATCTCAGGTCAGGGCATGGCAGACTGAACTTTGACCTCCCGCATCTCCGCCCTCTCCCACTTCCCCATTTCAGTCGCCTGCACCATCACCATTGGTCTTCGGTGCTTTCCTCCATTGCCTGCGCGCTCGCTGTCACCATATCCTGTCATCTCTTCCTCTGAAATGTTTCCCACCACTACCTGAGCTTCAGCCATGAGGCCCCACTGGTGTGGGTAGGTGACAGTGTCCAGCAACCGGGTTGGTGTGCAGAGTACCGGCTTCCCAGCCGGACCTGCGTCAGGACAAAGCAGAGCCCTTTGCCAGGACTTGGGCCAAGCCACCAAACTCAGTTTCCCAGATGATCCCTTGCCTCTCAGGGCTATAAGGAAGCAAAGCTGGGAGGTGGCTCTCAACAATGATTTCTTCTCCTGTGCCTATTCCAACATCATCACAGGGACCTGGTTTCTCCTCCATGTCCCCTCCAGCTTGCTGGGTCTGGCTGAACAAGGCCATCGAGTGGCAGGCAGGATGGGAATAGGACCCACCTGGGGGTGGGGTGCAAGTGGGCAGTGGCTAATCTCCGTGAAACCCTGAGTATGAAAGTTTCCCATCTCTTGGCGCTAAGCATTAGGAGAGTGATCTGATTAAACTAGGTGTACCCAGCGCAAAGCTCTTTCCCTGTCCTGCTCTTGACTATCAAGATCCCTATTCCAAATGTTTAAAAAAGAGGGAGGGGTGTAAGTAGACATCCTCTTGCTTTATTTCTTCCTAGAGATACTTCATTCCCATAATAAACCCTAGAGCAGCAGTTCTAACCCTTCCAGGAATCAGAAGAATACCCTTGGGCTCTGGTTTAAGAATTTAGATTCCTTAGCCTTTCCAGAAATTTTGCAAGTCTGGGATGGGGCCCGAGACTCTGTGTCTTTAACAGGCCCCCACAGCCCATATTTGGATGCTCAACCTTTTCTCTCCCTCCCCTCAAGCTACCAGAGCAGTAAGGTAGTGGTGACTCACGGGGCAGGTGGGGGTTGGGGTTGAGAACTGAAATCTTGACAGCTCTGACTCTCCATCCTCACTGCTATAACCAGGGGAGCCCCTGGATGACAGGTTTCCTCTCCCTGGGTATGGAGGGTGGGCCCAAGGGGAGCCTGGAGCCCCAAGGGGCAGCCCCATTTGAGGGTGTAGAGACAGGCTCAAGCGCCTGCAGGGAGAGTAGAGGGATGATCTGGAGACCACCGACGCTCCCTCCAGCCCACCCCTGGAAGCGCACCTTTCCCCACAAGTGCAAATGCTTAGTTTTGCTGCAAAGAAAGTATCAGAAGTCCTTGCAGTTCTTGTCATCAGCAGCTTGCAGTTTGAAAGTTGTATAGGGAAGCAAAGTCATCCCAAGATGAACCCTTCCATAGTGAGCCACCCACTTACAGAACAAGCCTTCCGCTCGTACTCCCGATTCGGCTCAGCCTAAGTATGACTCCATCCAGTCCACTACGCCTGGTGGCTCCTCTCCCCAGATGCATCCCACCACACAAATTAAAACAGATCAGTTGCAAAGTGAGGCTGGAAAATCTTTACAAAAGGTGCAGGATTTCAGGAAGTCATCAGAAGTGAGTTGGAGAATTGTTCTGACCTCTAGTCACTCAGCCACACCGACAAGCAGCAGATGGGAGGAGAGCTAACGAGGGGATGAGTGCATCATGCTGCTAAATTTAAATGGGCGCAATCTACCTAAAGGGAGAGAGTTTTCAGCTTGCCTCACAAGGCAAATTTCAAATCCATGTTTTATGAATAAGACACACCTAACCCAAAGTGGTTCGGGAAGCTCAAAATAAAAGGATAGGCACAAATGTGGCAGACAGAAACAGGATGGAACACAGCCACAATTCCAGTGTGTAAAAGGTAGAGCTCAGGCCCCTGAACATTATATGTGATGAAGGAAATTCATCATAATGCCAAAATCCTCAATTTACCATCAGGGTATAATAGTTACATATCTATGCACCCCACAGCACAACAGCTGCTTTTGCAAAGTAGAAATTATAAAAGATACTAGGAGAAATAGATACAAACACATAACACAAGACTAGTTGAGTGAACAGCAAACACCAAGGATGTAAGATGCCCAAACTACACATTTAGACAGATTGTGGCCATACTGCAAACACTTCACTCCAATATGAGAATAAATCTTAAGTATTCATGGAACGTTCACAAAACTCATCCATATATTAGGTCACCAAGAAAGCATCTAGAATTTCCAAAAGTAGAAATATTATGGTCAACACTCTTAATGCAGTAAAACAAGAAATTGATTCTTTTAAATGCCCTTCCATATGGAATTTTTTTTTAAAAGAAAAACTAACCTTCTGTTAACTCTTGGATGAAGAGGGATCTATAAACCAAAATTACAGACTTTTTAAAAATCAGTGATCAAAACTGTATATTATCAGAACCCATGGTATACATTTAAGGCAGTAATGAGAGGACAACTCGTAGCCATGAATGAATATGAAAATATGAAAGCAAGTGCGTTAATTTCCCAACTCAAAAACCTGAGAAAAAGAACGAAGTAAAACCCCAAAGAGAATGATTTGGGAATCAAATGGGTAAAACGACCCCTCAGGGATCTTGATGAATTCCTCAAATATTTTTGGTGCAGGAAGAAGCAAGCCAGACCCTCCCCCATCAAAGCTTAATCTGTTCTTTATTCTTTCTGTGACCTAGCACGTGGTTTCATTTATAACCTAAACCAAAATGTAGTGAAATAGGAGGTACAATAACTTGTTTCATACTTGGCTTCTTTTTCTTTTTTTCCCTAAGATTCCATCTTCCACCCCCAACTCCCCACCATCCCCTCCCCGGCACAGTTCGCCCTTGGTAGAAATCTGTTTCAAAAAGCCTCATCCTGGCCCCAGGAGCCCATGCTGTGTTTTCAGTGTTTCTGTCCACATCTGTGGCTGACAGTCAGTGCTGTTATGGATAAGAAGGCCAGAGCCTGGGCAGAAGGGTATAGCTCTAGCGACAGAGTGCATGCTTAGCATGTACGAGGTCCTGGGTTCAATCCCCAGTACCTCCTCTAAAAATAAATAAATAAACCTAATTACCTCCCCCTGCCAAAAAAAATTAAAGACTAGACATAATAACTAGATACAAGTTTGAGATCATAGACCAGGAAGATACTTAAAAAAAAAAAAAAAGGACAGAGCCTGTTATGAATGGGGGTCATGGAAAGGGGGTGAGTGTCACGTCCTGTCAGCACTTGGCTCTCTGTACGTGCCTGCATCCGCCTGTCCGTCTATCCATCCAGCAGCTGGCTAGAGAAAGCCTGCTGGGTGTCCCAAGCCCCGTGGGCAACAGGAAGAGAACAGAACCCGGGCCGAGGCTGGGTGTCAGCTGGGCCCTGGAAAGACCACTTCCTCATCTGTGACTCAGGGAGCCATGAAGTTGGGGGTAATTTGTTCACTTCCTGCACTGTACCCACAAGCCCAGTGAGCCCTCAGCGGTCACCTGCGTGGGCTGGCAGGGGATCGGGGGTCCCATCTTCCACCCCACAGCTACTGCCCCTCACTGCCATCATTGCCACCCCATTCCCATTGTCCTCATCCTCCCCACATCCAGCCACCCTCTGCCAGCCTTGGCTGCCTCCATCCGTTCCCTGCGCAGCAGCTCTGTGGAAACCGCATCAGCCGGGCTTCTCCCTTCCCCAGCTCCAGGGAAGCAGGCTTCTCTGTCTCTCCGCTCAGCCCCTCTGGGCCTGTGAATATGCTGGCCCATTCTGCCCTCCATGCTTCCTGGTCCTGCTTCTCTGTGTCCCTGCTGTGCCTTGGGCAGAGACCACAGTCAGCCCAGGCAACACTCACGCCCTCTCTTGCTCACACATTGCACGTCTGAGTGTCAGAGTCTTCTCCCCGTCCCAGCACTGCCCTGGTCCCATTTGGGAGAAGGGGACATGTAACTGAGAGCCCCTAGAATGGTAGCCGGCACACCTTTCCTGTGACGGGCCAGAGGGTTGGTATTTTCAGCTTTGTTGGGCAAAACTCCATCACCACAACTCAGCCCCACCATGGTCCAAAAGCAGACATAGACCATCCATAAACAGACATGGCCATGCGCCAACAAAACTATTCGTGGACGCTGAAAGTTGAAGTTCATATCACTTTTGTGCGTGGTGAAATACTCTTTTGATTTCTTTTCAAGTATTTGGAAATGTGACAGCTGTTCTTAGCTCACAGACCATACAGAAACAGGTGGCTGGCCATAATTTACTGACCCTGGTAGAGGTCAGTGTCTAAGCCTTCCTCTCCCCACCATGTCCTCCCACCCCCATCCCCCCACCCGCCACCACCCCCTGCCCTCCCCAGGCATCAGGAAGGTATCCTCCCCATGGCCACGTCCCTTCACGTACAGGTCATCTGTGCCTGCTTCACGCTCTCACAGCAGAATTGAGTCGTCACAACAGAACCCAAAATATTACCTGGCCATTCACAGAGTAAGCCTGCTGGCCCCTGATCCACACAAGCAGTCTCGTTTCATTCTCATACAACCTGAGAAGGCAGGGGTTTGCCCCCTCATTTTACAGGAGAGGAACTTGAAACCCAAGAGCAGCCAACTCATTTGCCCCGATTGGCACAGCCCCCCTCTGTGGGCCACGGGGACCCACTGGAAACCCCTGCGGAAGCAGAGCTGTTCTCCTGGGCACCTCACCAGAAATAGCCCCCCACCTCGTGCACCCCCCTGGGGTTATTTTCCCCAGCATTTCCACACAGGAAAGTCCCAGCTTGACTGCACATCCCCGGGGCTGTTTGCTCAGCAGACACAGCAGAGCAGGGCTCCTGGGCTCCACGGGCCATGGCGTGCCTCGCAGGCCTGCCCCTGTGGTGCCAGCAGTCACCTCTGTCCCCAGATAGACACAGCCTGGGCTGAGTACTGTTTCACATTGAAAGATATGCCTGGAACTTGGAGAACACTTGGCTCAAAAAATAACTCAAACAAGAGGGCTCCTGCTGGCTGGCGAGTGGGACACAGTCTCCCTTTCCGCCCTGTCTTTCAGCTTCACCGTGGCCTCGTGTTTGCTAGTGTTCTTTTACAAGTTGCAGTCTCTCCTGGAAACGCCAGTCACTCCTCTGTCCTAGTTCCCAGCCTTGAATGGATATGAGAGATTTGGAAGTCCTGGATGTGTGGTTCATGGTCTCTGGGTGGGGGACAGAGGCTCTACCCAGGCGTGGCATTGCAGGGGGAAGGGCGGTGTCAAGATCATGAGTGGCAGCAGGCAACCCACAGTGCCTGGGAGGGTTGGGGAGACGTCGGAGGTAGTGACATTGGAGCCACAGCCAAGGTGGACCTGTGGGGGGTGCCCATCAGGGAGGGGGCTCTCTGAAGCTAGAACAGTGCCAGGCACACAGCAGTAAATTGTTGTCAAGTGAATGAATGAAACCACATGTACAAAAGCACCATGAACACTTGGGAAGGGAGGTCCCTGTGGCTAGATCCGGAAAACAGAGAAGGCCGACCCCCCAATCGAGACCAAGCCACGACAGCAACCTAGAACTTGTCTCAGAGGAAGGATGGCCGCAGGTGTATCTGGGCACGATGGAGTTAGATCCTGGTTCAGGCCACCTCTGCCTGGCCGGAAGGACTACCGCCCTGCAAGTTGAGGCTGGGGGACTTCTCTCCAGGGGAACCCCGAGTTGGGGCTCACCTGTCAACACAGGAGATGGACGAATGCTCTTGCCTTTGTGAGTTCATTCCATGGGACTTTTGGGTTTTGAAATCTGAAAGCAAAACAGTTTGCTTATTGCAGTCCCTCTCGGGGCTTATCTGTTTTTCACGTGGGATACCCAAGAGGCCAGGTGTGAACTCAGGGCTCGGGAATCTGCCTGCTTGGCTGCCAGGCCCTGGGTGAGCTGCCTCCAGCCAGGGCAGGAGGACAGCCTGAGAAGTCCCAGACCCGCTTGCCTGGCTCCAGGTGCTGAGGACCAGTCTGGCCCAGGGATTGAGGGGCGATGGAAGGGACGTGGGCTGGGAGTAGGGCCACTGGGTTCCAACCCCGGGTTGTGCCAACCACCCACTCTCGGCTTCAGAGAGATCAGCTGACCTCTCTGAGCCTCAGTTCCCTCATCAGAAATGGGGAGGGCCAATTTGTCCCTTAGAGAAGTTCGACAAGAGTCAGAAGCCCATAGCACACCTGGCGTGGGGCTGGCACACACCACAGGCTATGCTTTGATGTCATATCACCGTCTTTCCTAGAATGTTTACCGTGCATTCCAACAGAGTAAAGAGCCGTCCTGTTTAGATGGAAAATGCACCTTCTGGAAATTTCTGGCTAAGTAGGCTGCTCAATGCTGGATGTCTTTGATTTAAAAAGCCTTTTTCAAGCTCCCAAAAGAAAAACCTCGAAGACAAAGGCAGTTGGAAGACGGCCGGACATCCCCCCGCTCTGAGCATCCCTGGCAGGGTTGGGGGCCACCGATGTGTGCTGCCTCTTTGTTCATTTTACCTAGCAACCGACGGGGAGTGAGGCTGAATTATAGACTCATCACTTTGTGGGCTTTTTTTCTCTTTTGTTGGATAAATTTTCAGCAAGGTTCTGTATCTTTTTTTCAAAGCGTACAACTTACATTAGAAACATGTCTTTGATATTCTATAAAGGGGGGAAAAAAGCATTCCTAAGAAAGTAGAGGCCTTTCCCTAGAAGCATTTTGCCAGGGCTGTGGATTTTCTGGCCCAGTGGGAAGACAGCAGGAGCGCATGGCCTCCCTGACCCCAGTGCCAGAGTACATCGCATCAGGGCCGGCACCCGGTCCCTCCTTCTTCCTCCCGTCCGTCCCCAGCCCCACACCATCCACCCTGTACACCAGCCACCCTTGTGCTTGGAGACCACGCACACCCCTGGCCAGCCCCGGGACAGCTACACAATAGCTCCCCTCGCTTCGAGTGCCAGGCTAGTATTTCCTCCTCCTCCAACGGGACGTATAATAGCACCAACCGGATATTTTTAGATCAGCTCTGAAAAGTCGCAGTGTGTTGAGACCGCATACCAGACACATGAGGTCACCGGGCCCCCGCGCTGGTAATCGCAGAACCAGAGAGCTGGTGGGCCCTCACATCCCGAAGACATTCCCTCCTGTCCCCAGGACGCCGGGCCTGGCTGTTTCCTTAGAAGTCGCCGCAGAGACTTGTCCCGAGTTCAGAAGGGACCGCTGTGGCTCTTCCGGATTTGAATGTGCGTCTCAAGGGGGACTGTGGCAGGCCCTGAAACCAGGCACTGCGGGGACCCAGGACTGGCCCTGGGAGGGAGCCCATGAGGGATTCAAGTGCCCCTTCACCATCTGTTCGTAGTTGGGACAGGCAGGACTTCGTGTGCTTGCTCGTGGGAGCTCATTTTCTCACAGAGCCGGCCTGTCCCCAGCTCAGACGCCACCCCGCAGGGTCTGGAAGTAAAGGAGGAGACAGATCTGCTGTCTGCTTTTCCCAGAGCGGTGGCTCAGGAGCCTGTGGGCTTTACCCTCATATGAAGGTTGAACTTGGAGGAGATGAAACCTGGAAAGAGAGTTTTCTTCCCTAGAGGACCCATCAGGGCCTGCAGCCCACATGGGGCCCTTTTTACAGGAGGAGCTTCAACGACCCTGCCTTGCAAACCCCTCTTCCCTCCCTTGGTACCTAGCAGTGCTTCTCAGCCCGAGCAATTCGGCTTTCTCTGGGGACATGTTTGGTGGTCCTAGGTGCTACTGGCATCTGGCGGGTGGAGACCAGGGATGCTGCCCAGCACCCTACAGTGCGCATAATGGCCTCCCCCTGCAGAGAATGGTCCAGCCCCCAAGTCTCAGCAGTGCCGAGAGTAGGGACCCTGCACTGGGTTCTGTAAATATGCAGGAGAGCAGGGTCGACTGAGGCCCGGCCCCCAGCAGCTGGCCAGTAGCTCAGGCATACACGTCAAGACCTTGTAAAGAAGAGGAGGGGGTGGGCTCTGTGGCCGCTGTCTGACTCCGGAAGGCGCCTCCTCAGGCTGTGCTCCGCCTCTGCAAGGCCATGTGGAGACTGCTCCCCAGTGAAGTGCCCAGCCCCTGTTCCCACCCTGAAGGTACCCCCGATTTTGCAGTCGGGGCCGGGGTGCCTCTCCAGGGCCGTTTCCTCCACTCTTACTCCCCGGCTTGGCAGCTTGGTGGTTGGTTCAGGCTTTACAGCGAGGCCTGCTTCAGGTCTGGAGCCCCTGGGGCAGCAGGGCAGGAAGTCACTCATCCTGTGACCTGATCAGCCAGGAGAGTGACCGGCACATGGGCCCAAGCGGGGCCCTGATCTTAAGCTCTGCTGAATGAGCCATTTTCCAAGGAAGTATCCCAGGCTTTCCAGTGGACACTTTTTTACGGGGCTCCTGGCTTCAGGCGGTCACACCAGAAGCTCTGATCAATGATCAACTGCATCCATCTGCCCTGCAGCGTGAGGGCTTCAAGAAAATCACATCTCCTCATGGTGTCTCCCTGTTCCTGACTCCCCTGGAGGGCCTGGCCACTTCTCTCCACCCTGCCCTTGTCCCCCGCCCTACTAGACCTGCAGACATAGACACACCCCGCAGCAGACCTTGGCGGTGGCCTTGCCACCTCCTCCCAGCTGTGGCCTCCCTGCCTCCCACCCTTCCCGCACGGCCAGCCTCCTCAAATGGGAACATCGGAAACAGCGCGAGCCTGACAGCGTTTTTGCTGCTGCTAAGCTTCCCTTTCTGCATGTGACTTTGGGGTGTCACAGCTCCCCCATGCCATCTCTGCCTCTCTCCCCTCTTCGGCCCAGCCTCACTGTCCCCACTTCTAGTGGCCTCTCATTCCCTGAAACAAGGAACCCCACTCCCCAGGCATCTTCCCTGCCCTGATTTCCCCCAAGGCTCTGTCACACCTTCTCTCTGTCTGTTCTCCCTGTTTGGGTACTGCATAGGAAACAGGTACCCCAGGAGCCTGGCTGAGGGACAGAGGGTATTCTCTGTCGTAATCTGGATGGTGGTCTTATGGGAGACCCTAGGGGGGACCCCACCAAGCCACAGGATCTGTACTCTGTGCCTACTTTCCTCTGCATATTGGGAATGAAGCCCTGATTCATACCACATGGATGAACCCCGAAAACATGCTGAGTGAAAGAAGCCAGACACAAAAAGCCACCATAGTGCATGACCCCATTTACATGAAATGTCCAGAACAGGCAAATTCATAGAGACAGAAAACAGATTTGTGGTTGCCAGGGGCTGGGGGAGGGAGAATGGGGAGAGACTGCTCATGGGGATGGATTTCCTTTTGGGGTGATGGGAAAGTTCTAGAACTAGATAGAGGTGATGGTTGCACAATATTGTGACTATACTAAATGCCACTGAATTGTTCACTTTAAAATACTTAGTTTTAGGGGGTGGAGGTAGAGCTCAGTGGTTACTTAGTGTGCACGAGGTCCTGGGTTCAATCCCCAGTACCTCCATAAAACAATTTTAAAAAATTAAAATAAAACACTCAGTTTTACGTTATGCCAATTTTACCCCAATTTTTAAAAAATTTACTGTGAACCTGCTTGCCTGCCATCCCAGAGAATTGCAAGACCCCTGCAGGATGGGACCTGTCCGCACTTCTGCTCCCTCACACCCAGGCTGGTGCTCAGCCTACAGCCTGAAGCCCATATCAGCCCACGGCCTAGCAAACTCCTTTTGGAAAGTAAATATTCTGGATAGTAAATATTTTTGGCTTTGAAGGCCAGACGGTCTCTGTCGCAGCTCCCCTGCGGTCACAGCACAAAAGCAGTCGTGGACAATCAGTAAATGAACAGGCCTGGCCGTGGGCCAACACACTTCATTTTATGGACCCTGAAACGTGAACAGAATTTTCACATGGCAGGAAATACTACTCTTCTTGGGGTTGTTTTTCTTTTTTTTTCTTTTTTTAAACCATTTACAAATGTAAAAACCACTCCTGGCTTCACAGGCAGTACAAAAAACATGCAGTGGACTGGGTTTGGCCCACAGTGAACAATTTTGCTATGTGAACAATTATTACGGAAAAAGAATTCCGACAATTGGCGTTTCTAACATCCGGGACTTAAAACTTGAGCCCCTCCTGCAACCCAGACATAGAGATAAAGTGGAAGCCCTTAGGATGCCCTAGGGCCACCTACCCTCGTGTTTTCCAGATCTCACCTGGAGTCACTGAGTGACCTCCAGCGAGCCAGGGTCCACAGCACACAGAGGGAGCTCCCAGGCTCCCAGGCCGCAGCCTGTAGAAAGTTTGTGCTCACAACCTAAAAACCTGCTTTTGTTTTCCTTGCAGGCTTTTGGGAATGCTAAAACAGCCCACAACAACAATTCCAGCCGATTTGGGAAATTCATCCAGGTCAACTACCTGGAGAGTGGCATCGTGAGAGGGTGAGTTGGCAGCTGCCCACGCTGTGCACTCCAGCCTGGGTCTGGGGTCCTGGGCTTCCCTGCAGTGGAGAGCCAGGCCTGAGCCAGCAGGGAGCTGGGTGCTTGAAATGCTGGCCTTCCAGGCACTTGTGAATTGTACAGGGAAGCAAGCATGATTTTAAGTCACTGATGTGAAAGTCTGAGCAGTGGGTAGTGGTGGGAGGCATAGGTGGGGGAGGGGTGGCACCATAACCAATCCTACCATCCCCGGATCGTCCTCTGGGGTGTCAAGCATGGGTCTAAGCTCCCACGGAGTAAGTACAATGAGCTGGAGGTCCTAGTGTGATGGGGTTTGCCAAGAACTGGCAAGGGCACACCAGTCTATTTCCTGGTCTTGATGTTTCTAGTTGAGTGGGTCTAGGGATGCCACAGAGAGTTGATATAGACTCTGACACTTGCCAGACATGCCCCTTTAGCCAAAAAGAGACATGGTGCTAGGTAGCAAAGTGAGGCAGTTTTTCAAGGAAGGAGTGGGTAGAATGGAGGGATGGAGGGTAGATTGATGGATGGATGTATTCATGGGTGGATGGATGGATAGTTGGATTCATTGATGGATGGATTGATGGATTGATGGATGGATGGAGAGATTCATGGATGGATGGATTCATGGGTGGATAAATGGATGGATGGATGATGGTTGATGGATGGATTCAAGGATGAATGGGTACAGGGGGTGGGAAGGGACTAGGATTTCAAAATGTAGAATAGATAAACAAGATTGTACTGTGTAGCACAGGGAAGTATATACAGGGTCTTGTGATGGCTCACAGCCAAAGAGAATGTGACAATGAATGTCTGTATGTTCATGTATAACTGAAAAGTTGTGCTCTACACTGGAATTTGGCACAACATTGTAAAATGACTATAACTCAATAAAAAACATTTATATATAAAAAAACAACAAAAGGATGGATGGGTACATTCACGGATGGTTTGATTTGATGGGAGATTTATGGTTGGACAAATGGATGGATGGGTGGATTCATGGATGGGTGGATGGATGGATGGATTCATGGATTCTTTGGTAGATGGTAGATTCATGAGAGGATGGGTGGGTAGATTGATGAATTTAGATAGATACATGGATGAATAATAGGTGGGTGAGTCTATACTTGGTAACTGGATTGTGAAGTTGGCTGCCTGGTGAAAGTTAAAACAGATCAACATTTTGTGCCAGAAATGTGAGTTCTTTAGGTGGTGGCACAGTTACTTCCAACTAAACATGTAGCATTGAAATTGTGTTCATTTGCACTCTGTGCAATGGTTATACTAATGAAGATGTCTGGCAGCTTTATACAATGAATTAATGTTACAAGGAATTACCTGTTTAAGTCATAAAGTCATTTCAGAATTCAGTTCTGTAGGATTTTTTTTCTTTAAAAAATGTATATTTTGAGCAGTTTCAATTAGTTAAAAAAATGTAGTTGTGATTTAATACTGCTTAATGTTTTGGTTTTTTTTTTTCAGTATGTAGAGGTCCTATGAGCCAATAAAACTATTTCAAAGTTGTGGGGAGAAAAGGCATTTTGGCGCAGTCCATTGCCTAGTTGCTCCAAGGCACCCTCCTTCCTCCACATTCTGGTATGAGGGTCTGCGGTGGCAGTGGGATTTGCAAAGGCCCCAGGTGATGGTCTGAGCAGCAGGGTGAGAAGCCCTAATATGGGGAGACCTGAGCAACAGGCCCCTGAAGGCTGCGAGAAGGCACTGGTGTTGCAGGAAGGGAGAGGTCCTCTGGGGGATTGATTTTAAAGTTTCCAGGTTTTTCGGTCCATCTAAACCTGATTGGTCCGTGTAGACCTGATGATCATTTGACTTGATGATGCACATTCAAGACATGAACAGGAATGTTGTTTTCCTGAATCCTTCAGCCTCTGGCTTCCTTCCTTTTTCCTGCTACCCAGGCTTGGACAGGCAGGGGTGTGGGAGAGAGACTCTTGATAACTGCTGCGTCTGCCCTTTAGCCTTCAGGGACACTTGGAAGCGGACAGTTCTCCCCATGGCCTCAGCGCCACCATGGGTCATCAGGTGGTGCCTTCCTGAGTCCTCCTGGGCCCAGAGCCACCCACCTGACCCCACCTGCCCCGCAGGTCTCAGCCTTTTCTCCACAAAGACCCTCTCTTCTTAATTTAAATGTATTTTTCTCCCGCAGGTCCATATTTTACACAGTGGTGTCTGCCACGTTGCAAAGCCTCTTGTCCAGCAGGCAATGCCCAGAGTATGTTACCAGGCAGACACACAAAAATAAACTGTTGCTATAATTCAGAAACAGGGACTCCTTTGGCAGGAGCAGAGACACCAAAAGGCTGCCTTTTGTTTCCCTGAGTCCCAGGCTGGCCCTGCAGACCTCAGGCCAGAAGCCAGAGCTTTTGCTACCAGCAGGCCCTGTTCCCCCCAGACACCTTTGCCTAGCTCTGTTCTTCACATGGTCTCTGTTTCATGTCCTATGGCTGCTGAAACAAGGTACCACAAACCAACTGGCTCCAAACAGTGGGAGCTTATTCCCCTACAGTTCTGAAGGCCAGAAGTCCAAGATCAAGGTATGGGCAGGGCTGCGCTCCCTCCAGAGGCTCCAGGGAAGGATCTCTCCTGGTCTCTTCCAGCTTCTGGTGGCCCCAGGCATCCTTGATTGTGGACACATCACCCAGTCTCTGCCTCTGTCTTCACATGGCCTTCTCCCCTGTGATCATCTCTTCTGTCTTTTAGGACATGTGTCCTTGGATTTAGGGCCTGTCTGGATCATGAAGGAGGTTCTCATCTCCAGATCCTTCACTTTATTGGATCTGCAAAGACCTTTTTTCACAGTCACAGTCATGGGTCCCAGGTGGACATTTCTGGGGGCCACCGTTCACCCCAGCTCACCAGCAGGACTGGCCCTCGGCTAAGTGTCTGGCCTGCCCTGTCTGCCTTGGCTCCCATCAGGCTCAGGACCAGAGGCTCCGGGTGGCTGGATCTCACAGACCAGCTTCTAAGAGTTGTATCGGTGGCCTTGGACTCAGGGAAGGAAGTCCTGCTTTGGCCCTTGACTCTGACCTGCCCACACTCCAAAGAGGAGGGTGCACTTCCCGTCCAGGGAGTGGCTGCAGCCAGCTCACCAGGAGTAGGCCTAGACTCGGTTCTGCTTTGGGACAGGTGACACTTCTCGCTGCCACTTTTCCGCCTAGGCCAAGGGTCAGGGGCAGTCCAGGCCTTTCCCCAGTTCCCCAATTTGCAAAGCTTCGTCTTCCTGTGGGCTCAGGGTTCAGTGCCAGGGAATTCCTGGCTCCCAGCAAGACCCCTGTAGGCTTCCAGAATGATCAGCAAAGGGAAAGGTCTGTGGCCGATCAAATGCCAGCTCAGTGCCCATGGGGTCGCTGTCCTTGCCCATGGGCCAACACAGCACAGGGAATCAGCTAGATTGAGACTGAAACATGAGTCTAGAACCAGATTCCACCTCCCTTCCCAGGAAAACAAACTGCTTATAACTCCAAGTTACTGGCTAGGGGAGGGAATGGAAGAAAATACGGGTTTCAAAGAGACAACACAGGCTGAACCCTTGGGAACCCCTGCATGCAGGTTGTGTGTGCAGGAATCTGAGAAGGCTGCAGACAGAAGACTGCCTTCCTAGAGAGAGAGGCAGGCAGCATCCAGCAAGCCCTGGACCAGGAGCCGACCCTACCACCCGCAGGCACCGGCTACCCCTTCTGTATAATAGGATGGGTTCGGATGAGGGTGGCCTGCAGACCCGTACATCTCACATCCTTGGTGATAGTGGGTCCCCGCCAGGCAACCTTCCCTCTGTGGGGCAGCATCCATATATGGGAACCGTCGTGCCCATCCCAGGGGGCATTTAAATCCATGGCATTAAATTAAAGCTGTGCCCAGAGACTCATAGATCTCCAAGGAATGTGTGATGTCTCTGTTAGCATGGAGGGTGTAGCTGCCCAGGTGCCTTGTCCCTGGCCCAGCCCCCACACAGCCTCATGGACTCATTTCCGTCAGCCGTCAATCAACTGATGAGTGAATAAACAAAATGTGGTGTGTCTATATGTGTAGAATATTATTCAGCCATAAAAAAGAATGAAGGTCTGATACATGCTACAAGGCAGCTGAATCTTAGCATTGGGCTGAGTGAAAGAAGGCAGATACAATATCCATTTGACCCATGAACAACACGGGAGTTAGTTGAAAGTCCAAGTATAACTTATAGTCAGCCCCGTGTATCTGTGGTTCCTCCACATCCACAGTTCCTACATATCTGTGGTTCCACATCCGTGGATTCAACCAACCTCAGATCACGTAGGAAAAAAATCCAAAGGGGGTATAGCTCAGTGGTAGAGCACATACTTGGCATGCACAAGGTCCTGGGTTCAATCCCCAGTACCTCCATTTAAACAAATAAGTAAAAACCTAATTACTGCCACCCCCCTAGAAAAAAGAAAACTAAAAAAAAAAGATCTGAATATAAGTAGACCCACAGTTCAAATCCACATTGTTCAAGGGTCAGCTGTACGTACTAAGTGATTCTTTTTTATTATTTTTTTTAATTCTAGAAAATCCAATCTAATCTTTAGTGGGGTTGGTCAGTGGCTGTTTCGGGGTGGGTGGCAGGGAGGCAAAGGGCCCAAGGAGACTTTTCGGGCTGATGGATGTGTTTGCTATCTTGTTCATGGTGGTGGATCACAGGTGTTTGCATGTGTCACGAATCATCCAGTCACACATTTTAAGTTTATTGTACATCGATTATACCTAATGAAGCCGTTATTGAAAATTGCATAGATTCTAAAGGACACCATCAAAACTTACCTCGTTTTGCACTTTTGAGCACGCACAGTGTATTGTATATCAATAATTAACAAAGCTATTCTAAAAAGAATAGAAAAGTGAATCCAGTATCTTACATTTAGATTTTTAATTGGAGAAACATTTAATCACCAGAGACGCAGTGGGAGCAGGGTTGGACCCTCCGGTGTTACTTGTGAACACGTGGGTACAAGTGCTTCAGTTCCCACCGCCTTGGAGGGTGGGGGCGGGGTCCTACATGATGCCAGGTTGGGCTTCCATACAGCCATCAGCCCGAATCTGATCCGGGGAGCAGAAACGGCCAACCCAGGTTCCTTATTTTATAGATGGTAGTAGCAGGGCAAGGCACCTTTAGGGTGACTGCTTTTCCCTTTAGGGTGAGATGATACTTACAACACTTAAGGTGATTGCCTTTAGGTACCTGTGTTTACCTCGAGTCCAAGGAAGTTAATCCACAGCTGGCTTCACCACAGTTAACAAATCACTCCTCTTCTCCAAGGAAACAGTATTAATTTGTTAATTAATTTGTTCTTCTTTGTCCTCTTAATGACAGAGCTGTTGTTGAAAAATACCTGCTTGAAAAGTCTCGCCTGGTCTCTCAGGAGAAGGATGAGAGGTAGGAGGAGATTTCCTTGGTGAGCCACCACATCTGCCTCCTTCCCAACACAGGGAAGAAGCAGATGTCCCGAGGTTGCAGAAACCTGCTGGAGGCCAGGGCAGATCTCCTAGGAGCATGAGCTTTGCCACCTTCTCATGCTTATTTTTGTGCCTGCCCAAGGCTTTTTACCTGGAGTAGGTGCTCAGATGTCTGCCAAAAGGTGGGTAAATTAGAAGCATCTCTGCTCCACCAGTGAGCGAGACAGGCCCACCCCTTGAGGCATCTACTCACTGGAGAAACTCATGGCTTGGGTTTTGGTTTTTGTTTTGTTTTGTTTTGTTTTGACATAATAAGAATCAACTTACTGTCTCAAATTTGTACATACTCGAGGTGCTTTTTCCTCCCTGGTGTGATCTCCAAAGCAATATTAGTAGCGGTTTGAAGAGTAGCTGTTGCTCGGCCTCCAAAAACAACTTTTTTCTCCTAATTTTGACCTACAGGAACTACCACGTGTTTTATTATTTGTTACTTGGCGTCAGCGAGGAAGAGCGTCAGGAATTTCAGCTCAAGCAGCCTGAAGATTATTTCTACCTCAACCAGGTAAACAGCCCCGAGCCCCGGCCACAAACACAGCCTCTGTTCCCCACAGGCTGTTTACGCACTGCCGGGAGGTCAGAGGCCATCCGCCTTGGCCCTCTCCGGCCCCCAAACCGGCTCCAAGGAGGCCCAGAGTGGGGCAGCATAAAGGAGCCCATTCATTCCCCGTGTCCTGGGCCCTGCTCTATCGGTTCCAGCCAAAATCATTCCCGCACGCCACCCTCACCAGCCCTGAAATACCCAGAGCGCTGCTGACGTTGTTTTTCAGCATAACTTGAAGATCGAAGATGGGGAGGACCTGAAGCACGACTTTGAAAGACTCAAGCAGGCCATGGAGATGGTGGGCTTCCTCCCTGCCACCAAGAAGCAGTAAGTGGTGGGCCCAGCTGTCCGTGCCCCCTCCTGCATGGGCGCCCCCGGGCTTACCAGTCACTCTGAGATCTGACCCACACCCTCCTTGAGGCCTCACCAAGGAGAGTAGTCCAGTGACAGTGAGCACACGGAAGGGGGCTCTTGTCATTAGCCATAGGGAAATGCTAATTAAAACTGCAGGCCTTCTGGGGCAGGAAGGCGTAGCTCAGCGGCAGAGTGTGTGTTTAGCGTGCACGAGGCCCTGAATTCAATCCCCAGTACCTCTGTTAAAAAATTAATATAAATAACCAAACCTAATTACCTCCCCCCCAAAATAAAATATGATCTCAACATTATGTTTGGGGGGTAGGGTATAGCTCAGTGGTAGTGTGCTTAGCATGCACGAAGACCTGGGTTCAATCCCTAGTACCTCCATTAAATAAACAAACAAATAGACAAACCTGATTACCTCCCCCTGTCATAAATAAATACATTAAAAAAAAAAAACCTCACAGGGCTTTTGCCCAGCAATGTGGATGTACTTCACACCACTGAGCCATACACTTAAAAACGGTCAAGAAGGCAAATTTTACATGATGTGTATTCTACCACAATTAAATATTTTTTCAATTCTTTGAAACCACACAGGGTATTCTCCACACCTGCCCAGACGTCTAGGATACCCATAGGGAACACCACCCAGCACGCTGCTGGGAGGGCACGAATGGGGCCAACCACTGCAGAAAACTGTCGGCGGTTTCCCCTGCAGATGTGTGACAACCAAAAGCATACGTTTGCTCACCCAGAGACACACGCACGCAGCAGCCTCATTTTATAACAGCCCCCAGCCCGGGAAACCCCCCGCAAATGCCCACCCAAAGAAGATTAAATGAATAAACACATTGCGATATATCCACACAGGGGTCGGCAAACTCTTTAGAGAGGGGCAGATAATACATATTTTCAGCTTCGAGGGCAAAGCAGTCTCTGTTACCTGTTCTTTCTGCTTGGTTTTGTTTCTTAATGACCCTTTAAAAACTTAAGAACCAGGGGAGATTATAGCTCAGTGGTAGAGCACACATTTAGCGTGCATGAGGTCCAGGGTTCAATCCCCAGTACCTCCACTAAAAATAAAGAAATAAATAAGTAAACCCAATTTTGGGGGGAACCCCCCAAAAAATTCAAAAAAATAAAAAGAACCGTTCTCAGCTCAGAGGCTGTGCAAAAACAGACCCCAGTTTGCTGACCCCTGGACTACTCCATGCACAGCAGTGGTTCTCACCCACTGGGGGCCCAGTTCTGCTCGCAGGAGCCACTTGGCCTTGTCTAGAGACATTCTGAGTGTCACACTGCACAGGGGCCGGGTGTCAGCAGTGCCGAGGCTGAGAAGTGCTGGTCAGCAGCATTAAGAATGAACAATGCTATGAAAAACATGGAAATTATTTTCTAACCGGATTGTGCCCTAGAAGTAAATTTGAGCTTATTATTTAAAAGAAAAGAAAAAAAAGAACAAACGATGCTTCATGCAGTGACATGCATGGCATCTCCACCTTACACTTTTTCAGTGACAGGCCAGGTACAAGTACATGTGATTTCATAGACGTCAAGTTCACAGACGATGCTAGATGCCAGGACTGCAGGTTCTTCTCCGGGGGCCAGTTAGGGTGGTTCCAGGGCCTAGAATGTTCTGTTCCCTGGTCTGAGTGCTAGTTACAGGTCTGTACATTTTGTGACATTTCATCAAACTACACTTGGGAAATTGTGTACTTTATTTTGTGTGCATGTTACGCCTCCATAAAAAAAAAATTTAAGCCCCCACCAACTCCATCACCACCATTACTGCCAAAAACAATAGAGATATATGCACCCAAAGTCCCATTCCATAGAGTCCCTCACAGAGGACTGAACGTTTTTCAGACCTGGCTTTACGAATTTAGCCCAGTTCACGGGAAGCTTCAGCCCAGTTCCCTGGAAGCCTCTGTGATCTTACGCTTGGGGAATCTGCCCCAACCTAGGCTCCTCTTCCCCCACAGGATTTTTTCCATCCTCTCGGCCATCCTGTATCTGGGCAACGTCACTTACAAGAAGAGAGCCACGGGCCGAGACGAAGGCCTGGAGGTTGGGCCCCCCGAGGTGCTGGACACGCTGTCGCAGCTCCTGAAGGTACTGCTCCCTGTCCCCAGCCACGGTGGCCGCCGAGACCCAGAACTTCCTGCAATGGCTGCACTTCTGTAAAGTGAGGCCTGTCTGCCTTCTCTGCAGTGTCCCTTCCTCATTTCTTTCTTTCTTTCTTTCTTTCTTTTTTTTTTTTTTTTTGGTACACATTGTTCACACCTATATTTCAAGTTTGGAAATGCATGTTTGCAAGCAGCAAAAGAAATACAAAAGTATTCATAAAGGAGAGGGGAGTGTATAGCTCAGTGGTAGAGTGC
Organism: Vicugna pacos; assembly: GCF_048564905.1. Taxonomy (NCBI): domain Eukaryota; kingdom Metazoa; phylum Chordata; class Mammalia; order Artiodactyla; family Camelidae; genus Vicugna; species Vicugna pacos. Next base: position 22,225,348 of record NC_133008.1, on the reverse strand, counting down.
ATGCTTAGCATGCACAAGGTCCTGGGTTCAATCCCTGGTACTTCTATTAAGATAATAATAATAATAATAATAATAATAATAATAATAATAATAATAATAATAAAACAGTAACAATAACAATAATACCTAATTACCTCCCCCAAAAAATTTTTTAAAAATTTTTTAAGTATTCATAAAGAATGCATAATCTCTGAAAATGATGAAAACATCCCAGCTGTCTATCATAGTTGCTTCCATGTAGTGAGAGATCTTTTTAAATGGAAGTGTAACTGATATACAACATTTGTTTAGTTTCAGCTGTACAGTATAATGATTTGGTAGTTGTATACGTTGCAAAATGATCATTACAATAAGTCTAGTTAACATTTGTCACCATACATAGCTACAGAATTGTTTTCTCTTGTGATGAGGACTTTTAAGATCTATTCTCTTAGTGGTTTTCAATTATGCAATACCGTCTTATTAATGATCCTCACCGCGCAGTGCACTGCATCCCCATGACTTATGTTGTAACTGGAAGTTTATGCCTCTTGACCCCTTCACACATTTTGCTCACCCACTACCTCTGGCAACTACTAATCTGTTCTCTGTACTGATGAGCTTAGGGGGGTTGGGGTTTTTTGTTTTTTAAGATTCCACATGTAAGTGAGATCATACAGTATTTGTCTTCCTCTGTCTGACTCATTTCACTTAGCGTAGCAGCTTCAACATCCACCCTGTCCTCATTTCTGAAGGACTCCCTTCTGGGAAGGGCCACTTCCTACCTCAGCCCCTCACTTGAAAGGCTCTTTAGTATCATCGTTTATATATATTATATATAACTGAACTGGTTTACTGTATACCTGAGATTAACACAATATTGTAAATTTACTGTACTTTAATTTTTAAAAAATCATTTGATTTATGAGGTCATTTTCTCATTGGACCATCCATCCATCCATCCTCTTATCCACTGGTCCTCAACCCTGGAAGCATAGGGCCATGTCTGGAATCTTTTTGGGCTGGGGTACTACTGTCATCTGGCGGATGGAGGCCAGGAACGCTGTTTGACATGATGTAATGCACAGGACAGTCGCCCACAGCAAAGACTGACCTATTCCCAAATGCCTGTGGTGCCAGGGCTGTTTTCTAAGCATGCATGCCATCTGTGGCTCTTTAAGAAGGTGTGCCTGGCTGGGGAGGGTATAGCTTAGTGGTAGAGTACCTCTATTAAATAAACAACCAAACAAACCAACCAAATCCTCCCCCCCCCCCGCAATGGTGTGCCTGCATGTAGAAGCCCCAGCTTCTGTCGTATTCCTGTGGGTGAGTGAGCATGTCTGCCGGCAGATTGGGACAGCCCTCCCCTTCACATCCACCCCGTCTCTTAACTGCCACCCACTCATGGACAGGGTTTGGCAGTCAGGGAGCGCTCAGCCCCTCGCTCAGCCCCCACACCCACGGCAGGAACCCGCCACCAACAACAACAGCTGTAAACGCAGGTCGCCAGGCAGCACCTGAGCCCAAGGCCTGCAGTGACACCCAGGCCCGTGCGGCCACACTCTCAGGGCCGTTGAGCAAACCTGTGGGTGTGATCATTCTGCGACACGCTGAGCGCAGCACACACTGTGGGCTGGCAGCCCTGAGGGTGAACTCTGGGCCCCCTTCCCGCCCTGGCTGCTGGGGTCCTTCTCCCACCCTCCTCAGGCTTTGCCTCAGTGGCAGAAGGATCCAATCAACAAGCTCTCCAACCCCTCTCCCCTTCGCTTTTTAAAACCTTTTTTTATTTTTTTTTAATTGAAGTATTGTTGGTTTACAACATTGTGTTAGTTTCAGGTGTACAGCACAGTGATTCAGTTACATATATATTCTTTTTCAGATTCTTTTCATTATTATAAGTTACTACAAGATATTGAATATAGTTCCCTGTGCTATACAGTAGGACCTTGTTGTTTATCTGTTTTGTATATATAGTGTGTATCTGTTAACCCCAGATCTCCTAATTTATCTCTCCTCGCCTCTCTTTCTCCTTGACCTTGAAACAGGTGAAGCGAGAAATCTTGGTGGAAGTTCTGACCAAAAGAAAAACAGTGACCTCCAATGACAAGCTCATCCTTCCCTATAGTCTCAGTGAGGTGAGCACTGCTCTGGGCTCTCGTCGGGTGCCAGCCCCCCAAAGTATGAGTGCAGGACGAAGGGGTGGTCCTCCAGGAACAGCTAGTATGGGTGGTCTTTTGCCTGCCCCTAAAGTGATGGAGGAGAACCCTGCAGCCACCTATGGTTCTCATGTAAGGTCAGGTGGGGTACAAACCAGCTCAGACAGCTCGAGGGCCAGAGCTAGGGCCATGTATGTTGGTCTCTGTGTTTCTAGCTGCTTGGTGGGCACGCGGGGCCAGACCTGGCCCACCACTTGCTTCTGTCAATAAAGCTTTATTGGCACATGGCCACACCCATTCATTGACACGCTGCTCTCCTGCCGCAGCGACAGAGCTGAGTAGTTCAACACAGGCTGACTGGCCCTTGCCAGAAAAAGTTTGTCAACCCCAGGGCTTGAGTATGACCTTTACAAGAATCACGTGGGCCCCTCAGTCTTGATAAGGTGCCTCTCTATGGCCTTTGCCCCAGCCTGGATGTTTTCTCTGAGGCGAGTTTTTTTGCCTTTTTACACCTCAAGAGCAATGTGACTTTGCAGCGTGGAGAGCAGCAGGAAAGTACCTAGCCACGGGGGTGGGGAGGTTTTTAGCTGATGGTGGAAGCTGCTTGGGCAGGCGGAGCTCGAGTGGGCAAAGGCACCCAGCCATGGGACAAGAAAGTGGCTGCAGGTCACCTGAGACCGCAGCACAGCTGCCCCCCAGAGGTGTTGAGCTGAATGGAAAAACTTTAGGCGCTGGGGCTACGCCCCTCCTGACCCCATTTCCTCAAAACCAGAGGGACTTGTTCTAGATCTTGATAGCAGCCGAAGAAGTCTTGTCACAACTTAGATCTGAGAACATACAAAAAAGGAATTTCTTATGTGTAAATTTGACCTCAAACAAGCCTTTTTAAAAAAATTGTAAAAGCCATCACTGCTTTTAGGCCCCCAGAGGCGGCCTCATGGGCCTCCCAGAACTGCAGGGGGCCTGGCTTTGAACCTAGCTCAGCCTCATGGTTAGTTCTCCCATGGCGCCTTCCCTGAGCTGGCGTTCCCACCCCAGCTCCGAGGAGGGAGAGAGACTTAGGAGTTCCAAGGAGAGAGAAAGACTTGGCCAAACCACAGGCTGCTGGGTCAGGGCTTCACACTTCACGCGTGAGTGTGCAAGGGCGTCCAAGCTGACGGGATGGCATGTAAAGTGAGAGGGGGTGCACTGGATGAGCTGAGTGTGGAAAGTCACCACCTGCATCTCCCAACGTGTGCAGACCTTGGGGCCCTCTCAGCCAAGGTGTGACTCCCCCTCTGTGCCCCACAGGCCATCACCGCCCGTGACTCCATGGCCAAGTCACTGTACAGCGCCCTATTCGACTGGATCGTGCTACGGATCAACCACGCCCTCCTTAACAAGAAGGACATGGAAGAGTCCGTCTCAGTGAGTGCCACACACCCTCCTCCGGAGACCGGTGACATCGGGAGCCGAGGTGGCCACACTCAGCGTCATCGGGCGAGAGGCAGATTCCTCCCAGGGAACGGGATGGGATGCAATTCTTGGGGCCCAGCTCAGAATGAGAACACAGGGCTCCTTGTTTCGTATTATGGGGTCCTAGGCAGCAACAGCAGAGCAGGCCCTCACCACCAAACAGATTGCTCCCACAGGAGGATCTACCAGTAATAACCACTTCCTCCGCCTCCCCCCAGTGCTTGTCCATCGGGGTCCTCGACATCTTTGGGTTTGAAGACTTCGAGAGGAACAGTTTTGAGCAATTCTGCATCAACTACGCCAACGAGCAGCTCCAGTATTACTTCAACCAGCACATTTTTAAACTGGAGCAGGTAAGGAAATACCAGCTCCTGGGCCATCCAGCCCAAGGAGGAGCGGAAAGAGCCAGAACTGGGATCTCCCTTGGGGCCTGGTTTGTCAGCAAAACTGCCCCAGAATTTTTCTCTGCAAAAAAGGGAGAGTCCGGGAAAAATTCTGCTCCCTTCCCCAACCCCCCAGCCCAGGATGAGGCAAATGTCAGGGATATTTGGGGCCGATTTTGTACCTTTTCTCTGCTCAAATGTGAAAGTCCTTTCAGTGGAGAGAAACTGAGTTGCGCTGTAAGGATTTGCTTTGATCAGCGAAATAATAGCCTTTCTTACATGTCTTTTCACTGCTAAATAGCCAGCTGTCTTTACCCAAATATCATCCTCCACATGATTGATTCCAACACGGAAAGAAAACTGATTGATTTATATAGATAGTTGGCTAATTTTACTATCACTCCTTCTGGCCAAAACTCAACGTTTCTCACTTGAAATATGGCTGGTCCAAATGGAGTTGTGCAAGAAGAGCAAAATACACAGTGTATTGCAAAGACGTAGTGTGGGATTCAGAGTGGGAGGAGAATGTAAAATGCCTCATCGATAATTTTTTATATCAGTTACATGTTGACGTAATCATACACCTTTGATGTGTTGGATTAAGTTAAGTCTGTTGTTAAACATTAGCCTCACCTGTTTCTTTTTACATTTTTTAATGTGGGTGTTAGAAAATTTGAAGTGATACAGGGCACTCACATTATACGACTATTGGACGTTGTGATTCCAGAGCAGGGCAGGTGAAAGGTACCGGCACGTGGCCATGCCCATTTGTTCGCGTAGCCTCTGTGGCCACTCTCTGGCTACAACAACAAAGCCGAGTAATCATTGCAGACACCCCCGAGCTCGTGAAGCCTAATATATTTACCGTCTGGCCCTTTACAAAGGAAGTTTGCCGACCCCTGAGTGATTTTAAGTGGAATTCTAAGCACTTTGCTGTGATAGATCTTAGAAAATGTATGTTCTATTTCCTGTAGCTAATTGTTAATTTATCTAATAATTTTACATATTAATGTATTCCTATTGGCATTTTAATATGCGTTCTGTTATTCACACATATTTATATGCTTATTAACTTATTAAATATATTTAACATATATTAAATACATTTTATTTTTTACATTAAATGTATTTAATATATATTAACTATATGTCATATTATAGTTAATATATATTAATTTAATATGTAAATAACTACATTAAATATAAATGTTATGTTTTACATAAACATGTGCGTGCATACGTAAATACACTTTGTTTACATACGGCGTGTGCTCGGTCAGTATTAATGTGTCCGTGAACTGATGAACTAACCGGATGCCCCTCGGACCCCACAGGAGGAGTACCAGAGCGAAGGGATCTCGTGGCACAACATTGACTACACAGACAACGTTGGCTGCATCCATCTGATCAGCAAGAAGCCCACCGGCCTCTTCTATCTGCTGGACGAAGAGAGCAAGTAAGTATCCACCGCCCCGTGTGTCCGCAGATCTGGGCACTCAGTCCTGTTCCACAACCCCAGAGCCTCACCCCGAGTCCACACCATCCTGAGAACGGCTGAGTTGCTCAGACTCACGTGGCCAGAAATCGTGATCTCACGTTTGCAGAATATTTCACCACAGAAATATTAACGCTCTCAATCACTGTGAACTCAGAAACACACCCACCCGGGAGTTCTCGGGGGAAGATTGTGGGACCTGAATCTAGACACTGAGCACAGGGTCGGTGCCTCCTTGCAAAGGGCAATGCATAGAATCAGGGGCCTAGATGCCAGACTCTCCCCTGAGGACACGATGAAGCCTGGACAGGGTATCTTTAAGGTGCTTCATGCTCAGTCACCCAGCCGGAGTTCCTAAAATCACAGACACTAAAATTCACTTGCTGAACTTCCTTCCTGTAGCTGCTGTAGAAAATGGCCACAGAGCAGACAGCCTAAAACAACAGATTTATTCTCTGGCAGTTCTGGAGACTGGAAGTCCAGAATCAGTAGTGATGGGCCAAAGTCAAGATGTGAGCAGGGCCATGCTCCCTCCCAAGGCTCTAGGGGAGGATCCTTCTTTGCATCTTCCAGCCTCCGGGGCTCCAGGTGTTCTTGGCTTGTGGCCGCATCACTCTAGTCTCTGCCTTACTAGCCACAGCACCTTCTCTCCATCTCATCTCCTCTTATAGAGACTCCAGTGGTATTGAATTACTGCCCACCCTAATGACCTCATCTTAAGTTGATTATATCTGCAAAGACCTGTTTTGCAACAGGGTCACATACACAGGTTCTGAGGGGTCAGGACGAGGACATCTTTTTATCAACAACCTTATCAGGCCCCTCAGGGCTGGGGTAAATCAGGCTCACCTCCTGCCTCAGACCAAGTCCCACCTGGGACAGGAGAGACACATCCATTCTAGGCCGGGATCTGGGGAGAGAATGTTCAGCTTGGGGTCAAGGTGCTAGAATGGGCTGAGTCGTCACTCCCAGGAAATTCCCAGAGACAAATCTGGGGAAGGCATGTGAGGCAGGGCCCAGCTGAGCAGGGTCAGATCTGTCTTTGTTTAAAATCTTGCTATTTCAGTCCATCATGGATTTTTTTTGTTTGTATGTGTGCATTGAATGGGATTTCCTAAAATAGTATGTTGAAATGTTATTTATTTCCACAACTGAGTGAACGGGTGTCTCACTCTCCACACCCTGGCCCTGGAAAAGATGTGCCTCATAGCTTAAGAATCTCCCCCATGCCCCCCATGAAGTCATGAAGCTGGGCATCAGGGATTTGGAGGCACATTCTGCTGCCCGTGTTTGTGGTGAGGCCAGGCACAGGCAGGGCATTACCAAAGCCAACAGTGGCATTTTCTTCCTGGGAGGCTGAAATAGCCAGGTACAACGGCTCCCTTATTCTGCCCCTGGCCCCTCCTTCTAACAAGGGAGCACAGGCAAGACCCACTCTTAAGCATCCAGGTACAGACCCATCTGCAACCAGAAGTCACCCAGGCCCGGGATAATTCCAGGAGCTGCACCATGGTGGGCCCAGGTCGCAGTCTTGCCTGGAACCGAACATTCTTGTGGGCCACCCAGCCTGGGCACTGGGCTGCTCTACCTGTTCCAAGTTTGCTCCGCAGCCCTGAGTGCACCCCTTTGCCCTGGGCCTCTGCAAACCAAGCAGAGGTTCCCCACCCTCGGCCACGTGCTCAACCCAGAGCAGCTTGGGCACCTGCCTACCTCATCTGCGGCGGGTCCGCAACCTGGATTGCAGAGCAGATGCCCAGCTGCTGTCCCTGCCATTAAAGGTCTCAAATCTTCTTCCCAGCTTTCCCCACGCCACAAGCCAGACCCTGCTGGCCAAGTTCAAACAGCAGCACGAGGACAACAGGTACTTCCTCGGCACGCCCGTCATGGAGCCGGCGTTCATCATCCAGCACTTCGCAGGGAAGGTGAAATATCAGATCAAGGTAGGCATCTGTCTGTCTCCATCGTCAGTCAAGTCACGCTCTGTCTGGGAGGCGGGAAGGGGACCATGTGGGTGCCCTGGGGGCCCCTTCCCTCTGGCACTTGCTCCGTCCCTCTTCTTGATCGGTTTTGCTGGCCGAGGTTCCAGGGCGCTCAGACCCAGCGTCAAACCTCGGGCTCTACTGTCTAGGGCCTCACAGGCAGGAACCGCCTCTCTCTCGTTGAGATGGGCCCCGCCCCACTGCCAGCCCTTCTTCCCGTGTTGGCCCCCAGGGCCTCGGCCAGCACTGGCAAATGACTACCCGCCTCCGTTCCCCCTCCAGGACTTCCGGGAGAAGAACATGGACTACATGCGGCCGGACATCGTGGCCCTCCTGCGGGGCAGCGACAGCTCCTACGTGCGGGAGCTCATCGGCATGGACCCAGTAGCCGTGTTCCGCTGGGCGGTGCTCCGGGCCGCCATCCAGGCCATGGCCGTGCTCCGGGAGGCTGGGCGCCTTCGGGCTGAGAGGGCCGAGAAGGCTGCAGGTAGGAGGGGTCCCCACTCATGTCACTGTCGAGAGGGGGACGCTCATAGTCCTTTTTTTTTTTTTTTGTCTTTTTTTTTGGTAGTGAAGGTATTAGGGATTGAATGCAGGACCCCAAGCATGCTAAGCACATGCTCTACGACTGAGCTATACCCCCAACCCCTGCTCATAGTCCATTTTAAAGTGTAAATTTTCGTGGCATTTACCATGTTCCCAACGTTGTACTACTAGCACCTCTATCTAGCTCCCAAATTCTTTTCTCATGCCAAAGGGAAATTCTGTAGCAGGGTGTATAATTTAACCTCCTTGTCATCACAGGGCAGCAAGATGTATCATAATTTTTCTGTAAGGACCCAGAAGGGCTGAGTGCTGTCTCGGGGTGACTCAGCTCCAGATACCAGCCACAGCCAGCGTTCCGTTTTAGGAAAGGTGTTGATTAAAAGGAAGACCAAAAGGTTAAAGCCTTTCTGAGTAGAAAATAGATGTGGTACTGTTTTGGGGGGAAATGGAATGCTTCTTGGTTCCCTGTTCTGCCCAGGTTTAAGTGTCAGGCTTTTTTTTTTTTTTTTAGCGGATTTAAGTCAGGATCACAGTCTCCATGGAAAAGTTCCAAAGCCCTTCAGGCCCCAGGTGACCCCCCACCCACCCAACAAACTCCATACACTCTGTGTCCCCAGCAGGTCTGGGCAGCTCTGGTCCCCGAAGTCACCTGGGAGAGCTGCACAGAGGAGCCAGCACCCCGTCAGAAAAACTGTACCGGTGAGCGAGCCCTTGATTTGTCCCATCCTTGGCCGGTAGACAGCAGCATTGTTTAAAACAGCGCCAGAAACCTGACAGTCTAAAACGCAGGTCGAGGTTGACCTGAATAAGGAACCCACAGGCCACTTGAACCAGAAAGACCCAGAAGTAGTGGCATCTGGTTGCTACGTTTCTGCGCACAGAGGCAGGCCTCGTGCATCATCTGCTCTGGGGAGGTGTGGGCAGCTCAAGTTACAAAGGATCCTTTTCATGGCTGGTCATGACCGTTGGCGGCTGGGGCCAAAGGGCTGTGGTCTCTTATATTAAGAGTATTTCCTCCCTTAGCCTGACTGGGGTGTCCTGAAAGCAGATTTGCTAAGTTACTTCACTGTCAGTCAGAAACACAGACTCATCATTGCACGTGCGATGACACAGGGTGTCTTTTGACCACCTAGCAAATACCAGGGGTCCTCCATGTACCCCAGTTAGTACTGGCTGTAAAAGTGAGTGGGCCTGTGCTTCCAGGAAGGTGGGGTGGAAAAGGCCACACTAGACAGACACCTGAGGCCATGACAAAGCCAGAGGAGGGAAGCCTCTGGCAGCCTGAGAGAGCTGTGCAGGCTGCATTGAGAAGGGGCCAGTTGGGCCAGACAAAGCAGGCAGGGTGTGCAAAGGCCCTGGGGCAGCTGAGTCCCCAACTTCTTCCTCAAGACTCACGGATTCCCAAGGAGCAAGTCACTAAATTTTCAAACCCGAAAGAGTCATTTTATTTTTGAGTACTTTGTAATAAAAACTGCTCCAAGAGATTCATAAAGGCACATGTGTGGAGGTAGAACTAGCACCTCGGTAAGTGACCATGCGTCATTTGTCTGAAAGCGCAATGTCATTTTCCTGCTTTTAAAAAGGTGCACTTTTAAATCAGCCAAAAGGAGAGAAGAGGAAAAACAAAAACAAAAAACCACTTTCCCCTATTTGAAAGTGGCCCCTGACCCACCTGGTCTCCCTAGGGCCTGGCCCCTGGGGCTGTGAGTCCCACCCCAAGAGCGCATTTAGTTTATACAGATTCTCCCTTTCAGCTGTTCAATGCTAGATTTCTCATTTGACGGCTCTGAGGAGTTCGATATTAACGCTTTTGAGGACATCATTGCTTTCTATGAAAGCAAGAAGTAAGTAGAAACAAGGGCCTTCGAATCTGAGACCAGGGAGGCATGCCAAGAGGAGCTATTGTCCTGAGGTGCTCAGCTCAGCATCCAGAGCCAAAAGAGAGGGCATCGACAGGCTGGGGGCCACTCTCGCCAGATTTGGCCTGGTCGGGGGGGTGTGGGCTGAAGCCATGGGCCTTGGTGGGTGCTCTGGCTGCTGCACTGACCGCTCAAGGGGCAGAGGTGAAATGTGACCCCTCTGTTGTCTTTGCTCTGTGCCTCCCTGGAGGGCAAGGGAGCAGAGGTAAGTGCAGCCATCCGGACCCAGGGCATGGTGCATGGAACACAGACAAGGGGCTGCTGATCGGGGTCTTCCCAGGCCAACTGCCCGGAGTTTAAACATGTATTTAAAATAACTGAAATGAGGAATTAAAAAAGATAAAAGCAAAAAACAGAAAACCTTCCAGCTCATCCTGTAGTCATCGCTACCTCATTTCCAGAAGTACTTACTGTCCAAAACATTTATGATCTAGACATTTTTCACAACCGTCCATTTTTCAGAGCATTCCGTTTTCTCAAAGCCATTCTTATTCTTACACCCAAGATGTATGCTCAGCCCCGAACTCATGGAGATCAAATGAAATAAAGCTGATAAGGTTGAATTCTGTAGGGTAAAGATCTTCAACTAAGGTTTCTCACCCTCGGCCGTCTGCGGGGTCACTCTGGTGGGATGTCCTGTGCATTGTAGGGAACTGAGCAGCATCCCTGGCCCTCTCCCAGCAGGTGCTAGTAGCGCCCCCTCTCCCAGTTGGGGCAACCAAGCATCCCCTAGGGAGGTGGCAGGGGAAGGGCCAGCGTCGCCCCATTCGATAACCCCTGTGTGAATTCCAATTCATTCCTCCCAAGGCATTTCTTAGAGGCTGACATGTGGCCACAGAAATGCCAAGAGAAACTAAAGTGCTGCCTCCCACAGAGACCTCCCGATCTTCTGTTTTCAGTAGCCCCTTGATGCTTTTTTACGGTCTGCAAACGGCTATTAAACATGAAGCCTTTTCCAACAATCCGAGATGCCATGTTGCAATCTCTGTTTAGCTCAAAGTGGCCTAGCCACACTCCGCACCCCACTACAGAGGAGGAAGGAGCCTTCTGGATGTGGGCAGCCACTCCTGTCCGAACCTCCCTTCTTAGTGTAGGAGGGAGTGGCAGCAGCGTGCAGGCTCCCCCGGCTGCATGTTTTGGCTCCAGTGGCCTAGGGATGGTCCCGACTGCGCCAGGGACCCCCAGGTGGCGGGCCGCTGCTCTAACTCAGTCTTCTCTCTGTCACTGCACCCCCTTCCCCCCACCCCCCAGCGATTTGCATGACCAAATCATCAGGACCATCAAAGGATTGCCCTGGCAGGGTGAGGATCCCCGTAGGCTTCTCCAGTCCCTCAGTCGGCTCCAGAAACCCCGCACCTTCATCCAGTGAGTCCCCCCAGGCTGCGGGCACCCCCTTCTCCCACAAGTGCAACGACCGCCTCCCCGCTCCCTGTTCCTGTAACGCTGAGTCAGCTGCTCTAAATGCTGCGCTGCCTTGTGGCTCCATTCTCACGCCAGCCGCCGCTAAGTGGTCCTCGTAATCCTCCCACCCCTGTGTCTGCGCTGTGACCCATATCCTTGCCAGCTCCCCAGTGCCCAGCATAGCTTCACAGAAACACTCCTCCCATGAAGCATCTGATTTTCTGCCCCCAAAACGTGCAGAGCAAGGCTTGCTTCCCCTCCCACCCCCACCACCTTTGCCACTGCGAGTTTACACAGCAGCCGTCAGCAGCAGGGTGTGCGATTTTGCGGCCCATGACCCTGCATCGTGGGCATGACGTGGTAGAAAGGGCCAGAAACCACGCAGATAGGGTTTGGACCTCCCACTAACTCACTGCGTGACCTGAGTGCTCTGAGCATTTGGCCCGTGTCTACAGAGCAGGAGTGATGATTTTCATACCAGGCAGGCGGCCACGCAGGGCTCAGGCCGGCCGAGAGCGAAGCTCGTGCCTGCAGTGGGGCCCGTTTACAAAGTCATTTTTATTATGCCTTATTCCACCCCACGGGGATTAAGATGAAACCTGACACACAAAGAACTCCCGGCCGAGCGTCTCGCAGGTCTGTGGGGCACCATTTCCTCAGCGGGTCTTTAAAACAGGCCAAGTTGCAGATTTTTAAAAAACCTTTCTCTTCCCACAAGATTCCTAAAGTGTCTGAGAATGTGGGGGTCGTCCCCCCTCCCTTGGCCAGAAGATTAGCTTTCGTTTTTAACCTTCCACTAGTTCAAGTCCAGAAGGCACCCCTATCCAGGCCCCATCTCAGATCTCTGGGAGGTAGACCCTTGCCCTGCTTAGGGGGGGGTGTCCAGAAGGGTTGCTGTGGGCCTGCTTGGCGTTTGCCAACATACAGCAAATAGAGCTGGGACACTCGTAGGCGTCAGGGCCACACGGGATCCCTCGAAGCCCCGTTTGGGGCGTCCCACCATCCCTTTGTGATTTCCGTCAGCTCCCCCAGAGCAGCCCCGCGCAGATGCACACTCTGCCCTTTTAGCAGCCAGCCCCCACGCCAGGTGCTCCTGCCATCCCGGGGCAGCCGCTGGCCCAGTAAGGCCACTGCGCACAGTCACAGGAGCGCCCTCTACACGCACAGGGAGCCCCCAGGTCCTTGGCGAGGCGGCGGCCTCGTTGCACTTGTGCCCCTAGAGTCCCCGCTCTCTCTCTTCTGGCTCCATCTAACCCACAAGGCGTGGCTTGCTGAACTAACCCAGATCCAGACTGCGTGTCCCTTGTGTTCACAAAACCGTTTTTAATATTTTGACAGGAAAAGTAAAGGTATCAAACAAAAGCAGATCATTCCAAAGGTAAACACGTGCGTCACCGTCTAACACTGCCTTGCGGGCACCTGGCTCAAGTCTTTTTTTTTTTTTTTTTTTTTTTTTTTTTTTTTTTTTTACCCTTTTGGAAAACAGGGTTGGGGGGTGGCTTTTAACTTCTCTGGCTTCTTTTGTTCCTTCTCCTTCTCACCATCTCCCCCTTCCTCTCTTAAAAAAATGTGTCTCCTGTTGAAATGATTTGGAAGTCTCTTTGGGTTTCCTAGAAAGCAGGGCTGTGATGGGGAACTTGGCACAAGTGGTGTTTAGTGGGGAGCTCCCAGGAGAAACCTGAGACAGGGTTGGGGGGAGGTGGGCTCAGCCTGATTCCCCACAGAGCCCAGGAGTGTTAACTGCATCACAGAGCTTATCTTGTCAAGAGGCGATGGGACCCTTCTGTCATACCCCTACATAGGAGATCTTTAGCTGCGAGCCACCTCCAGAGGGCGGGATGGGATGCAGCACCTTCTGGGCATCCAGGGAGAGGCGGCCCTTCAGCCAGGGTGGTTCTGCCAGAACGGGGACAGCTGGGCATCACTGGCAACCAAGACCCCAGCTGCCAGCCATAGGTCAAGTGCACCCAGACACTGGCTAGTCTCCATGTACAACGTGCAGACGGATTATAAAGTTAGCAAAAGCGTAAGGGCAACCCCTCTGTCTGGCCAACAGATGGGACAGCCCTAGTCCCACTCATCAGCGATAGTAGGGTTGGCGCATGTGGGAGGATGGGCTGGATGAGTGCGTGTGGAAACACGGGGCTCTTGGCACCCCTTGAGCTGTGTGGAATGAAGGCAGCACTCTGTAGCTCTCGGCTTCTGGGCACTCAGACCACAAGAGGCTGTAATCAGCCCTCCTGGAGGCAGCACCATCCACAGGTCACAGCCCAGGCTCAATCCCCCAGTTACCCTGGCTGCCTGCCAGACCCACCTCCTCTCTGACAGCACAGTCCCAAGACTGATCCTAAGAGCTGCCACCCCGGGGGGCCTTGTCCTGGCTCTGGGGATGTCTGCAATGCCTCCCGGTGCCCTCTGGGGCTTTGGGAGGGCAGGCCAGACCCTGTGTGTCTGTCCTAGAACCTGCTGGACTCCAAATCCCTGAAGCTCATCATCAGTATGACCCTGCACGACCGCACCACCAAGTCCCTGCTGCACCTGCACAAGAAGAAGAAACCACCCAGCATCAGCGCCCAATTCCAGGTAGGCGGTCCAGCAGGGGCAGGAGGCGGCACTTAACCCAGCCTGACACTCACGTGGCTCGGCCAAAACAAACCCAGCACCGGGGTTCCTGACCTTGGCACTGCTTGACATTTGGGGTTGGGTTATCCTCCATGGTGGGGGCCTTCCTATGTGTTGTGGGGTGTTGAACAGCATCCCTGGCCTCCACCTACGAGATGCCAGTAGCATTCTCCAGTGGTGACAACCAAAATGTTTCCAGACATTGCCAGATGCCCCTGGGGGAACAGAATCGCCCTTAGTTGAGAACCACCATGTTAAAAGAAACTCGAGTTAAGCATGTGAGTTAATGTGACCACTGAACTGTGTCCTTAGGTCATATTTTCCCTTTTACCCTGGTTGCCAGGAAGCTCAGGGACACTTTTTTTCCTACTTTTTCAGTGGGGTCCGATGGCTGCTGATCCTCACCATTTTTTCTTTTGTTCTTTCCCATTTTCCTCAGTCTGCGTCTTCTGTTTCCACTTCAGCTTTTTTGTCATTACCTCATGTAGGAACTCCCACAGATCCTTTTTGGAAACAGCAGGCCAAAGACCAAAATCATTGATTCTGTGGCCCCTTCTGAGGCTGACACATGTTTTAAGTCCCTAGAAAGAATTTATCTAGTTCCACCACCTTCTCCTCACCTTTCACTTAAAACAGAAAGAAGAGCTGGGTGACCTGGGAGGATGGCGGCTCTCAGCCACAGGGACCCTGGGGTAACACAGCCTCTGGTCGGAAGGTCCAGTTGCAACCTCCCATGTCCCACATCGACATAGACGCCCCCACCGCCGATGCAGGCGGATGACCTGGGTCCCCTCCCACTGAGGGGTGTGCCCCTGGGGGTCCCAGCTCAGCACCTTCCCTCTCTTTCCCCAGACATCCCTTAATAAGCTCCTGGAGGCACTGGGGAAGGCAGAGCCCTTCTTCATCCGCTGCATCCGCTCCAATGCTGAGAAGGTGAGAGGCTCCCACATCTCCTGAGGGGTGAACACCAAGCCGGGATCTGGTGACTTAGTGCTGGGTGTTCCTGTGTGTCTCAGTGCAAAGGGGGGAGGGTTGGTTAGGAGAGTCCTCAAGGAGCCAAGTATTCACACAGGTTTCGGGAACTAAACATGCTGTTGCCAGCTGGGAGTGGAGGAGTGTCAATAGGAGGCAGCAAGGGTGGCCTGGTGACCAGCCAAGGGCAGGGACATCATCTGGAATATGGAGAGGCCCCAGAGAAAGTTTGCTCAAGGAAGAGCAGGTCAGGGATGCTCTTTAGATACATCTCAGAAGCAGCCAGTGCAGAGAGGGGGCTGGAAGGAAGAGGCTGACATCGGGCAACAGGAGCACAGAGCCTGCTGCTCATCCTTAAGTTTCTGGAAAGACTCATGGACCCCCAGTGGGGGCCGCCAGCGCCTCTCAGCCCTTACTGCCAGGCTTCCTTCACCCCAGGGGTCCACCAGCCATTCCATCTTCTCCGGGACCTTGTTGGGGACCATTTGGAGTCTGGGCTCCCTCCTGGACACAAGTGGATCTCTGGGCACGAGCCTCCTGGAGACGCTGTTCACTCACGCTCTGTCTCTACTCTTCCTGTTTCCCTGGCTTGTCCCTGCTCCCAGGACACACTGCTAACATGCCAAGCCTGGCTCGTCCCTGCCAGGTGCCACGGCTTCCGTCCTCCCGGGCGAGGACCTGGACTTGTGCTATCTCCTCCTCTCCCTTCCCGTTCCTGGCCCCCCAGTGGTGTCTCAGAGAAGGTGTCTGTCATCCCGCACCTTCCTCCCACAGCAGAATCGGGCTCCCTTCTCCCGTTAGGATTCTTACTTCAGCTTTGGGCAGTTCAGGAACACTCCATAGACACCTGCTTTGAGCAGGGGCCATGCCTGCAGATCGTTCTTTGCTCTGGGGAGGCTGTCCTATGCTTTTTAGAGTACTGAGTAGCATCCTTGGTCTCCAAGAGCCCACCAGATGCCAGAAGCATCCCACCCCGCCCCATCGTGACAACCCTCCCCTCATGCCATTCCCTCCCCTCCATCCACTTCAAATAACAGCTGCCGGTGTTGAGTGCAGGCTCCTGAGCTCTGGACTCGAAGCCCTGAGTCAGCCTCGTTTCAGCCCCTCCTCCCCCTTGCCCCTACGCCTCCAGCAGCAAGCATCTCCCTGCGTCCCTGCCCACCCCTCAGCTTCCCCTTCCCTCTTCTGGGCATTCACTCGGCTGCTCCCTTCCCAGCCTCTCGTCAGCCTTCAGATCTAGCCCAGGGTCCCCTCTCCTGTGACCCCTCCCATGGCGGCCTGGTAGTGTGTTCTCTCTGCTGAATCCCTAGTACTTACTCTGATAACCTGGTGCAGAGCGTGAGTTCAGCACAGGTTTGGGTCGGAGCCTTTAGAAGATAAGTCTTTGCAGCATATTATCCTAAGTTAGGCAGTAGGAAGTGGCATCTGTCTCCTGGGCACCAGGGAATAGAGCAGATCAGACACCAAGTTTTCTTGAAGAGATTTATGCCTTAGGCATGACTGCTGAGTGGCCCCACCTTTCTTCCAAAAAGAATGTCTGGAGCAAGGGGAAAAAAACAGATCCTCCAGGTGCCCATGGCTGCCATGCTGGCGACCCATGCTGGGATGTTCCCAGAGAAGCCTGGGGCCCCAGTGTGTACCCTGACTGCCTCCATACCTGGAATCCCAAGGGACCGCAGTCACTTGGGAATCAGTACCTCCCGCCAGGGCTCCCCATCCCCAGCCACCTGCAGGCATCTGCCCTGATCGTTCAATCCTGTTTCAGAAAGAGCTGTGCTTCAATGACGAGCTGGTGCTGCAGCAGCTGCGCTACACAGGCATGCTGGAGACCGTGCGGATCCGGAGGTCGGGCTATAGCGCCAAGTACACGTTCCAGGTAGGATGCACTCATGCACACTCGTGGCTGCTCAGGATGCTGACCACCTCCAGAGAGAGCACCTCTCTGGAGCATGAGCCCAGCTCATGAAAGGTTACTTTCCGCCAGGGTTTCTCCATCCTGGCACTGTTGGCATTTGCACCAGATCATTCTTTCTCATGGTGGGGTGCCCGATTCCTCTTAAGACGTGTGTGACACCAAGCAGGGAAGAGGGAACTGCACAAGCCAATCCCTGTGCCTCTCTGCCCTTTATCGCACATCTTCTTTAGTAGACGCTTTTATACCCAGCTCTTTTATTCTACCAACCAGCAGCAGGGGGGCCCTGGTTCCTATTTTCCCAGTGTGGAAACTGAGGCCCAAGGAGGTGATGACTTCAGAGATGGCTCCCTGGGCTTTCTAGAAACACAGAGGACCATTCATAACCTCAAATTGGTAAAGACCAAATTACAGCAGTCACCGTTGACACTTAAGACTGGGTCATTCTCTGTGGTGAGGGCTGCCCTACACACCATGGGGTGTTGAGCAGCATCCCCAGCTTCCACCCACAAGATGCCAGGGACACTGTTCCCCCGAGTTATGACAACCCAAGATGTCTCCACGTATCACCAAACGTCCCCAGGGATCAGCACGGCCCAGGTCAAGAACCCCTGGCTTGTGCCAGGAGCTGGCCCCAGCCGTGTGGTGCTCAAGTGAGCACTGGGCCTGAACCCAGAGGTGGCAGCACCTGGTCCCTGTTCAGGCTTTATCCACATGGCCTCAGGGCCATGGCTTCATTGTGGCATGCCTCCCTTTTCTCATCCCCAGAATGGAAATACCACCTTTCTGATCCTGTGTAAATAGGAAAGGCAAATGACCGAAAAGGGGGAAATACTGGTCCATTTCACTAATGCTTGGCTCTTAAAAATCTGCATAATTCTTTACTTAAAAATGGCGTGCCTCCAGCTGTGGTTCAGCCCTCTGACAGTTCATAGCCCCTGGCCCCCAAGAGCATCTCCATCTCCTGGCTGCACCCCAGCAACACCAGCACCCAGCAGGCCCTCGATGGTCACTCCCTGACTGACTAAAAGATCTAGAACTCTGTGTCTGCGACAGTCTTTCTTAAGCTTTAGACTGTTTCAGAAAGTCCAGGATTTGTCAGTACCATTCCCAGCAAACGAAGTTTTGACTTTAGAAACAGCTTGACCAGGGAGTTGCTGGAGCCCCATCTCCTTGTCGGTGGCAGAAACACTCACTCGGATTCTCCTTTCTCGGCCAAAATCACCCAGGATTTCACAGAGCAGTTCCAGGTGCTGCTGCCCAAGAACACCCAGCCCTGCAGGGAGGTCATCTCTGCCCTGCTGGAAAAGATGGACATAGACAAGAGGAGCTACCAGATCGGCAAGACCAAGGTCAGCACTCGGGCCCCTCAGGGTGGCTGCCAACTTGGACCCCCACTTCCACTGCACCCATGGCCCAAGCCACTCGCTGAAAAATAAGTGGTTCTGCTGGGGAATGCCTTTCCTGGGGCATGTTCTTTCTTCCTGGAAGGCAGAGGAGCACACCTGAGGTGTGAGGGGCTCGGGCATCAGGCCTGTTTCTCGTTTTCTCGCATGTAGAAGGGACGATCACGCCATAGCACGGGGTGTTCAGGGGCCAGTCGGTAACCATTGCAGTGTCTGGAGCTCTGCACCAGGGCTTTACCTGATAGGAAAAGTCCCCTCGCAGCCCCTCAACAAGTTAATCATGAGTTACCACGTGACCTAGCAATTCCACGCCTAGGTATCGCCTCAAAAGAGCTTTGAAAACAGGTGCAAACACGTACATTCATAGCAGCACTAGTCATAATTGCCAAAAGGTAGAAACCACCCACGTATCCATCAACAGATGACGGATAAACAAAATGTGGGCCATTCATATGATGGAACATTACTCAGCCCTGATACATGTTTATATGGATGAACCTTGAAAACGTTACGCTGAGTGAAAGAAGCCAGACCCAAAGGGCACCTAGTGTGTGACCCCATCTAAATGAAATGTCCAGAGTGGGGAAATCCATAGAGACAGAAAGCAGATTAGGGGTTGCCAGGGGTTGGGAGATGGGGATTAGGAAGTGACTGCTAGTAGATTCGGAGTTTCCCTTAGAGTGATAGAAACATACCAGAGCTAGGTAGAGGTGATGGTTTCACAATGTTGTGGCTGTACTAAATGCCACTGAATTGTTCACTTTAAATAGTTAATTTTAGGTTATGGGAATTATATCTCAATATATATATTTAAAAAAAAAAAAAAGCTCCCCTTGGTCAGGCCAGTCAGCACGCCAGCTTGGCCTCACGTGCGCCCAGGGCGGGCTGGGCAGACCTCCTGAGTACAGGGGTCCTGGGGCCATGCTGACCTGCCTGCACGCTGCCACCAGGTTTTCCTGAAGGAGACAGAGCGGCAGGCCCTGCAGGAGACACTGCACCGGGAGGTGGTGCGCAAGATCCTGCTCCTGCAGAGCTGGTTCCGGATGGTGCTGGAGCGCAAGCACTTCCTGCAGATGAGGCGGGCAGCTGTCACCATCCAGGTACAGGGAGGGCCCCAAGGGGCCAGGGCTGGGGGTGGCTAGGGTCACACGTGCCCGGCCCCTGAATGCCCGCTCCACTCTCAGGCCTGCTGGCGGTCCTACCGCGTCCGCCGGACACTGGAGAGGACGCAGGCGGCAGTGTACCTCCAGGCCGCGTGGAGGGGCTACCAGCAGCGAGTAGCCTACCGGCGCCAGAGACAGAGCATCATCCGCCTGCAGAGCCTCTGCCGGGGTCACCTGCAGCGCAAGAGGTGAGCAGAACAGGGCCGAACTCCCTGCCCCCCAGAACACTGCCCCCACCTGAGAGCTGCCCGAGATACCATCCAGCCAGTGGAGCTGTCAGGATGTCACTCTGGACGCAGGGAGGCTGAGAAGGGGCCGGCAGACATCTCACCATCTGGGTGCATGGGACCCTAGAAAGACGATCAGGGCCAGTAGGCGGCACCTACTGCCAAAACCCCAAGTCGCCATTGGTGTCACTCAGTCTTTGCCAGGGACATTACCACCCCCTGCCGCCCCACTACACCTGCCCACGCTAGGCCAGTTGGTGGAGCACCTGGATTCAGAGCTGGAGGATTCCGGCCAGTGGGACCAGCCCTCAGCAGGCTCCCCTCACCCCACACTCACACATGAAGCTTGGGCGTCCACCATACAAGGAGCCCCAAAGGAATTCAGGGGTTTCTTAACAGATCCCTCCCACAACAGACCCAATAAACCAGCCCGGCAGAGGTGGCTCTGACAACAGGAGGCCTCTCCCTGTATCCCCCTGCCCTGGCTGAGGAGGTGCCGCCTTTCCAGAAGCATCTCTGAGGGCTGGGGTCTCGCCTCTTGGCAGAGGTGGAGCCTTCCTTCACCCCCGCCCCCCCACAGATGGCACAGGGGTCCCCAACACCCTAGGTGGATTCTGGCGGAGGCGCGCACTTTTGTTCCTGAACCCACCCCTTCTGCTTTCCTTATACCAGCTTCAGCCAGATGATGGCAGAGAAGCAGAAGGCTGCAGAGAAGGAGAGGGAGACCCAGCAAGCCGCAGCGAGAGAGGAGGCCGCCGAGGTCGGGCTGGGCCAGGCAGTCAGGCAGGAGCCCGCGCAGGGCCCAGAACTGTCAGAGGACCGCGAGCCGGTGGCGCAAGGCCCAGAACTGTCGGAGGACCGCGAGCCGGTGGTGCCAGAGCCCAAGGCGTGGCCCAGCGATGGGACCCTGGGGGAGAGCTTCCAATCCGAGAAGATCCCGAGCCCGGAGAAGGAGGTCCCGAGCCTGGAGAAGCCGCTTCCACCCCAGAGGAGCGCAGCCGAAAGTCACGAGAAAGTGCCCAGCAGCCGGGAAAAGCGTGAGTCGAGGCGGCAGAGGGGGCTGGAGCACGTTAAGCTCCAGAACAAACACATCCAGTCCTACAAGGAAGAGCACACCCTCCGAGAACCTTCCGGGAGGGCTGCCCCAGAGCACGAGGAGAGCCACCCAGAAAACAGAAAGGAGAGCAGAGAAGATGAAACCCCTCCAGAAGCAGGGACGGAGACTGAGATCGCTTCTCCTAAAAAGCAGCCCACAGGGCCCGCACAAGCCATGCCAGGCAGCCAGGTCTTGGAGGAAGCCCAGAGCGGGAGCCCCGGGCCCGGCCACCTGGAACGGCCCACCAGCCTGGCTCTGGACAGCAGGGTCGGCATGCTGGTCCCCAGTGCCACCCCAGAGACTCCCAAGGACAAAGGCAAGCTGGGGGTCAGCCCGAGAGCCCAGGACAGGCCCGAGAGCCCTGGAGGTGCCACCCAGATCCAGCGGTACCGAGACTCAGATGCCGAGCGGCTGGCCACCGCTGTGGAGCTGTGGCGGGGCAAGAAACTGATGACCGCTGGCCCTAGCGCCATGTTGAGCCAGTCCCTGGACCTCAGTGAGCGGCACCGGGCCATCAGGCCTGCCCTCACGCCCACAGAGTAAGCCCCGCACGTGCCTTTGTCTGAGGGCTGGGGTGGGCGGACAGGTTGCAGTGATGCACAGCCAAAGACTGGCAACAGGACCAGGGCAGCACCGTGCATCCCCTAAGCACCTAAGTAGCTCGGTGCCTGAGAGCTGACCACAGGTGTGCGGGAGCCCCAAAGAAGGAAGACAGGAGGTGGGGTAGGGGGAGGTTTTGGGGAAGGTAAGGCCAAAACAAGCCCTGTTCACACAGAAAGCCTCCAGCCTGGTGGGAGGTGGGCCCTCAGGTTGAGACCCTCCCCTCCCCAGCCTGCCTGGGCCTCAGTTTCCTCATCAGAAAGTTGGGGTGACAGCACTCACCCAGAGGTTGAAGTAGCAGCTCTCGACACACTTTGCCTAAGTCCTAGTTAGCTAAATATCAGTGACTCTGAATCTCTAGCCCCTTGTCTGTCCCAGGGGCCTGCTTGTCCAAAGGAAAGAAGAATTGGAGAAGATGCAGGCCTTCTGCTAGGGCAGGCTTTCTCAGCCTCAGCACGGCAGACCCGTGGGGCCGGCTTATCCTCTGTGGTGGAGGCCGTCCTGGGCTCTGTGGGGTGCAGAGCAGCATCCCTGATTTCCTCCCACCAGATGCCCATTGCACCTCCCTCCCCCAAGTGCAGTCCCGACAACCCAAAATGTCTCCTACCACCCTCATCAGTAAAAGCCACATTTCTGTGATCTCGCAGGGAGAGGCGCATTTCCTTATCCACGAGCGACGTCTCCAAGCTCCTCCAGTCCCCATCCCAGACCAAGACTCAGGTAAACGTTCAGGCTGCAGCGCTCACCCCTGAAGGTCCAAGTCCACTTCCGCCTCCACTGCCCTGGTGCCACCAGAAGGGAACAGTGGATAGAGTACACAGTGGCACCAGGACCCCCGCTTTCCCTCTAGTGAGGCCACCTGCCCTTGCTCACCCAGCCCTGCTCTCCTACTCCTACAGCCTTCAGCCGAAACCGTGGACGGGGAGCCTGGCACCAAGAAGCCGACCATCCAGAAAAAGAAGTCAGGCGATGCATCCTCCGGCCCAGATGCAGGGCTGTCCCCAGTCTCTGCTGACTCCAAGTAGGTGTGGGCTTTGCGGTTGGGCTTGGGCCTCCAGAGGACACCTAGGGTGTCCAGGTCCTCCAGTCCCAGAACAGTCTGATCTCCTAAGCCAATGGCATTTACCAAGCTCAGTCGGGCAGGCATTTGCTTAACAGTTCCGTGAAGAGAAACCCAGAGCCCGGGCTGTGGCCGCATCAGGGTGAAATGATTCCCACTGAAGCCTCGAGTCAGCCTGGGCCACCTCCTCTCAGTCCACAGACCTGGGAACCCCTCCTGGGTCCTTACGTAGCAAAATCTGTGCCAAGGCTCTGTCCCCAGAAAGCCCCTGCCAAAGTGCTCTGGACTGTTCACAGAGCAGAGAGGTGAGGCCGTGGGACAGGGGAGCTGTGACTCAAACATGGGACAGCAGCCTGAGGAAGGTGATGAACAGGCTGTGGTGAGAGGCAAACGAGGTAGCTTCAAACAATATGGATTGACTCTCACAGTTCTGGAGGCCAGCGGTGTGAGATCAAGGTATAGGCAGGGCCGTGTCTCCCTCTAGAGGTTCTTGGAGGCTCCAGGTGTTCCTTGGCATGTGGCCACATCCTCCCAGTCTCAGCCTCTGTCTTCACATGGCGTTCTTCTCTCCTCTGTGTCTTCTCTTTTTCTGTCTCTTATAAAGACACTTGTCATTGGATTTAGAGCCCATCCAGGATGATTGAGAATCTTGAGATCCTTCACTCAGTGTGTTAGTCCATTCAAGCTGCTGTAACACAATACCACCGACTGAACTAGAGGCTGGAAGTCCAAGATCAAGGCACCGACAGATGAGGTGTCTGGTTCATAGACACCTTCTTGCTGTGTCCTCACATGGTGGAAGGGGCGAGAGAACCCTCTGGGGTCTCTTTTTATAAGGGCACCAATCCCATCCCTGGGGGCTCCACCCTCATGACCTAATCACCTCCCCAAAGCCCCACATCCTGATACCATCACGCTGGGGGTTAGGCTTCAGCATACCAATTTGGGGCAGACACACACATTCAGTCCATATCATTTAGGCATATCTCCAAAGACCCTTTTCCCAAATAAGATCACGCTCATAGGCCCTGAGGCTCAAAACAGACATCTCTTCTGGGGGACCACCATGCACCCCACTACATACCCAGTATCCACAGCACACAATTTGGTGTTTATTCTTCCTGGGTTTTTTCCCCTAACCTTGTGCCCATAAAAACATCTCGCGGGGAGCGGGGTGGCGGGTATAGCTTAGTGGTAGAGCACATGCTTAATGTGCATGAAGTCCTGGGTTCAATCCCCAGTTCCTCTGTTAAGGGGAGGAAAACTTGGGGGGGCAGGGAGTAATTTTTTTAGATATATGAGAATGGGGTTCTGCCTGACATCTGCCCAGCCTCTTGCCCTTTCATGTGACTCCAGCTCCACCTTATTTGCAGTAGCACCCCATCCCGATAACCAACAAAGGGGCCATTTCTCTTTACAGTAAGTTGACCCTTCCTTTGGCCTCACGTCTGCTTTCATTTCCTGAGGCTTAAGGCTTACTTTCTCCTACAGATCCACATTTAAGAGACTTTTCCTGCATAAGAACAAGGATAAGAAATACAGCCTGGAGGGCGCAGAGGAGATGGAGAACACAGCACCTGCACACGTTGTGCTGGAAGCCGCCACCATGAAGAAGAACCTAGAAGGTGGGTCGCCCGCAGCCTCAGGGACAGACAGCAGAGCCACCGGGGTCCTTGAGGACCATCCCCAGATGCAGCCTTGAGTCAGTAGCTGTGGGCCCAGCCCCAGTCACAGGCTTCAGGGCTGGTCCCCACCCCCAGAGGTACTTTCTGGCCACTGATCTCTATGTGTGGCGGGGCCCAGCCCACGCCCCAGAGGCCAACCCACATCCTCCCCAGGAACCAGCTCTTACCAGCCTCTCCTTCCCCTCAACAGCCCCCTCCGGCTACCAGCACCGCCACACCTTGGGCGAGAAGCACACCAAGGAGCCAGGAGGCAAAGGGAAGAAGAACCGAAACCTCAAGATCGGTAAAATCACAGTGTCAGAGAAGTGGCGGGAGTCGGTGTTCCGCCAGATCACCAACGCCAACGAGCTCAAGTACCTCGACGAGTTCCTGCTCAACAAGGTGGGCCGCCTGGGCTGGGCCTGGGTGCTGGGGGGCAGGGCTCAGGCAGAGCAGCCCCGAGGCCCTCCCAGAGGGCCATCACCACCTGGCAGGGCTTTCCCAACCGTCACACCAAAATCCTTACCTGGCGGGAACAGAAAGTCCAGGTCCACAGTTGGCACATGTGGCAAGTTCTGGAAATGAGATGCTGATTCCTAAGTTTGGCATCAGCTGGCTTTCTGCAAAACCCAGCCAGGGCTCATGATCACTTGTAGCCGACATTCATCTTGCTTGGTGAGGATACTTCTATTTCACTCCAGAATGTGTGTCTCATCACGGGGGCTGCACAGAACATGTGAGACTGTCCCAGCCGAAGTTGGGACTCGCCCCATCGGACTTGTCTAGCGCATGCCAGCAAGTCACACGTGGGTTGGGCGCCCAGCAGACGCATTTTTAAAGGTTTTTTCTTTATTTATTTTAACTTTTTTTATTGTTCTTTTTTTTTTTTTTTTTGAATGGAAGTACACTAGGGATGGGGATTGAACCCAGGACCTCGTGCATGCTAAGCACACACTCTACCACTGAGCTACACTCTCCTCGCAGCAGACGCGTTTTATCCAGCGGTTCCTTCCCAGGAAGTTTGAGCTGTGCTGTTGAATGCACTCAGTGTGCCATCTCTCAGCACCCTGGGCGGCTGCTCACTTTCTCCACATGAGGAAATACTGGCATCCAGAATAACCCTCCCAGCAGGGCGCCGGACACACCCACCTGCCCCCAGGCTGCCCCTAGGTCCTATGGCCTTCCCTTGTCCTGCCCCTCAGCCATGGCTGACCCGAAACAAATTCTTTTATTTAGAATACACTTTTACAGGATACGTTCTGTTCAAGGCAGTGATGGAGCACTTAACTGCAGCTGTGGCCTGCACTCGGGGTATTCTCAGTCCAGGCGGCAGGCAGTCCCACAGCAAACAGAGCGGCATTTGAGAGCTTCAGAGGGGGACAGTGGCAGGCTGACAGGGACAGTAAGGGTTAGGACACCCTTCAGAGGGTAGAAATGTGACGAAATGATCAGGCCATTTAAGGCAGCCCCAGTCCTGGGGTGCAGCCGGGTGTCGAGCATCTGTGAGGGACAGCAGGAAGAGCCCCAGTTAAACCAGTGGTTCTCAACGATGGGTGAGCCTGCCCCCAGGGGACACTTGGCAACATCTGCAGACTTTTTGGAGCGCCACCAGCATCTGGTGGGTGGAGGTCAGGGGTGCTGCTCAGCACCCACAGTAAGTGACGCAGAGAGACCAGGGTTGGCAAGGGAGACCAAATGTTTCCCTGCAGGCCCAGGACAGCCAGGGAGGGACTCGGGACAGGGCAGAGCGGTGACCACCCAGATGCCCAGCCCAAGGCAATATGGGATCAGCGCCTCTCCCTCCCTCTCCAGATAAACGACCTGCGTTCCCAGAAGTCTGCCATCGAGAGCTTGTTCATCGAAGCCACCGAGAAGTTCAGGAGCAACCTCAAGACCATGTACTCCGTCCCCGTACGTGGAGCCCCCAGCCACAGGGAGGGTCTCCACAGCGACCCCCATGCCCTCCCCTGGGCACCTCCCCCCTGCTTCTGTCTGTCCCTTGGGGGTCACACCCTGCCTTCCCACAGAATGGGAAGATCCATGTCGGCTACAAGGACCTGATGGAGAACTACCAGATCGTCGTGAGCAACCTGGCGGCTGAGCGCGGTGAGAAGGACCCCAACCTGGTCCTCAACCTCTTCCAGTCGCTGCTAGACGAGTTCACCCGTGGGCACACCAAGAACGACTTCGAGCCTCCCAAGGTAGGTGTTGCCACTCCGGGCAAGGGTCCCAGCACCAGGGCGTTGCCGGGGTGGGGGCGTTCCTGGGGGCCCGCACAGACCTGGCGTTTTTGCTCCCTCACAGCAGAGCAAAGCGCAGAAGAAGAAACGAAAGCAGGAACGCGCTGTGAGTATGTGTGTGCACATGTGCGTGCACACAGGTATGAGCATGTGCGTGTGTGCGTGTGCACGTGCATGTGGGTGAGCGTGTTTTCCTGCCCAGCCTGTCATGAGTGAGTGGCCCCTGGTCCTGAGATGCCGCAGGCCCTGAGCGGCCCCTGGGCCACCCCACTAGGGGTCCACCTTCCCCACTTGGCTCCCTCCTCCGCTGCTCCAGGTCCAGCAGCACAACGGGCATGTGTTCGCCAGCTACCAGGTGAGCATCCCGCAGTCGTGCGAGCAGTGTCTCTCCTACATCTGGCTCATGGACAAGGCCCTGCTGTGCAGTGGTGAGTGCCCCTCCCCCACCCCTGATCACCCACCATGCCCCCGATCTCCCCACCCCCCTGAGCCTTCAGCAACGCCCCCACTCCCTACTGTGTCTTCTGATCTTCCACCAAACCTAACCCACCATGCCCCCAACTCCCCACTGCACTCTCTGATCCCTCCTACCCCCAGCCCTGATCCCCCACCATGTCCCCAGCTCCACATCATGCACTGGGGCCTTCACCCCAGCTAAGGGCAGATCTTTCCAGAATACTGCCCTACTCACTCAAATCCCGCACAGTCATCTTGGGGCAGGGCTGGGTTTTCAACTAACCCTGAGGCCCTCACCCAACTCTGCAGCCTCTGTTCTACACACATACCTGGGCAGGTCACCCTGTGTCCTACCTCCCGGCCTTTGTTCACACTGCTCCTGCAGCCTGAACTGCCGGCCCCTGCCCCATGTGTCAGGCAAGGCCAGTCAGTCCCCACAGGGACCTCAAGAGGCAGGTGCAGCCCATGATGACCCAACTGGCCCACAGTCAGGCAGCCAGGAGGTGGCCAAACTCAGATGGGAACTAGCAGCCCCCAGAGGCCCAGGCTGGGTCTAGCAGGCCTCTGGCCCATCTGTTTTCCTGCCAGGACCAGTCAGGGCTGACTTTTTTTTATCAGGCCAGAGTAACCTCCTCTCCCCTTGGTGGGCTGTGAGGAGCAGCCCGCCATGTCACATCCATCATAACTACCCAGGCAGTTGTCACTGTCCTGAGACATAGGGACAGGCAACCACTGGAACCTGGGGACCCTGATGTGCTGCCGGTGACCACCCTCTTCCCTTCTCAACCATGATTTCCTAGTGTGCAAGATGACCTGCCACAAGAAGTGTGTGCACAAGATTCAGACCTACTGCTCTTACACAAGTGGGAAGAAGGTGAGCCCACGGAGGCTAGGAACTTTCCAGAACCCCTGGGGGAGGCCGTTCTGAGAGACTTGGAAGAGAGTGTGCTGGGTGCAAAGCCAAAGCTGGGTGTCAGGCGAGAACAGGGAGCTGGCAGGAGGGACTGGTCCCGCAGCAGAGCATACCCCCATCCTGTCAGAGCTCCAAGAGGCCCCCCAGGGCAGGGGCCAGGCTTGTGTGTGCACCTCAGACCCTGGCCCTGCTCCTCCCTCCTCCAAGTGGAGGGAAGCCCCCCAACCCTGCACATCAGGGAGGTGGGGTTCTGAGTGCACAGGCTGCAGCATGAGCCAGATTTTGCTGCTCCAAGGGGGCTGTGGGTCTTCACGTAGGGACCCACTGCCAGTGGCCATCAAGCAACCTCCACAGTTTGGCACCCCTGGCAGCTGTGCCAGAGAGGGACAGAGGCCACAGAGGAGGCCTGGTGGGGTGACAGGAGGACAGCCAGCCCAGGCCTGACCCCTACCTGAATCCCCGTCATTGCAGATCGAGCCAGGCACTGAGCCGGGCCACTTTGGCGTCTGCGTGGATAGCCTGACCAGCGACAAAGTCTCGGTGCCCATCGTGCTGGAGAAGCTCCTAGAACACGTGGAGATGCATGGCTTGTACACTGAGGGCCTCTACCGCAAGTCAGGGGCCGCCAACCGCACGAGGGAGCTCCGGCAGGCGCTGCAGACGGGTGGGTGCTGTGGGACATAGGGGCTGTGAACGGGTAGGTGCAAAGGGCCAGCGGACACCGCGTAGGGCTCAAAGCTCAGCCCTCCTGCCTTCACTGTGCTCACTGGGCCCCCGCCCTCCCGACAGACCCCACAGCAGTCAAACTGGAGAACTTTCCCATCCACGCCATCACCGGAGTGCTCAAGCAGTGGCTGCGGGAGCTGCCCGAGCCCCTCATGACCTTTGCCCAGTACGGAGACTTCCTCCGTGCTGTCGGTGAGTCCCACAGCTGTGGCAAGGGTGGCGGGTGGCAGCGGTTGGGGATCAGAGCCTCATGCATTTGCTATGGCCAGTCGGGGAGGAGGGATCCTGGTCACAGCTGAGAAATTGAGCCCCGGGCTGGGGCCAGGACCCCTCTGTGGCCTTGCATTCTTGCCCCACACCATGGGAGGTTCCTCAGTGCCCTGAGGCCCGTCGAGGTGGGGCCTGCGGGGAGCTGACACCCAGGGCCCTCCTAGAGCTGCCAGAGAAACAGGAGCAGCTGGCCGCCATCTACGCTGTCCTGGAGCACCTGCCAGAGGCCAACCATAACTCCCTGGAACGGCTCATCTTCCACCTGGTCAAGCAAGTGCCTGCCCCGCTGCTGCCTACTCTCTGTGGGGGGCTGACGTCCCAGAGGGAGCCCCGCCACCACATTCTCTAGGCTGGTGTTCTCTGGTGGCTCCACACCAGGGCATGAGTCCGTTTTGGGGGGGTTCCAGGAGGGGGCCCCAGCTTCTTTGTGGCACCTCTCCGTCCTGCAGAAGCAAGCATTTCTTACCTCCCGGCTACAGTAACCCCTGGGCTCTGGACTCTGGTCTTGGGGCTCCCTTTTCACCCCCTGACTGACACCTGCTGCACAGGGTGGCCCTGCTCGAGGATGTGAACCGCATGTCACCCAGCGCACTAGCCATCATCTTCGCACCCTGCCTCCTGCGCTGCCCCGACAACTCGGACCCCCTGACCAGCATGAAGGACGTCCTCAAGATCACCACGTGAGTACCAGGACCAGTGGGCCCCCCGTCCCCACCATGTGCTCAGGGCAGCCCCTCCAGGGACCCCACAACTAAAGAGGAGAGCCTGCTCCAGAATCCTAGGACGGCTTAGCCTCAGTAGTGTGTCAGTGTGCCTGCAGAGAAAAGTCTGGAAGAACAAACCAGATCACAACGGCCCGAGCAGGTGTCCTGAGCACTGGGGTCCTAAGTAGACTTAATTTGGTCTCTCTACTTTTCTTTTCTAATGAGCATCGTGACTTTTGTACTAAAACCGAACTTCTAGCAAAGTCCAGATGTGTGACTGCTGCCAAGAGCGGCAAGCGGGAGGACTCTTCTGACAGATGAGGGACAAGAGGCAGCCCAGCCTCACGGCCGCATCGTGGGGCACACACACCCAGACACAGGTGGAGACATGTCAGCGTCTCTCCTCAGGCAGCAAGAATGTTACTTCCCAGTTCTTTTGAGGGTGAGGAGCAGACAGTGAAGCCAGCAGCCAACAGAAGCAATTGTCTCAAGGTGCCTTCTTCCCCGTAAATGATCTTCAAAAGTTCTTCAAAAGAACTGAGGAGGAGGTCATCAGACATCAGTCACTAAGGCGGCATTGTTCAGGCTGCGATTTATAAAAATAAAACGTGTCGCCCTAGGCGGTTTCACGAGGGAAACACGGGAAGGCCTGAGAGCTATGCCTGACAACAGGACAGCATGCCATGTACCCCAGACCATGCCCTTCGAGATTCACAAACAGCAGCTGTCAGGCAGAAAGGAGAGGAGCCCAGTGTGGCCCCCACACTACCTGGGAAGCGAGGTGG
The DNA here is from genome assembly GCF_048564905.1 of Vicugna pacos. NCBI lineage: Eukaryota > Metazoa > Chordata > Mammalia > Artiodactyla > Camelidae > Vicugna > Vicugna pacos. Next base: position 22,195,219 of record NC_133008.1, on the reverse strand, counting down.
TGGGGACAGATTTGCTTCCAGCCTCTTCCAGTACTTCTTTGGTCCTTTTTTTCTTATGTGGTCATATGAAACCTGAACCAGACTGCCTCTCCATGCAGGCTGAGTCCGTCCTGTCCCACTACACCCTCCCCACCCCGGACTGACCATTCCTGGTTGAGTCCCACTCCTGGCTGGGTCCTCCTGGGTACTGACCACTCCAGGCTGAGTCTTCCCCAGTACTGACTACTCAGGCTGGCCCTGCCCACTGAGCAGGTGTCCTGGGTCCCAGCACACTTCCAGAGCCCTTGGGGCCAGCTGCCTGCAGCCCCTGGGACAAATCTCCCAGCCTCCCAGCACCAAGCCCCACCCTGCAGGGCTCCTGAGGGGTCAGTTCACTGTGATCCATGGTACTGTGCTTCCTCCTTCAAACAAGGAGGCTTGTCATTAAGAGCGGGACTCAGGCGCAGAGAGGCGGAGTGAACTGCACGAGGTCACACAGTGAGTGAGCTGGGGCTGCAGTGGGAGCCGCAGCCTTGTCCATAGCCCTGCCTGGTCTCTGGGTCTCTTGGCTCAGCCATCAAGCCCCAGTCTTTGGCCAGCACCTCCCTAGCGCCAGGCCCCCCACGCGGGCCCTCCCCGGGGCAGTAGCTGAGTCACCTTCTCCACAGGTGCGTAGAGATGCTGATCAAAGAACAGATGAGAAAGTACAAAGTGAAGATGGAGGAGATCAACCAGCTGGAGGCTGCTGAGAGCATCGCCTTCCGAAGGCTCTCTCTCCTGCAACAAAACGCTGTGAGCAACGCAGGGCGGGGCCTCGGTGGGAGTGGCCAGTGGGTGGGGCTTGGGTGTTGGGCGTGGTCTCACTTCTCCGCCCAGTACATACTCTCAGCACACCCTTGGCCACAGGCAGCCTGACCTGGGGCCGATTCCTCACCTTGGGCAAATGACCACCGTCCTAGTTCGCCTGAGGCCAGCTGCCCCTCTCAGGAGTGGGGGGTCTGTCACCCACTTGGTGGTGGTCCTGGCCATCCTCCAGCCACGTCCCTTACTGACTTGGGTCCCGCCCACAAGGAAATGTTCCCACAGCAAAAGAGACCTCACACTTGGGGGTGGAGGCATAAGGAGCCAGTCCTGGGCTCCTGTAGGAGGACCCTGTCCTTGTTCCTGCAATCAGATGTGGCTCTGTGCCCATGACTAGTGCCTATGTCCTGGTCATGGCCCTGTGGTCACCCTCTCTTCATCTCTCCCCCAGCCATGGCCTCTCAAACTGGGGTTTTCGTCTCCCTATGAGGGGGTCCTGGTATGTACAAGTATGGGGGTCCTCCTCACATGTCTCCCAGTGCAGTGCATGCTGAGGTTCCCCTCAGGCCCCCTAGGGTCCTTGTAGGATAGACCAAGCATGTCCTAACCTTCTGGAAGTGCATGCTGGGGGAGGCCCGTTGCCCGCTGACTGCCTGTGCTGAGAATGACTAATCAGCCAAGTGCCAGCCACCCGGTCCCTGCATGATCCCCGGAGAAGCCTCACTAAGCCCAGCTGTCCACGTCAGAACTAACCTCCCCAGAGCTGCTCCGACCACCCTCTCTCTTCCTGTGAGCACCGACCCACACCCACCAGAGGGGCTGGCCAGACCTGCCGCTTCTCTTTGCAGATCAAGAGCCCTAAGACCCGAGGGAGCAGCAGTGGTGGCCTGGAGGAGCTGGGGGTGCTGCCGGAGGAGGAAGTGGCTGGTGGTGATGAGGATCGGGAGAAGGAGATCCTCATCGAGCGGATCCAGTCCATCAAGGAGGAGAAGCAAGTGTCTCTCTGACCCCTTGCCACCCTTGGCCGCCATGTCCGGCCCTTCCACTACTGGGCATCTGGCTATTAGGAGGCTGACAGACTAGACTCAGTCCCATGGTCCAGTGCCCACCTCATGGGGTGCTGCTGTCCTAAAACACAGCCTAGGGCTCTGTTTAAAACCCCTGCTTGACCACAGGGAACCATGGTGGCCCATAGGAAGAGAAGGGCAATGGAGAGGTGATGCCTGAACTTTGTCTTAAAGTTGGCCTTACATAGGGCGACCCCCTACTTTGTTGTCTGGTCAAGATGGAAGTATGAAGGAAGATGCTGTTAAAAAATTATGCCAGGAGAACAGGTGTAATTCGGGCCACCTGGGCATCCAAGTCTTAGGAATAGAGTAGGGTATTTCAGGCAGAGGGAGTGACATGTGCCAAGGTCGTGAGGCAAGAGCTCTTCCCTAGCTCAGTACTAGGCCAGATGCCTGGCTTTCCTCAGCAGCCTGACACCTTCCTCACATGAGCTGAGGGCATTTGGGGCCCAGTGTGCTTTTGGGTTCAGGTTTGGGGTTCCATCCAGGACCAGGATGATCTACTCTGTCCCCTACTGGCCTGGCACTTTTCCATGGGGTGATCATTCATTATGGGAACAGCCTTGGATATTGTGACCCCCCCCCCATCCCCAGGGAGGACATCACATACCGGCTGCCGGAGCTGGACCCTCGGGGGTCCGATGAGGAGAATCTGGACTCAGAGACATCAGCCAGCACCGAAAGCCTGTTGGAAGATCGGGCCGGGCGGGGGGCCTCGGAAGGTCAGTATTAAGGTAGCGTCAGCTTTTTTCCTTCCCGTATCCACACCCAGAAGGCCCCAGGGCGAGGGTCCATTTGCTGGCCCTGAAGCTGCAGTAACCCTGCCATCTGTCTCTCAAAAGGGCCCCCCGCGCCTGCTCTCCCCTGCCCTGGCGCGCCCACCCCGAGCCCCCTCCCTGAGGCAGCCGCCCCTCCTCGACGAAGGCCGTCGTCCTTCTTGACGGTCAGAGTGAAGACCCCCCGGCGGACCCCCATCATGCCCACGACCAACATCAAGCTCCCGCCCGGCCTGCCCTCCTATCTCCCTGGCCGGGTGCCGGGTACCCAGGAAGCTGCTGCCCTGGTGAGGCGCCGAGAGCCGCCTGCCCGCCGCCCGGACCAGGTACACTCTGTGTATATCACACCCAGTGCTCACCTGCCTGCTCAGGGCACTCAGGAGCCTCTGGACAAGGATGACCGGCCACCTGGGGCCAAGCGGAGGTACTCAGACCCCCCGACCTACTGCCTGCCCCCAGCCTCGGGCCAAGCCAATGGCTGAGGGCCCACAGCTGCTGGAGTTCACGTGTCCAAGGATGGCCCGGTGCCAGAGCTAGGCACTAGCGCTCCAGAGTCAGCATTCAGTGGTCTGAGAAGGATCCGGAATGAAAAGCTCCAAGAGCGATGCAAGGTGGGCACTGGCTCCAAGTGAGTCCAGGCAGGGAAAGGCTGGCGGAAGCCCAGCCACCCTTGCTGAGCCCCCATGTCTCACAGAGGCGCCCGCCCAGAGCACTGAATCATGGCGGGCAGCCTGGCATCTCCCAACTCCCCTTTTGTATGTTTTTACGGTAACTGTTTCTTTGTGCGTTGTTTACATAACGTTAAACTGTAACAGCCTTAACAGAAGACCAAATTGTTTTTTTATATGTGTATGTACAAACTTTTTATTAATGCCCTGCACCTCCCTTATAACCTGGACATGAGTCTTCAGAGCAAAGCCCACACAGCCATCAAGCTTCAAAAGCTCAGACCCACGCTGAGGGATAGCTTGGAGGGCAGTCTGAGGGCCAGGACTCTGCATGAATTGTTTGGACACTTGGCACACCTGACTACCCCAAGTCTGTCTTGGACTCGTACTCTGGTCCAGCCAGTGGCCACCTGGCCAATGTGCATTCAAGGGAGCAGTGGAGCCTTCCGTGATGATGACTATTGGCTGGAGCCAGGACCTGAGGTGGTAGGCAGCCTCCGTCCAGGCACCATAGACCTCACATCCCAGGGAGACTCGACTCGAATGTGGCCATCACTCCTCTGTCTACTGTGACCTGGACCCAGGAAGCCAGAGGAGGCCGCCCTTGGCACTGTCCGCCCAGTGTGGCAGAACAGGAGCCCAAAATTCAGGACCACTCATGGGTGGGGAGGGCAAGGCCTGGGGTTGTACGTCCCTACAAGTCAACAGTGACAGCTTAGGCCTCTGGCATCTCTGGAGTGGGGCTCCCCTCTGAGGCTCAGCCCACTCTCCAGACACCTGAACACATGGCCACAGGTCTGGGACCAGAGGCACCCAGAGGCCACATGAAATAAAGAAAAAGTGCCTGAGAGGTGTCTGCCTGCAGTTGCTACTCAGATCAGCTCTGGGTGGGAATAGCGGGTGGGGGTCAGCCCCATCATGGCCTCAGCCAAGTGGGGTGCAGGCAGGGGATTGGGTTCCTTGCTTAGGAGGACCTCCCTTGTTCCTCCAGCAGACTTTGCTGTTGGAATTTCATACATACTCTTCACACAAGGGGGGTGGGCTTTGCTATAAGGGCTTGTTTATTGATCCTGGGAGCTGCCTCCTGTCACACCTAGCCTCTCCCCAGCAGGGGCTTAAATGTCAGCTGATGAAGCCATCTGCCGGGAAGAGGGGTGGGTAGTCAGTTCCTGGTGGACCTACTAGAATCAGAACCACTACTACCACCACCCCCAGCAGAGGAGCTCCCAGGTTGTAGTCAAATGGACAATTGTGGGAACTGGCTGGCACGTGGGGCCCTTGGGGGCAGGAGAGTTGGAGACTCCAAAAAAACCTGAGTTTAGATGGTACATGCTGAGGAGTTGGCAGGCTTGTCCAAGGCCACACAGCTGGGATGGGGCAGGGCTGGGATTCAGACCCTGCCCCATCTCGTCTGCCTCTAGAGTCCCCTTTATCAATACTCTTGAGTTTAGTCTCCTCCGTGGTACTTTACGGGTACCAGGCCCAGCAGTGTGATCCTGACACACAGATGGGAAGATGGTTGAGGGCTGCATGCTAGACTTCAGTCTCTGTGAAATCCCTGTCCTCACCCTGTCTACTCCAGGACGGGGGGCTCGTACAAGGGGCCTTGGCTTCCTGGGGACCCACGTGGGGTTCTGTCCACAGGGTCCTGGGCCTTAGGGGTGACCCGGCCCCACCTCTTGCTCCCAGGGCTAGCCCGTGTCACTGCCACACTGCCTGTTTCCCAAGGGAGGAAACAGACCCAGAAAATGTTAAACTCGCCTAAGTCCACAGTGGGAGGTGGAGTCAGTCAAGGCTGGGAGCGGAAATCATAGCTGCAAAAGTTTGCAGTGGCTTCTAAGTCTTACATTCCTAAGTCCTAAATCAGGGCCTCTCCTCCGGGAGAATCCAGGGAAGAGTGCCTGGATACGTAAGAGTTCAGTGTGGGAAGAACCCAGGCTGGGCCGGGGAGAATTTTGAGCAGGGGGAAAGTAACAAGCATGTCCTGCGTTGCACGTGGGCCTGACACCGAAGGACTCGGTCTTTTCAATCCGGAAGATGTTCGTGAGGATGAGCGAGCGACTTGGCCCTGAGTAAATAAGGACGGAATGGCGCCTCTCGCTGAAACAAGACATTACTTCCGCCGCCCCAAACAAGGATGGAACAGCAAACGAGCAGTGCACTTCCGCCCGGAAGGAGGCCGACAGAAAGCACTTCCGCCATCTCTTAAGATGGCGCCGGCGGAAGGGGCGGAGAACCGCTGGGTGGTGATGGCAGCGTCGCGGTTGGAGCTGAACCTGGTGCGGCTACTGTGTCGGTGCGAGGCGATGGCAGCGGAGAAGCGGGACCCGGACGAGTGGCGTCTGGAAAAGGTGAGGGAAGCCCGCCCTTCCGCGTAGAGCCGGCATCCCGGACGGCGATGCCCGAATCTACCGGCCATCAGGCCTTACTCCCCACCGCTTACCACCATGGCCACGCCCCTTCCGGTTAGCTCAGCCACGGCCGCCTGACGCTCCCCCGCCTCCTCCTTGGGGCTCAGCTGGTCCCGCCTCCTTGACACTTGACTCCTCCCATTTCCAGCCCTGTCCTAGTCATGGCCCCGCCCCTTGTTGGCTCTGACCTATCTGAGTGGGACCGGCGTGGGAATGGTGTGGACTAGGGTAACACCCCACTTTTCATCCCCAGTACGTGGGAGCCCTCGAGGACATGTTGCAGGCCCTGAAAGCCCAGGCGAGGTGAGTGCCAGCGGCCACACGTGGTTCAAATCGGGGGCAGAGAAGTAGAGTCCAGGCAGCCAGCATCCCTCGGGGGATCCCTGGTCTCCGTTCCCTGCTAAGACCCTTCCCTGAACTGGGGACAGTGGGCAGATTTTCCTTTTCCTCTTCTCCCCTTCCAGCAAACCGGCCTCAGAGGTGATCAATGAATATTCTCGCAAGGTAGATTTTCTGAAGGGGATGCTGCAGGCAGAGAAGCTGGTAAGCAGGGGCACCTCTGCCTCCTCAGCCTTCATCAGGCTCACCTGGGATCTGACCCTCAGGTGACCCCTCTACCCTCTTTTGCAGACCTCCTCCTCAGAGAAGGCACTAGCCAACCAGTTCCTGGCCCCTGGCCGTGTGCCAACCACAGCCAAGGAGCGGGTGCCTGCCACAAAGACATTGCATCTACAGTCACGGGCACGGTACACCAATGAGATGCGGAGTGAGCTGCTAGGCACGGTAGGGCTCCCTCCCTGGCCCCTGGGATGCTTCCATCAGGGACAGGCACTCAGTGCCTGGAGTGGTTAGAACAACAAATTCTGTCAGGTGCAGGGATCCTATGGGGCCCAACAGCCTCTGCCGTGGACCATCTTACAAGGCTTCCCAACAGAGAGGACTTGTGGCCAAGGCTTTGCTAGATAAATAAGAGCTTGGTATGGGACAAAAATGTCACATCTCCAGTGAAGCTCCAGAGCTGACCTAGAGCAAAGTTTGGCTCCTGCCTTATCACATGTAGATTTCCATTGGTAAAAACAGGATGACAAATACCTTTATCAGCACTTTATGTGGCTCAGCTAAACCCTTCAAAATGTGAGCTGTTGTTAGCAGTTTATAGATGAGGAAACTGAGGCCCAGGGCCCTGACTGAGGATGGGGTGTTTCTGAGAGCAGAAAGGACAGGTCTGGGGGCATGGCAAGGTAGGTGACTTCGTGCTTCTCCCTTTTTTCCCACAGGACTTTACTGGAGGTGAGTCAGCCTGAGCCGAACAGGACTCCAGGCCCAGTACAGACATGTGTCCTTTTAGCCCCACCTCCCTCATGCCTAACCTAACTCCCCCAGGGTCTTCCACAGCCCAAGGAAGAGTGTCCCAGGGGCATTACTGAGTTAGGCCTGGGCGGGGGTGGGGGGTTGTGCCAGGACAGAGGAGGGTTCCCCCAGAGGAAACCAAGCTGGACACTCCCAGCCCAAGGGGCCAAGTCTGCCTAGAGGGAAGGACCTGGGGCCTAGGGTTGCCCAGATGAGGAACATTTCCTAGAAAAGAATGCTTTGAAGTATGATCAGGAGCCCACCGGGCAGCAGACAAGGTGGGAAACTGCATTCTGAGTAACAGACACATCACAGGCAATAGTCAGGAAGCTGGAGAACAGCAAACCAACTCTCTCCTTCTTCCTGCTTGGCCTGTTTTGCTTCCAGAGCCTGAACTGGACGTGAGGAAGAGAACGTGAGTATCTTCAGGCTGGGGCAGCATTAGAGAGCAGGGGGCTAGACAAATCTTGGGCCACTGAGGTGCCATCACAAGCATCTAAACCACCAATCAAAAGCCATTTCTGAGGATGTGCTTCCCAGAAGCCAAAGCAAAAAAGGGGAAATAGCCCCAAACAGGGCAGCGGCGGGAACCATAACCTCTGGTTTCCTGGAGAACATGTCAGTCTCTTCCTTCCTCCTCCCTATCTCATACCCCGCTGTCCACCCATCTGTGGGGTCAGTGGGGTGGCAGGGCCCAGGCCAGGGGATGAGAAGCAGTCAGCAGCCGAGCTAGACCTCGTCCTGCAGCGACACCAGAACCTCCAGGAGAAGCTGGCGGAGGAGATGCTAGGCCTGGCCCGGAGCCTCAAGACCAACACACTGGCTGCCCAGAGTGTCATCAAGAAGGACAACCAGGTATGAGGACTATGGGAACACTAAAGCCTCTGCCCTGGGGCATCAGAGAAGGCTTCCCAGCAGAAGGGCATTATGGCTGGGGCTTAGCAAGATGAGTAGGAGTCTGGTAGAAGGCAAAAATGGCATTCCCAGCAAGGGCCAAGAGGTATAGATTTGCCCCCAGGGCAGTAGGGAGAAGCCACACTTGGACCTGGTCCTATTGACACTCTCCCCACCTCACCCATAGACCCTGTCACACTCACTCAAGATGGCTGACCAGAACCTGGAGAAGCTGAAGACAGAATCTGAGAGGTTGGAGCAACATACACAGAAGTCAGTCAACTGGCTGCTCTGGGCCATGCTTATTATTGTCTGCTTCATCTTCATCAGCATGATCCTCTTCATCCGTATCATGCCCAAACTCAAATAAAGACCTGGCCTGATCCATCTCACCTGTCCCCTTTCTGCCCTCCACCCTATCTGGGGGTACCCTTTGGAGTGGGCAACAAGATGGAAAGGCCCTTAGAGCCCCTGGAGAGCCACAGAGAGTACATGAGCAAGGGAGGAAGGAGATCAGCCTGAGGAGGCAGAGAGTGGGCAGGGGTAGGGGCAGTAAGTCAGCAAACCTGTCTCCCATTCCCCCGATACCCACCCCACACTGGACAAGGCAGGGCTCCTAGAGGCCACAGGAGCTCCTAAAGTGATACAGTCACAGCCAAACACATTACTGTGGAGCCAGGGTAAGGCCTGGAGGGTGGAGGAGGAGGAGGGCCAGGCCTGGAGGTCAGCCTGGAGGAAGGGTGTCACTGGTGGGCCTTTCTTGAGACTGAAGGTGATAATTCAGGGACAGGACTTAGTCTAGCCACCACCACAGCCTAAGACCTCAGGACATTGTAGATACTTCATACAGTCATTCAGCAAACACATGAGAATCATGGAGACCCTTCCCTGCCCACATCATAGTCTGATCATTTCAGACAAGAACTGGGTTGGCATTGGAGTTGGGACCCTGGAAGTGATCATGGAGTAGGAGTCCAAGGGGATTGTAGGTCCTAAGTTCTGCTTGCCCCCACTCCCAGAACTGTGGGACATGCATAGAGTTGCCCATGTGGACTGCACCCCCCCCCATCAGTATGGGTGTGAAACACTAGGAAGAGCTTTTAAAAACTCCAGTGGCAGCTTTTAAAACCTTTTGAAAGTCTAGTGGCAACTTTTTAAATATAGATCATAAGGAGGCTCATCATGCTTGTGACTCAGGGATGGCTGAATATTAGGAAGCCTTTTAATAGCCACATTAATGCAGCAGGAAACAAAATCATAGCGTTAAATGGTACCTTGTACTGTTCACAGCATCAGTTAATCATAGCCTCTTAATTAGAAATAAGTAATTGATGGATATTTTCCTCATTTAACTGAAAAAAATCCCAAACCAAAGGCAATATTGAGTTTAATAGGCAAATAATAGAAGCTCTACCATCAAAGTGAAGAAAGTGAGGTGGGGTGGATGCCCATAGTACAGCCACCTCCTCCAATAATTTAATATTGTCTGGAGGTGCTAGTCAACACAACTAGACAAGAAAAAGAAATGAGACTGAAAGGTGAGAAAAAAGGTTAAATTACTTTTAGACGATACAACTGTCTGTATAAAAGACCCAAGGAATGTAACTAAAAAGCTATTTCAATTAGAGAATTTAGTAAACCAGCAAGGGACTTAATATTAGTTTCCTATGTGCCAAAAACAAAAAGCTGCAAAATATATTAGAAGATCCCATTTATGACAGTAACATAAAACATAACTGCCTGGTTAAACTAACATATGGAAAGCTCCTAAAAATAAACAGGAAAAAAAATATTTGCAGGAAATAAACAGGAAAAGAAATACAAATGGTTTCTGAATGTTTTCACTTACCAGATTAGGCAAGATTTAAAACTTTGAAAATACACTTGCAAGAAACGATACATTGAGGTTGCAAAGGTTGTGGGGAAACCAGCTAATTAGAGCATCAGTGGCACAATCTCACTGAAGGACAACCTGACAGAATCTTTTCCAAATTAAAATACACAGATCCCTTTGCCCGGGCAATTCTGGGCAATTACACTTCTAGGGATTTATCCTACCATAATCCTCCACAATTGGGCAATGCGCACTTGAATATTCTTTCTACAGTATTGTCTATAGTGAGGAAACTTTGTCACTGAAGTAGAATATCTCCGGAAGGAGACACAATTAAGCTGTCTCTCGGGGACAAGGGTGAGTGAGAAATTCACTTTGCCCTGAAACTCTTTTCTATTTGAATTTTCTAAACATGCCTCCAGTGATTAAAGAAATATTTCAAAAATATAACCGACGAGAAAATGGATACGTGCAAGTTCTCCAAAACCACTAGTTTTTCAGACAAACTGAGGGTCAGAGAGGGTAAGTCAGCGGCCCCAAATACAGACCAGACAGCGGTCTCTGCTGGACTCTGCGCTTCAAGGGTGTGGGTCCACTTCCGGTTCGCCAGGCCCCGCCCCCTCACCGTCAACCCCGCCCCATACCGCCAGACCCCGCCCGCGCCCTGCGGAGCGACCCAGCCAGTAGATTCCAGCCTGTAGTTAATGCACAACAGGGGCTCAAGCGCCTCTTCGGCAGCGGACCCAGACTCGGAGCCCCGGACGCTGGGACAGGTGACGCCGGGCTGGAGTGGTTCGTACGGCCCGCTGCCAGGCCGGAGATCCTGGGGGTCTTCTCGGGGGCAGTGTCTGTCAGCCACACACCCCTGCGGGACAGGTTGTGGCAGCGCTGGGGTTAATATGAGCCAATCCTGGACTGCGCGGTGACGTAATGGGTTATTTGCATAGCGCTCTTCCGGGTTACGCACTCGGCGGCACGGTCTGGGGTTCTTTGAAGGCCAATGGCGTACGTCTAGGCAAATAAGGGGCGGAGTTGGAAAACGCTTCCGCGGGTGGAGAGCGGGCCGCTCCGGGAGCCGCTTCCCCGCGTCTTCCTACTATACCCGCCTCCATGAGCGTCCTCCTCCCGTGTCCATAGGCCGCCCGTCGACCACCCCCGCCACGCGCGGGCCACGACTCCCCCCGCAGGACACGCCCACCTGCCCGGGGACGCCCGAGCGGCGCCGCCCCGAAGCCAATGCCCACCCGGGAGCCGCGCCAGACGCGCGGCTCCCGGGGGGACCTGCAGGCCCGCCCGCCTGGCCCTGGTCCCACGGTGAGTCTGAGTGCTGTCAGGCCGAGCCTAGGCAAAGGATTCATTCCCCCCGTTTAAGGGGTCCCGCCTTTCCGATGCCCTTGTTAACTCCAAAGCATGATTCCTGCGGCTTCTGCAGCGACTGGTGCCTCGAGGCCTCACATCCAGCGCGCCCCGCCCACTGTGCCAACCCCAGCCCGGAGCGCACAGGTCAAGGCCCAAGAAGATTGTATTTGAGGACGAGCTTCCCTCCCTGCCTCTGCTGGGCACCAAGAAGTCTATTGGAGCCGACCCTGGGGGGCATATCCCTAGGCCCCATCCCCATCCCGTGCCTGACTATGAACTGTGAGTGTCCTTCGTGTGGTTCTTGATGTCTGGGAACAGGGGAGGGGGCACTGAGGCTGGGACTTTGCCAAGTGACAAGTGAGTAAGAGTTTACCAAATAGTAAAAAGAGAAAAGGGGCATTTTGGGCAGGGAGCCCAACATGGACAAAAAAAACCCCAAATTACACTGACTGGGGGAGAGAGAGGGATCCTTCACACTCATTCTCCGACCCTCTTTCAACCCGGTAGTAAGTACCCAACAGTGAACAGTGAGACGGATCGGAGCCGCTATGCTGCAGTGTTCCAGGACCAGTACACGGAGTTCTTGGAGCTCCAGCAGGAGGTGGGCTCTGCACAGGCAAAGCTCCAGCAGCTGGAGGCCCTGCTGAACTCACTACCCCCACCCCGAAGCCAGGTCAGCACCCAGGTGGAAACCCCCACCCTACAGCCCATCCAGGTAGCCCAACCCCAGCCCTCCCACTGGGTCCAGATCCCTGGGCCTCTTCCTTCTCCAGGCTGGGCGGGCACCACAGCACATGGGCCAAGGTCAGCCCTTGAAGTCCACTTTGTCTAATCTCAGCCTCAGTTTTCCCATCCCTCCTTGGTTTCTGTGCTCCCTGAACACCCACTTCCTTTCCCCCTACAGAAGGAGGCCCATGTTGCCGCCCGTGTCTGGAGGGAATTTGAGAAGAAGCAGATGGTAAGTCATGCCTCCTGAGTCCTACAGCCTGGCCTTTGCACCCCATTCCGAGCGCACACACGCGCACACACACACTCTCCCATGAGGCTGGGACACTTGTGCCCAGATTCAAGGAAGGAAAACTGAGGCTCGGAGAGAAAAAAGCAAAGTGTCAAGCAGCCTGAGAGCCGTAAATCAGACTGCTACAGGACTTTCCTGACTCTCACCCTACTCAGGACCCCAGCTTCCTGGACAAGCAGGCTCGCTGCCACTACCTGAAGGGCAAACTAAGGCACCTCAAGACACAGATCCAGAAGTTCGATGACCAAGGAGACAGCGAGGGCTCTGTGTACTTCTAAGTATCCTGACACAGGCAGGGGGAAACATCGAGGTGGGGGTTCCACCCTGCCCACACTCCTCTTCCTACCTCGTGGTCTTAGCTCTTCCCGTTCCCCCACTTGGGGTAGCCTTCCCTGATTTCAAATGCCTCTGCCTTTGAGGCCCAGATCTGATGGCCCTCCTCAAGGAAGGCTTTCCAGAACCTCTTCTGGGACCCCATGGGGACCCTAGATCTCAGCCCACCCACTGGAAGCAGGTCCTGTTCCATCTCAGCAGAATAAACACTTATTAAATGCCTACTGTGTACAGCTGCTTAAAACTCCTGGTTTCACCTGTAATCACCAAAAAGTTGTTCTCCATTTGCCAGAGTTAAAAAAAATGAAGGTTCCAAAAGAGGGATTTGTCCAGGGCCTCTGAGCAGGCTGTGAACCCTAGTCTGTCCAGGGGGCTCCCTCTCCTCCAAGAGCCTTATGTGGCCTTCCAGTGGGAAGCTCAGTTACCCAGCATCACCTTCTTGGCCAGGCTTGAGACAGGGGAGCCCCAGGGACCAAGGGTTTCCACAGCTTAGGTAATGAAGGGAAGACCAGCCCAGGACCCTAGGGGCAGTGTCCTGGAGAATTCATGTGGTGCAATGCTGCCAACCGCCTGAAGGGGGCGGACTCAGCCCAGGAGTCCTGCAGGAGGCACAACATCGACCCAGATAAATAATGGGTCCCTTCATTCTCCACTTCTCCCCAAGCACTGCAGGCTGAACAGTGATTGACACCGGGCTCTGTGTGAGTACATTTCATGCACCTAGTCCTGAGGGAGGGTCCTCTGATGTCCCTCAGCGTCAGGCCCTGGGTAGAGTGAGTGGGGCACAGGTAAGACCAGGCTTCCGCTGGGGCCCTGTGATGGTGGCCCAGCAGCTACTTTCTTTGCCTCTTGGCCTCCCAGGGAAACCGCAGAGGACAGGAACAGGCAGGCAGAGCGCAGGCAGGGAAGGCCGGGCCAGCCCAGTGGTCACAGAAGCCTCAGTCCCAGGATCAGTTCTCAAGGAACCCCCGTCCTCAGGGAAAAGAGCTCCGTGGGGTAGAGCAATAACGGAAAGCTGGACAGCAGTCTTAACAACTAGGGAAGCTCAGTGTGTCTTCCTGCAGGAGAGGCCATGAGTAGGGTTTTGTGGGAGAAGTGGGAGTCAACAGTTAGGCCTGGACAGGTATCCAAGTCACTGGCCGTTTGGAAGCAGGGCAGGCACCATGGTCTTGCTCGGTCTTCAGATGTCCTATGAATCTGAGAAATGGGGCATTGCTGTCCAGCCTAACTAAGGTGGACATACATTCACATGCCCAGGACATCTCATCTCAGAAAACGCCAATCTAGGGCAGAAACCAGCCCAGCCTCCAGTGGGAAAGCCCGGTAGCCTCTCCATCCCATTCCCAATTCCCTCTTGGGGACAGGGCATACATAATAGATCCTCATTCATTCCTCCCCATCTTTCCAGACCTCTGAGACAGATACGGGGGAGACGGGTGCTAATGGGGAGCATTTTGGAGGATTGGGACTGCCTTAGGGCTGAACACTGGCCCAATCTGCAGCATGAGACCTGAGTTCTTCCCTCACTGTTTTATAAGGGCATCTTTGATAAAGGGCTTGTTTCTGCCCGATAAGATGTCAGTCAGGGCTGAGGTGCCACCCACCACAATTATCTGGGCCCTTTCTACCCACCCTCTAGAGCCACAGTCCTGGCAATAAATTCCATAGGTGCCTTTTCCACCACTGAGCTGGGCCACAAACTTCTGAGGCCAGGATGGCAAGCTCCCTGGTACCCTGCATCACCCTACCCTACATCAACTCAATTAAGCCCACATTTCAAAGTCTGCCCTGAGAGGTCCCCACCTTCCAAATGCCAATCTCCAAAACAGGAGTTTTTTTGTTTGTTTGTTTTTTGTTTTGTTTTTAAGTTACATGTGAGAAGAAACCAAACTCAAACTGGTTCAGGCACAGAAGGGGAATTCTGGGATCATGGAACTGAAACACTCAAGGGTTTCAGGTATGGCTTGATCCAGGGGCTCCAAAAGCATCCTAGGAAATTTGATCTTCTTTTGGCTCTGCTTTGCTTTATACCCTTCTAGTACCAAATCCTGTCATTGACTCTCATTGATCAGCTCTGGGCCATGTGCCCTCCCTAAAGCAATCTCTGTGGCCAGGGGAATGGAGGGCTCTGCCTAGCCTGAGATCATGTGAACTAGCCCCAGATCTTTCTCCCGAGGACACTGGGGCTCAGACATCATGATTAAGAGCTAATCAAAGAAAACAGTAAAGTGTTTCGTCCAGGGCTTGTCCATCTGCTGAGCTCACCTCCTGCAGACTCACCAGCTATCCTCTGCACCCCCTCAGCCTCCTCCCGTCTCCTCCTGCTCCCAGCCTCAGTTTCCCCACAAAACTGTCCAACAGAAATAGCAAGTAGGGCTATTATTAGGTTATGGGTGTTTCAGATGGCTGGGAGTGGGTCGGGGACCCTCCATCCCACCCTCCCCTCACAAAGATGATGGCAGCTGTGCAGGTAGGAAACATCTTTATTATCGGCCTTGATTCATTCATCATGTAGTGTCCAACGTGGATTACGTGTCCAGAGGATCTGCCTGGCACTCGCTACCCCTGCCCGGCTGCGGCTGCCCCTCCAGTCCAGACGCCAGGACTTTGTCCATCACACCAGAGAAGCCAACCCCACCATGAGTTCATGCCTGGAGCACTGAGGGACAAGGCTGTCCTGGGATTGGACCCTCAGTCCTGCCCCTCATCTTGACCAAGGGTTCTGGGGAAGACTTGGCTGGAGCCTAGACAATCAGTCTCTTTTTGGTTTTATGATCATTTAGAAAACAGAAAAGACAAACATTTCACAGTCTTTAAAAAATAGGAGTCTGAGGAGGGAAGCCAGGGTCCTCTGCCCGGGGCCCCCTGCTGGAGGCCTGAGCATCTGTGTCCCTTGAGGTCTGCAGACCCGGCCCTGTCCAGTCACTGGCCTGAGCCGTAGGGCCAGTTGAAGGTACTTCCTGACAGCAGCATGTCTCGGATCAATGTCTCAATGGGCGTCTTGCCCACCAGGCGCATGAAGAACAGCTGGGAGATGAGGGAGGCGGGAACGGCGCGCAGGGCAGGGAGCCGCAGCAGCAGGCGCCCAAAGCGCTGGGGCTGGGATGGGTACTGGGCCCGCACGTACTCAGTGAGGGCCACCTGTGCCTTCTCCTGCAGGCTCTCCACATGCGCTGGGTCTGAGAGGCCACAGGCATCTGGGGGGACAAGGGAAAGGTCAGAAGAGGAGGTGGTGAGAGGACACAAGAGCGCAGGGCTGACTGGGGGGCACCACTCAGGGCTGTTGGTACAGAAGGAGGGCACTCGGGAGGTGGGAGGTGGGGGCCCAGGGCACAAATGGGGCTATCTAAGGCAGTGCTAATCCTGGAGAGAGATTAAGGCAGCCTCATCCGAGGATGATGACACAGGGGCACAGACAATGATGTTTCAAGGCTTGAAGGGCCCCAACTAAGGGATTTAGCAGGGAGACAAGTTCTAATCAAGCTCAAGGGGAAGAGGGGGCTGGGGGCTGGGGAGGGGACTTGGGGAGGAAAGCAAAGCCTAGAGTGGGTATTCAGACACCCCAGAGAAGCCAGCAATTTGAGTGAATGTGAAAGCATCTAAATGGAGGCCCATGAATGTGAGGGTGCAGCGAAAGTCTGCGGAAATAAGGAAGGGCAAAGCCATATTTATTGGATGAAAGCCACCCCCCAGAGTAGCCTGGGTCTGGTTCCTGCATATCTGGCCCCAGGAGACACCTAGTGGGACCTGGAGCCTCCCAGAGTGCAGAGCCAGCTACTCCACCAGTCCCTTGAATAAAGTAGGGCTTTGGAGGTTGGATGGTTACTAACAGCAAGGAAGGAATTCGAGCGGCCCCGCCCCAAGTCCTGCCTCTCGGTGGGAGGAACCTCCGAGCCACACTCAAGCCCAATCCAGCTCATCTGGAGGGGCGGGGCATGCCATGGGGGCTGGCCAGGGGGCAGAGTGGGAGTCTGGGCAGGTCTGGGTGCCCAGCAGAGTGGAGGGCCCAGGGAAGCCCAGAACCAGGTGGCAGAGCACCCTGCTGGCAGCTCTCCATAAGTGGTCAGTAACAGAAAGAGCACCTTAATTTGGCAGTAGAGGGTCAGAGGGTCTAAGGAGGGCAGATCAGAGAGTGAGGACCAGAACCAGGTGGGGGACCTCCCCTCCCGCATCCCCCCACCTGTCGTTCTGCTGTCAGTGCCCATGAGCATGAAGAGCATCTTGATGAGGGGTGAATGGTGGGGGTCTCAGGGAGCCTGGGAATCAGGAAGAGTGGCCGTGGGGACCTGAGTCACAGGTCCAGACCTGGATCAAAAAGTTCTTGAGGAGACTTAGGATCAGGGGGTGGGGACATCAAGGTGTCACACTACCTGCATCACCTCCTCCACTGTCCCCCATCAGCACTCAAGGCACGTGCAGTCTGGCTAACTGTGGGTCAACGAGTGGAGAGCTAAGGGGGCCAGGGTCAAGATCTAGGTCACTCCCTCCTCCCCAAGGCCGCAGAACAGTCCCACTCCCCCATCCAGCACATCTCACCGGGCGTGAAGAGCGCGATGGCCTTGAGGCAACCGTATTCGGCCGAGTCGACCTGCAGGCGGCCCAACTTGTCCACCTGCTCCTGGAAGGCACGCACCTGGTCCATGAAGGCCACGGCGCGCTCGGCGGCCATGGGCGCGGCGTGCAGGCCGGCGGCGGCCAGCAGTGGCGCCGTGTGCAGGGGCAGCGCCGCCTGCGCCGCGTTCAGCACGAAGAGCTCGCTCCAGCTGAGGCGCAGCAGCGCCACCTGGTCGGCCACCGGCAGCTCGGGGAAGAAGGGCGCGTGGCGCGCCCACTCCACAGTACTGAAGAGCAGCCGCGCCGCCAGCTCGCACACGTTGTCGATGCCCAGCACCGCGCCCGCCGCGCCGCTCCCTGTGCCGAATGCTCCCGCCGCGCCCGCGCCGAAGCGGCCGGCCGCCGCCGGGTAGGGCTCGGCGCGCAGTAGCTGCACGATCAGTTCCGACACAGGCTGTCCCGGGAAGAGGTCTCCGCCGGCCGCCACCAGCGCCGAGCCCGGGGGACTGCCAGAGGAGGCTGCCACGGTGCCAGGCAGCGAGTGCGGGATGCGGCCGCGCTGCACCGCTGCGAGGGGAAGATGCATATGGGGGTGAGGGGTAAGGGAGGTATTCACCCCCAGCGGGAAATGGGGACGGGGAGGAGGAGGGGAGGGGATGGAGGAGGGGCGAGGAGATGAGCGGAGTCAGGAAATGGGAGAGAGGGAATGATGAAAATGGGACAGGAAGGGGATTGAGGAACATGAGGCGACCAGAGAGGGGAGAATGGGGTGTGAGGAAGAGGGAGGAAGGAATGAGGGGGAAAGTGGGTACCCAGAGAGAGTCATGGGGGGCGGGTAGGGAGGAATAAAGGGAGGAGATAAAGTTATCAGAGGGTCATTCAGCCCCCTCTCCTCCAAGCCCCTCACCCCCCTCACGGGTGCAAAGCTTGTTGGGAGGACAGAGGCCAAGGTCTTGCAGGCCCCACCTTGCTCTGCCCTGTGCCCTCAACCTGAGTGCATGTCCTGCTACCACCTGACTCTTACTTCCTGCAGAGAAGGGGGTTTGGGGGGACCTTCCCAGGTAGGAATGGGACCACTAGGTGAGGGCTAATTTGATTCATACCTGGACCCCTACTGGACTGAGTGAGCTCCCCTGGCAGCTAGGGAGGCAGTCATGCCCTCATCTGTCAATCACAGGGATTCAAGAACTGAGCATGAGACCAGGGAGGGAGCACCTTCCTGGGACTCCAGGCCCAGGGCCAGCCTACCCCTAAAACACGTGATCAGTACGGGCTGCACACTGAGCTTTCTATGGAGGTGCGATACTTCTCTACCTCCCAGCTCCAGCCTGCAGGTCCCAGTTCCCAAGAGCAGGTCTCATCTTGGTCTCTGCAGTGACCCCAGCGCTTGGAGTAGAGTTCTGGCCAGTAGTAGGTGCTCAATAAACACATGATTCCATCAGCAGCCTTGCGTATGAGTGGGAGTAGGGCCAATTACTCACCCTGGCCAGTGTCCCCTGTGATGAGGCAGGTGGGAAGAGGGAAGCTGAGGCACCAAGAGGAAGAGGGCTGGCCTTATGCCAGCCTGGCCTGTGCCACAGTGGGCGGGGTAGAGGGGCCGACTGGGCTGGGTGCCAGACAGAGACTAATTAATGAGCTTTAATGAGGCAGTGTGCCCTGTCTCATCACCTCCATGAACTCCCAGTCAAACCACCATGAAGCAGATGGGGAGGGGGGGCGCAAGTGGGAGCCAGGGGCCAGTGGAGCTGATCCGGGAACCAAGGGCTTGGGTTCAAGCCTTGCTCCATGTGACTTCCAAGTCTCAGGATCAGCTGTCAAATGGGTGTAGCTGGATAAGGCCCAAGAATGAATCCCACCAGTCAACCCCTGACCCATTTAGTTCTAAACCCCACCCTCACCATTCCTCCATCACCAAGTCAGGTTTCCACCTCACGGCCTTTGCACTTACTGTTCTTGCTTCCTGAGAGCCCCATCCCCAGCTCTTCTGCCTCATTCAGCCCAGACTGCCTGGGTTCAAATTCCCAACCACCATTCTACTGCCCTCTGACACTGGCAAATGGTCTCACCTCTCTGGTTTCTACTCAGTTTCCCCACCTATAAAATGCAGTTAATGATAATGATGATGAAACCAACCACTGAGTTAAATGAGCACGTATCTAACTGGGTTAGAACAGCACTTGGCACATAAGAGCTAAATGGACAGTAATTCAAGCCAAGAAACATTTATTAAGGCCCTTCTGTGTTCCGGGACCTGATCTGAGCACTGGGGATATGTCAGACAGAAGTCTCTGACCTTGAGGAGCAGATATCCTGATGCAGGAGTAGGTAAGTTATACAGCAAGACAGAATGGCAAGAAATAAAGGGGCGAAAGTGAAGAGTAATCAGGAGGGCTTCTCTGAGGAGGTGTTGTTTGAGCAAATCTTAAAGGAGGTGAGGGAGGAAGCCATGCAGGTTATCTAGGGGAAGAGCATTCCAGGCAGAGGGAACAGCCTGTGCAAAGACCCTGAGATAGGGCTGTGCTTGGGGCATGAGCTGAGATTATTATTTCCACCCAGATACTATGGAGAGCTGTGACCCTGATTTGACATACATCAGGATTTTAGGTCAAATCAACAAGTGGAGGCAAAATGCAGGTTGCAGGGTGGGAAAGAATCACCCCCAAACTTAAAATGGCTAAAGGGAGTGATCAGACAATCTTAAGAGAAAGACTCTGAGCGAAGAATTCCCAGATTCTTCCAGTGACCCAGCAGAGAAGAAACCAACTTTAGAGCAGAAGAGATTCAGGGCAGATGCAGGGAAGAACTGCAGGCCTGGCCCATGAGAGTCCAGGCATGAAGTCTAGCACGGGCTCATTCAGTAGGCCACATTCTGCTCTCAACGGCTCTGTGTGGAAGTCTCTGGGTCCCACTTGAATTCTAGAGTGTTTGGTGGAGTTCTAGACTCAGCTGCCCCACATGTGTCCACCCAAGTCCCTGGGGCAGGGACAAGAAGCTGGGCCTCCCTCTGGCTCCCCGTGACCCAGGTCAGGCAGAAGGGTAAGCTGCCCTTTGCCTTAATCGGGTGAGTTCCTGCCTTGGGCAAACACAAGGCAGGGGGTGGAGGGGGGAGGGTGGAGGAAAAGCAAATCAAATAAAAAACTACATCCTTGTTCAGAAAAAGTGGTGTCTAGGCTAGAGGGCAGGAGGGTCACTGGGGTGTCAGGGCCACCCCAGTCCAAGTGGCTTGGGGAGGAACTGGGGCGGGGCAAGGAGGAGAACAGTTCTAATGTGGGGTGGAGTCGGGGAGTCTCTTACATTCCCAGCTCTGCCGCAGCCACCAGGCAGCCATGGATAATTGGATTCCTCCAGCCCAGGGTCAGGCCCAGGCCCAGGCCCACGGGATGTCAAGATCGGTGGTAATGAGGTTAGCAGGCGCCAGAGCCCGCCCTCCACAGCTCCCAGACCCCGAGAGGGAGCGGAGGGCAGGTCGTTTGTTCACTGCCTGCCCACTCCACCCCCGCGTGTACTCACCCTCCTTCCTCATGCCCACCCGGAAGCACTTCTTGAGGCGGCAGTATTGGCACTGGTTCCGGTGGTGCTGGTCGATCTGGCAGTCACGGTTGGACCTGTGGGCATGCAGAGGCCACCATAAGGTGACACCCACATCCTGCTCCTGGAGCCACCTTGTAAGCTCTCTTTAAAGGCTGCACCTGAGGACCACCAATGTCCCACCCAACCCACACTCAGCAGGTGGCTCCGAAGTGGCAAGTGTGCAAAGAGGAAAAGACAACTTGGGTGAACGGTGACAGACGAAGAGCAGTCTGTGGCAAAGTAGATTAGCAACAAAACCAGGGAGGGTAGGCTGGAACTGGGTTTTGAAGGATGAACAGAAGTTCCCCAGGTGACTGGAGAGGCAGTTCTAGGCAGAGAGTGTAATGACAACAAAAGGTTGGAAATGCCAAAATATGGAGGCCTAGATGGGCTCATTTGACTTGGTCATTGTCAGGCCAAGGGACAGGGTCTTTGACCCAAGGGCAATGTGAGAGTAGAGAAAGAATGTGGTCAGGGAGCAGGGCTTTGTGAGCTAAGGGGCCAGGCCAGGGCCAGTCCTCTGTGGGGACCCAGCATTATCACCCTGCACATGGCCACTGCCAATGAATGAATAAATGAATGAATGAATGAATGAAATCCTGTATCCCCCTTTAAGATCCCAAACCCCTCCTCTGGAAAGAACTTCCAACTCCTAACTGAGCCCAGGAAGCTTCCTCTGGGCAGCCCTTGGGGACTGTGTTGCTTCTTCCAGGTGGCCCCACCCTGTGAGGCAGTGAGCTCATGTCCAAGGTCAGTCCCAAGCAGGAAGGTTCAGGCCCTTGTTCTTCAAATGTCCCCAGCACCTTTTCCCCTTGGCCCCTGCTCCCTCTCTCTTTCCACCCTGGGCCCCAGGCCTTTTGAGGCCCAGGTCAGGGGTAGACAGCCTAGAGTCCCAGCCAGGTACCAAGAGGGTACCCAGAGACAGTCACAGAGTAAAACAAACACTTGAAGTTAAAAATCAAACATATTTGACTTCTACAGTGAGCCTTGGTTTCCTCATCTGGAAATGGGAGGCCAGAGACCACCTCTATATGGGATGCACTCATTCTAGAGAAATAAGGAGAGAGGAGAGGAGGAGAGGATGTCAAGACCCAGACCTCAGCTGGCAGGTCCTAATGGCAGGTTTAGGAGAGCTGAGGCTCTGGAGGGCCTCTGAGTGCCTGTGTCCCACAGCGCCAGCCTCTGAGCCCAGGCCTCTGCCCACCACCCAGCCCAAGCCCCCAGGAAGAGGCCCTGCTAAGGCAGAGGGAGCTCAGGCAGAACCAGAACAAAGCTCAGCAGGCAGGCAGTGGGAGGGTCCTGGGCAGCCGGGTGGAAACGACTAGGCCTGAGGCAGCCAGGCAGCCAGGCAGAGGCTGGACTCAGAATCCTCTGACCTCAGGGGAGGCCCTAAACCTTCTGCCTCAACTTCCCCAGTTGCAGGGTCAGGACAGATCCTCTGTCCCTCCAGATGGGGAAAGAGTAAGTCCTACCTGTTATCCCACCTAAAGAGCACATGCTTGGCCCAACCACACAGCTCAACTTGGCCTTCTTTCAGGGTTTCTGGCTTCTGGTCCAATTTGATCTTAGCCGTTCCTTGCTCACAGACCCGCCATGGCTCCCCATCACCCTCAGTCCAGCATTTCAGGCCCACTCAGCTCTAACTTCTCCCAAGCCTGGGTGGTCTCATCTAACAACACTGCTCCCCAAACCTGAGTGTTTGCTAAAGCCACACTCTCTGCAAGACAGCCCTTTGCCTCTTCTACCTGTCAAACCCCTCAAGCTTCAAGGCCCAACTCCTGTGGCCTTCCAACAGGCAGCCCTCTCTGACCCTCAGAGTTCCTTGCTCCTTCCTGGGAACCCAGATCATCCCTCCCTCTGGCCCAGCCCAGACCCCACAGGCTAGGGACATCTGTGTCTCACTGTGTCTCCTTCAAACTGGATGAAGGCTGGGCTTGGAGCTGGGGTCTCTCCAGGGGGCCAGCCTCAAACCACCCAGGCTCAGCCCTGAGAGGACTTTGCTGAATTAATCTGAAGCTCAGAGAGGAGCGGTGACTTCACTAGGTCCCACAGCACAGACCTTCTGAAAAGCCTGCCAGCCCCAATGTCCCCCTCCCCATGCCCCACCTCTCCTGGTGCTCCTTGCCCCAGCTCTCAGGGAGCCTCTGGGACCCCCAGACGACCTAAGCCCCTCCCCTGCCCTCCCTGAAGACCTGGTCAGAGAGCAGGCAGTTATTCTAGCAGCAAGAATGAGGCCAAAGTCTGATGGCCCAGTTAGCACTTCAGGAGGGAGTAAGCCAGCTCCCCTCCACACACAGCCACCCCAGACAGGCCCTGACGCTGGACCTGGGGCCAAACTCCTGCCTCAGGTGCCCAGGGCCCCGCCCAGTGGCCTTGTCAACAAGCACTCCATCAGCAGCTCTCCCTGGAAATATCCTGACCCAGACTCAAAGGCACCCTCCTTCCCAACCACACAGTTCCCCTAGCTAAATCCCAACTGGGGCTAGGTCTCTTTCTAGGTGACCTAGAGCAGGCACCAGGACCTTTCTAGACCTCAGTTTTGCCTTTCTGGAAAATGGCACTCTCCCTACTGGTTCTGCAGAGCCCACGCAGGTTCATCGGGAATGGGAAGTAGGGGCTTGTCAATGGAATGAAAGGATGCTCATCAAAGAGTGGTGGAAAAGGGGGCCCTGGGCTGGAAACCCAATGCCAGCGCCTTCTCCCCCAGACTCAATGCCCCAGCACCAACCAGAGAAGCTAATAAGGCCACGCCCTGTCAGTGGGGGCTCCAACCTAGGACAGCCCAGGGCTCTTTCTTGGAAACATTCACCCCCACCCTGCCTCAGAGCCGACGAAAGTTTCAGGGATTTTCCAGGAGCCCAGGTCCGCACCCACTCCTGGCTGGGAGGAGGGGTGGAGCTGCCAAGATGCGGTCCCATCCAGCCACCCTCCCGGACCTCGAGCAGCAGTTTCCGGTGACCCAAGGCCCAGCTTGAGCCCAGGAGGGGTTCCCCCCATGGGCAGGCCCAACTACCCCCACAGCAGGGGCCCCCATGAGAAGGCCGCCCTGTGCCATCCCAGTTTCGCTCCCGCGGCCGCCTCAGTGGCCAGAGCGACTTTGGAAGTGATATTTGACCCCAAGGGCGCGCCGTATCGATCCGCGCGGCCGCAGACAATGGCCCCTGGACGCCGCGAGCTCCACAGTCCAAGTTCCACGTTCGATTCCCGCGGGGTCCCCCGCGCGCCGAGATTCCGAAGAGAAGGAATGCCCTGGAGTTAGGGTCCCACCCTTGACAGAACCCCCGACCTCTCCCTCCGCGGAGTTGACCCCTCTCCAGGGAAAAGGGAGGGAGGATAAGCAAGTAACTGGGACGGAAGCCACAAGGGACCACCTGATGGGGGGACCTGCATCGATACAGCGCCGACTGTATACACAATCCTGGAATGGAATGCAATGGAAAAGGGGAAGAGGGAGCTGTGCCCCTATCTCAGAGGGGGAGTAGAGACCCAGGGAAGGTCAGCGCCAGGCCCAAGGTGACCGAGGCGGTCAGAGGCCCGGCCCAGGCCGGGACTGTATGCCCGGCGGCCCTGCGCTGATAGGGGGCTCACCGGCAGGTGTAGCTGAGGTTGCGGCGGATGCTCCGCTTGAAGAAGCTCTTGCAGCCTTCGCAGGTGAAGACGCCGTAGTGCTTGCCGCTCGACTTGTCCCCGCACACCACGCAGTCCACCTGCAGCCCCGGCCGCTCCTCGTCGCCAGGCTCAGCGTCGCTGGCGGCGCCGGGTGGTGAGGCCGAGTCTTCCTCCGCGGCACGCGGGTAGCCGCCTGCCTTGTCCACGCCGTTCGTGTCGCCGCCGCCGCCAGAGCCGCCCCAGCCGCCGGTCACCATGGCCATAGCCCCAGGGCAGCGGGGCCGGGGCGCCCCCTCCGTGCTCTTCCCTCGGGGCACCCCTCTCGGCCCGGAGGACCCTACCCGGCGCGCATCCGGCCCCGGCGCGCGGGGGGCACCCGGCTGCACCCCCCAAAAAAGTTTTGCAGCAACTTCCTGCGGCCGGTCCGCGCGCCCGGGCGGAACTGGTCGGGCCGGTTCCAGGCCAACTTTCCCACGCGTGCGCGGGGCCGGGCCCGGGGCCGGGGGGGCGCGCTAGAGGTGCGGGCCGGGGGCCCTGGGGACTCGCGCCCCGCCGCCCTGGGGCCCCGGCGGGGGAGCATGGGCCATGGCCCGGCCCAGGCTGCGCTGGGGGCGCCCTCTGGCCTGGCCGCCGCTCCGCCGAGGGCTGCGGCCAACTTAGCGGGTTGCCATCCGAGCGCGGGAGGCCGGGGGGAAAGTTTGGCCGCAAGTTGCGCGGCCGCCCGCGGCGGGGGGGAGGGGCAGCGGGCGCGCGCCGGGGCTGGTCACCGCGCCCCCCGAGTCCCCCGGGCCCCCGGCGGCCGCTCCGGGCCTGCAGGGCGGCGGGCCGGCGCTTCCCGAGCTGCCGCCCCCGCTGCGGCCGCGCCCGCCCGGCCTGGGCCTGCGCCTGGGCCCGAGCCTCGCTCTCGCCGCTGCCGCCGACCCCGCGCGCCGGCCTCGCGCTGCGGCCGGTTTGACACACAACGTTCCATTCGCGGGGCGGGCGGGGGGCGGGGGCGGGGGCAGGGGCGCGCGCCGCGGGCTGGGGGCGGGCGCTCGTTGCCCCGGCGACGGCCGCCCTTATAAGGACATGGGTGGCCGTGCGCGGCGCCCGGCGCCCGGGCCGGCGGGAGGGGCGAGGGCGGAGCGCGGGGCCGCTCGCCCTGACCCTCCCTCTTTCCCCTCCCCCTTCCCCCACCCTCCCACCCCCGCCCTCGGCCCGTTCCAGCTTTAACCCCTGCCGGGCCGCGGCGGGAGCCTGGGCCACTGCTGCCCTCTGCCCTTCCTCAGCCTCGCCAAGATGTCTCTCTAAGGCCCTCCCCTCCACCTCCGGCCTTGGACGTTGTGTCGTTCAACCGCCCTCGAGGCGCCCCTCGGCACCACCCCTTGCATTCCCGGCAGAAGCAATAATGGGGGGCCAGTTGCAACGGGGGGCACGCCCCTGCGCAACACACACACACACACACACACACACACACACACACGCACACCCTGGGGCATTTCTTTGCACAGTTGCATGATGGATTGTGTTTGCTTCCTCTTCCAGAAAGTCGCTGCGTCCGACCCCCACCCCACCTATTCTCTGCTTAGGCTAACACCTGGTGCTCGGAACCTCCGGGGGGAAGGGATGTTGTGGTCTGTGGCCGGCGGGGGCGCGAGGTCAGGGGGCCCCTCGCCAGAATTTTCAGGCCTCTGGGGGCAGGGCGCCCACCCGCCCAGCCAGGCTGGAGGCAACGGGAATGCCCACCACCCCTGCTGGGGCCTGCCCCCATTCCCCTTTAATTTCCTTTTCTTTCTGTGCTTTACAGAAAGGGCTTGGCCTGGCGGCCGGCCGGACTACAGATGTCTCTTCCAGGCTCCCCCAGAGACTCCCAGCTGCCAGGTCACCCCCAAGACCCTGGGCCTCACCCACAGGAGCCTGGCAGGGGTGGCCAGTATTTATTAAGCACCCTTTGCATGCCCCCTAGCCTCCCTGAGCAAGGAAACCTTAGCCTCTGTTTCTGAGCCTGTTAACTTTTAACCGGCTGGAAAAGCCCTTCCTGCAGTGACCTTTCACCTTGGAGTCCTGCAGGGCCAGGCACCCTGCCTTATCTCCCACCCTGCCCTGGGCTAAGCTGGACACGAGGACACGTGGCTGGGCCTTTGAAGGCTGTCTGAAGAGGAGCAGTGCCCTCTGCCCCCATGGGCTCCTACACCTTCTTTTCTCAGGGAGCGTCCTTGGGAAAAGGTATTCCCTTTCTAGAAGACATCTGAGGGGGCACCCTCCTTGGTGAGGGCAGGAGATGCTTGGAGATCATGCAGCACTTGAGGATATCAAGGTTCTAGAGAAGCCAGTCAATGCATGCCCAGCCGTGGGGCCTCTGGCACTCCCAGGGAAGGTCTGGCTGGGTATGAAGTAGGGGAGGTTTTTAGCAAGTATGGAAAGCAAGAAGGACTAGGGTTAGACATAAGCACGGACTTTCCATGGGTCTGACTATAGTTCTCTGGCCTGTAAGCCACTCTGGGGGAAAAGGGCCTGGATGGTTAGAGAGAGCCCTTTGTTTCTGGGGCTGCCTGGGAATATGGGGGCGTTAGCTGGATATTTAGGGTGAGGACAGGAGCCGTAGGTCCCTGGTCTGGACTTCCCAGGATCCTTGGTTGGGGGATTTGGGGGGGGGGTGTCTCAGAGAAGAGATGACAGAGGGAGACTTGTAGAGGAGAGAAGGCTCGGGGGGGATGGAGTCAGAGGGAGGCTGGAGAAGGAAGAGGGCAGGGAACTGAGGTTTGAGGGACACAAGTCTGAGGGAGGGGGGCTCCTAAACAGTGATCTGGGGAGAAGGTCTGCCGCAGATTCCAGAACCTTGGATTGATCCAACCCCTCAGCGGCCGCCCCGCCCCCTCCCAGTAGCTCCACCGTCACCGCATCCCCTGGGGCCCTGGTGGGGCGGTCGAGGTCCAGCCCCGCCCTCCTGACCCCTGCCCGCGGCCCCGAGGTGACTTTTGACCTTGCAGCGGCGGCGGACCGGGGACAAAGAGGCCTGGGCCCATCTGCCGCGGGAGCACCCGTGGGAACCGCAAAACCCGGCCCCCGGCGGCCTGGGAACCGGCGCCCGCTCCCCAACAGCGGCCTCAGCTCCCGCCCGCACCTCCAGCGCGAACTCCTTCTCCACCTTCCAACAGGTGACCTTGTCTCCTCTTGGGCCCCCGCCTCCTCCACGGGGAGCCTGAGGGGACTCGGGGCTAAGGTCACTCTTGGATCCCTGGGGCAGAAGAGGGACCAAAGGTGGGCAAAGTCGGCTCTTCTGCTCCACCCCGGGCGACCTTGCCCGCCTGACTTTTTCTGCTTTCTTCAAACCCAGCCTCGGTGCTGTTCGAAGGTCACCAGCCCCAGCGCTTCCCGAGGCGTCTATGGGTCAGGAGGACCAGGCTGACTCTGGGCGGCTGACTAGCGCCGACGTCAGGCCAGCCTTGCCCTCCGCTGCGAGAGGCAGCAGCGCCACACACACCTGCACAGGTACCGCCTGGAAACACCACCACCACCGCCGCCACCAGGCTGGGAATGAAAATCTTTCTAATCCCCGTCTTGGGTTTCAGCTACCGCCCAGGAGGGGACAGCTGGCCACTAATCCGGGGTGACTGGATCGTGCCCAGCCCCCCTTTCCAACCCTGCCAGACCCGAGTGGAAGGGTGAGGGGTGTGGCATATGCAAATAACATGCTAATCAGCTGTCTGCTGTTAATCTGATATTAACACCTCCCATAGCTCCCACCTCTGGCAGGTGAAAGCAAATTCTCAGCCTAGCCAGGGGCCATCCAGGCCCTCGAGGGCCGCAGTGTGCCTCCTTGCCCGCCATTAGCACCTCTCTGAGTTCCTGATTGTTGGGTTTTTTTCCCTTTGCTATGATCGCCACCCAGGAGCCCTTTATCTTAAGTCCACATTCTTAGAATGTAAGTTCCAAAGCCACCTCTGATTCCTCCTCCCCCACCTCCACTGTGGGAGTGATGCTCTTCCAGCTAATGTTCCAAACCCTGAACCATTCAGGCCTCAGTCTTCTTTCTGGGCAATGGGTATCTTCCTCTTGGGAGCATCTGCCATGCCAAACCCAGCATCTCCCTGGGAATGTGCTGGGCAGGGAAGATGTGCCCTACCCCAGAGGACTCTGCCCTGGGCTTCTGAAGACAGATGAGGGCTGGAATTTCAGCTCTGGCTAGTCACCTCACTGAACCCTGAATCCCCCTAGCCAGCCCTGGGGATCCTGTCCCCACAGCCCAAGCACTTCCAGCATGACCCTGCTGACATGTCTTCACATGCCACATGGTGTCAGGCCAAAGATACCAAGTTTTTCTCAAATGCCTGGCTAGCCCCCATCAGGCCCCAGACACCCAGGCACACCAGCCCCCATCACACTGAACACATCTCAACATGCAAAGTCATGCCATGTGACATAACATTACTCCAGGACAATTTATGACATGACCTGCCAGAACTATCTGGCATGTCCAGACACGGCCAGAGCAGGGCCTACAGAAAGGTCTCCCCTGGCCGGGGAGGTCGGCAGGGCAGTCTGGGCCTCCCCAGGGCCCTTGCTGTGGCTTCTAGCACTGCCAGCTCCTCTGCCTGTCGGGCTTCCATTAGTGCCACCTGCTGCTCCAGCTTCCGCCGTTGCTCTTCCTGCTTCCGGTGGGCACCTCGGAATGCCATGACCAGGGCACTGGGTGGGTAAGAGGTTGAGCCAGAAAATAGCCACCCCCCCCCATTCTGCCCAAGATAGGGCCTATGTACTCCCAGTCCCAGATGGGAGCTCTTTGAGATTGGGTTTTCCTGGGATCCCAGCATCACTCAGCAGGGGCTGATACACATCAGGCAACAGGGGAGGTGTGAAATGGATTGAACCTGTCACACACAGGGGCTCAGAGAGAGCCAGAGATTCTTCTGAGGTTACATGGGGACCCACCTGTGAGCTCTGCATAAATCACTGTTCAGTTCAGTACTCTGAGCACGTCTGGCTCGCCCCTTCTGAGCCACCTCTTCTAGTTCTTCCCGCAGAGACTGCAGCTGCTCCCGCAGGCTCAGAGCCCTGGTACAGGGATGGAGAGGGGCTCACAGGCAGAGCAAATCCTGTCTTCATTCCCTCCTCTCACCCACCTGCCCAAGATGCTCCTATGTGAACACAACTGTACACAAGTGTACACACAGCCCTCCACTGTATAAAACACACCCACAGGCTCTCACCTATTCCCCTTACCCAGGCTGCATATCTCCCAGCCCAGGACTCTGACACATACCGGGTGAGTGACGCTGATAGTTCCTGGGCCAGGTCCCCTGGGTCCTGCACTTTTCCCCCTTGGCTTCCATCAGTACCCCTGCTGCCACCAGGGACAGCAGGAGGGCCCTGTGGGAGGCAGAAGGGATGGCAGTGACATTGGTCTAGGTTGTGTGTGTGCTCAGCCCAAGCTGGACATTGAAATCACCTGGACTGTGGTAGCCACAGCCGCTGCCCTCACAGAGCTGCCAGTCTGGTGAGATACCCCAATAGGGGTACAATTACTCCCTAAAAAGGAAAGTAAATAATAGAGGATCTCATTTTAAGGCAGTCCAGGAGGACTTCCCAGAAGAGGTGACATCTGAGCTTCGACCTACAGGATGTCAAGGACTTAGGTAGAAGAGATGATTCAAAATAGGGTTCCAGAAGCTGCTAAGGCTTTAAGCTGAGAATAGATACTATTAGACACTAAGTGGCAAAAAGGAGAGCCTCAGGGAGGAAGCTGGAGTCAAAATTTGGGAAGAGATGAAGTGTGGATGAATGCTGTTGAAGGGAGAGAGGGGAGTATGAATAAGCCTGGGGGTGGGAAGAAGGAGGCACAGGTTTGAGTGGAAGACATGAAATCCCTTGGGACTTACTGGGCTCAATCCCCTCAAGGAAGAAAAGCCCAAAGTACAGGCGTGAACTCTGACAAGCAACTTAAACATTCAACTCTGTTTTTTTGTGCAAAAAAATGGAAACTGAGGCTCCAGGGAGGCTATGATTAACCAGGACCACATCACCAGTAGTATACTGCTATCCCTACCAGATCCAGGCAGAGCCACTCACCTGGGACCACTCCTCCTCGTCCCCACTGCTCCCACCTCCACTGCTGTCTCCGCCACTGCTGGCCCCACCAGTCAGGAGCTGTGCCTTCTCCCACTGCAGCTGCTCCAGCAGGAGCACATGGGCTGGACCCTGGGCTCGGAGGGCAGCCTCCCGCAGCTCCAGAGCCCGCTTTTCTCGCCGCACCAGCTGTAGCCGCAGCATCAGGTCTGCCAGGGTCTCCTGAGAGATCAAGGAGCGGGCAGAGAATTTGTGCCTCTCGGGTCAACTGCTGGGGAAACTGAGGCTCTAGGAAGCACCCCCGGAGGGCTGGTCAGGCAAGAATGCAAACCCTCACTATGATCTAGATTGATGGGAAATATTCTCTCATAAAAACAACAACTGTAGAAATGGCAGTTCAGAGAGAGCAAGTATCTTAGACAAGGTCAAGTAGCAGCTCAGGGGGAGTGTCTGGAGTTTCTCCAAATTCAGAACCTCAGCTCTTTCACGCCAGGCTACATACCCTAGATTATGGCCTGCGCCTATCTCTTTTCCATAGGAGAGGCATTTTGGAAAGCCAGATTTGGAGTCTTACAAGAAACTGAATTCCAGAGGACAAATTCCTATTCATCCCTCAGAACCCCAGCTCCCATTTGCCTCCCTTCAGGAAGCTTGCCCGCAGACAAGCAAAACTCTCCCTTACACTTGGTCCTGGAATCACATCTCTCTCAGACTCAACAAACGGCTTGGTCCCACCAGGAAAGACTGACACATTGACCACAGCCCATGTGTACCCGTGTGGCCGCCAGGTCCTGCTGGATCTGCATCTTCTCCAGCCGGGGCAGGGCTGGGCCAGGCTGGGTCCCCAGAATGGCCTGCACCATGGCTTCCGCGTGGGGCACAGTGGATATAGGTGCCAATGGGGGACCAGGCTCTGGGGGAATCTTCACTAGAGCACGGCGCTCCTGGAGACGCTGGACATAGCCCTGGAGCTGGGCAGCTACCTCCTGTGGTGTGGGCCTATCCACGCTGCTGCCCTCGGGGCTATGGGAAACAGAAGAGGGGCCTATGTCAACACGGGCAGGCCTGGTTGTGCTACCTCCATGCCAGACCTGGTGGGCTCCATCCTCTTCTGTCTTATTGACCATGATGCATCCTTCCTATGCCATCTATGGTGGGCACAGTCAAAATAACATGGGGGCACCATAATGTAAACCCTAATGGGCAACATCATCCAACAGTGATGAATAACGCCAATGCACACCGTCACTTATGCCATCATGGTGGGTGCCGTCACGCCAACCCAATGGGCAACATCATCCAACAGTGATGAATAACGCCAATGCACACCGTCACTTATGCCATCATGGTGGGTGCCGTCACGCCAACCCAATGGGCACCATCACTCAACTTGCCAAAACTGTTAGGCAGCATCATGCCAACCCCCTTAATCAGTGGGCACCATTGTCCATCTTCATGCCAACCCTGCTGGTCTTACACCAAGCCCAGTGGCTGTCACCACCGTGCCGATTTTGTTGAGTAGCAACCAGCCAACTCCAGCAGGCCTCATGCCAACTACAGGAGCCATGCCAACCCCTAACATGGGACCAGTTCTGAGAGCCCAATCTCCAATCAGAGCCCTACTCACTGGCCCTCCCGGTTCCCAGGGGTACCTTGGATGTGGATCCTGCAGTGTCCCTCCGTCCATGGCAGCCTTCTCTTGCACTAGCAGCCTCTGAGCTTCCTTCTCAGCCACCTCCAAGTCACCCATGAAGGCTTCTTCTCCTGCTCTTGAGTCTGCCTCCCGAAGAGTGAGGAGGGCCCCATATGCCTCCTCACAGTGTTCACTGTGGGACAGCAGTTCTGAGCACTCCAGGACACCCATCTTGCTGGGGAGGTGACATCCCCACTTGTTCCAGGGCCCCTCTCTTCTCCCCTCACCTCCACCACAGGGTGTTTGTAAACTCCTTCAGTGCTTTTGGACTAAAATTGCTTTAAGTCAGTTTCCATGGTGAGGGAAAGCACTTTCCTGCAAGGGCCCTGTCTCCCTCTGCAGATTGGGGCCATCCTCTGAGGATGCTTCCCAGTCAGTGATATTATCATGGGCGAAATGCACTGACCTATACTGCAAGGCCAGACGCAGAGCAGTGGCCTCAGCCTCCCGCTGGCCCAGCTGCATGCTGAGGCCCTCACATCGGCCCTTGTATTCCTGGAGCACAGCCGACAGCAGACGGTTGAAGCATTTGAGCTTCTCAATGTTCCTGCCTCCGGAGGTGGGAAAGAGGAAATGTGAGAGGCCTTGAAGGGCAGTTAGGACTCAATTGATTTCCACCCTCCCCCACCCCCAACCCACTCCAGCTCCAGACTCCTGCCTTTCTATCCCAGCTGGGAGGCACCAGTGCCCTTATGAGCTCAGCATTTGTGGCTCTTACCCTCGGAGCTGCCCCATCTGGGTTTCTATGATGTGCATCTCAGGAGCAAGGGGCTGGGTGGGGAGAGGTCCGAGTATCTGGGTGCTGGAATCACTCTGGAGGCGCCGGAGTAGGGGGTGAGCCAGGGAGAAGGGATCCTGCCAGAAGGAGGCGAACTGATTCACCCAGATTGTCACTGAAAGCCCAGCATCATGGGTTTAGGCCTTTTCTGACCCAGAAGCTATTGGAACACATGATCAGTGATTTGAGTCTTACTTCCCCAAACCCTAAGGATCTTAAGATCAGAATTTTTAGCTTTCCACACTCACCTGAGTGCCCCAGGTCTCTCCGTCTACCCCAGAGCTGCTGGAACCACTGCCTGAGCCTCGTGCTTGGTCACAGGAGGGAGAAGGGAAGGGCTCCAGCCTCATCAGGGAATCCTGAAGCTCCTGGACCTGTGGGGGAATGTGGGGTCTAGGGGCTCCAACCATCTTTCCCTAACACTTATCCTGGGGCAGTGGCAAGAGCCCCAGCTTGAAGGCAGGACCCTGAGATACGCATCCTGCCAAATCCCTCACCATACAACCTTGGGCAAGTCACTCAGCCACTCAGAGATTTCTCTTTCCTTAAACATACAGATGGCCAACAGGTACATGAAAAGATGCTCAACATCACTAATCATTAGGGAAACACAACTCAAAACCACAATGAGATACCACCTTACATCACTTAGAATGGTCAGCATCCAAAAGACAAGAGGTAACAAGTGTTATTGAGGGTGTGGAGAAAAGTGAACCCTCGTGCACTGTTGGTGGGATTGTAAATGGGTGCAGACACTACAGAAAACAGTATCGTGGTTCCTCAAAAAATGAGAAAGAGAACTACCATAAGATCCAGCAATTCCATTTCTGGAACCACTGCCTGAGCAGTGTGCCTGGTCACAGGAGGGAGCAGGAAAGGGCTCCAGCTTCATCAGGGAATCCCAAAGATTCCATTTATCTGAAGGAAACCAAAACACTAACTTGAAAAGACTTCTGCACCACCACGTTCATTGCAACAGTATTTACAATAGCCAAGACATGGAAGCAACCAAGTCTCCATTGATGGATTGGTGGATCCATCCATATATATAAATATATGTATATATTCATGAATGGATATATATATAATGAAATATTATTCAGCCATAACAAATAAGGGATCTTGCTATTTGTGACAACATAGATGGTCCCTGAAGGCACTATGCTAAGTGAAATAAATCAGCCAGATAAAGACAAATACTATATAATATCACTTATATATAGAGTCTAAAATAAAACAAAATTTAAAAATTGAACCCACAGATACAGGGAACAGATTGGTGGTTGCCAGAGGCATGGGGTATGGGATGTGTTTTAAAAAAAAAAAAGACTTAATCTTTCCCGGCCAGGAAATGGGCCCTAATCCTTGTGCTGGGCTCCTATAGCCCCAAGTCTCACCACTTGTATCCTTCTCACCCTGACATCCCTGAGCTCTGGACTCGGACATAGAACTGTCTCTTTAGTGGCCCCAATGTGGATGGCTCAGGGCATTTCGAGCTCATCAGGGTCCAAAGAGCTCTGGTTTCCCCTTCACCAAACATGCCCCTCCTGCAGCTTCCCGATGTCTCGCTCCCGGTCTCCCAGGTTCCCAACTCATCTTCAGCCCCTCTCTAGTTTTCACACCCATACCTGCCAGCTCTTCCTTCAACATCACCCAGAATCTGCCCACTTCTCTCTATCTCCACAGCTTTCACTACTGCATCTCTGGACCAGTGCCTCCACCCTCTTCCTCCACTAGCTGTTCCTGTCATAGCCACCAGAGGGCGCTTGCATCAAGTCTGTACCCTTGCTTGCTCAGAACCCTCTGTGGCTCCCACTTCACTCAGAGCAAAAGCTCAAGTCCTCCCTGCGGCCACAAGGCCCTGTCACCTCCATAACCATGTCTCCTCCCACTCAGCTCCACACTGGCCTCCCCACTCTTCTCTTAACACACCAATCACACTTGAACCTCAGATTCATTGCACATGCTGTTCCCTTTCCCTGGAACTTTCTTCCTGCGGATCCTTGCATGGCTCCTCCCTTGCCTTCTGTGGTCTTCATTCAAGTGGGCCTCCCTGATCACTTTAACTAAGGCTGCAAGGAACCTTCGTTTGGGGTTTAGCAGCCAAGGCTCCATAAAGTTTTACAAATGAACAAATGATTGAATGTGTCCTATGCCAGGCCTGCCTCCTTCCTCACTCAGGGATCCCTGGGAGGCAGGCCTGCGCCACTCACCTCTCTCTGCAGCATCTTCTTCTCAGCCTGAATGACCTTCAGTGAAGACTGTGTGCGGTTCAGCTCGTCCTCCCGGCTGCCCAGGGCCAGACGCAGCCAGGCATTCCTTTCAGCCAACCGGGCTGCCTCCCGCTGGCAACCCCCAGCCCCCTCCTGCTCCAAGCAGGGCCTCGGTTCCCCCTCGCTTCTGTCCTTTGCCTCCGCTGGCCCAGGACAGCTTGGGGGCTGGCGGCGCCAGGCAGCAGCGGCTGCCTCCAGGGAGCTCAGAGCCTGCTGGAGAGTCTGAAACACATCGGGGGCTCCAAATCCAGAGAGGAGAGTCTCCCCATCTCGTGGGGCTGCCCCTGGGGCCTGGTGGGCTTCCTCAACAGGCTCATGGGGCCCCTCGGGGGCTACGGCTGGTCCCCTGCTAGAGTCCCCATCAACTTCTTTGTCAGTCCTGTGAAGAGGTGAGAGACGGAAAGTTCTGGAAATGGGGTCATCTAGGGGTGGCTGGCAGCCAGGGGCTTTGTAATGAGGATAGGACTGCATTATGCAGGGTCTTAAAAGTCAGGTTTAGGGCAGTGGGACCCATGGAAGGGTCATAGAAGATCTATAGGTCGGAAAGATGTGCCCGGTCCGTAGTGGGGGAAACGGACCAATCAGACCTTACCTGCTCTCCAGGCTCTGCCCTTTGGCCTCTGCCTCAGGGCCCAGCAACTCTGGCTTGCAGCTATCCTGAGATGGCACCGGGCCCAGCTCAGAGCTCCTGTTGGCTGCCTCAGCCTCCTCTGAACTCTCTGCCACAGGGTCCAGCTCACCCTGCAAATAATCCGTAGGACTGAGCTCTGAGCCAGGCAGGTCTGGGTCCTGGGGTCTCTCAGAGCTAGATGTGGCAAGGAGAGGGGACACTTACGGGCAGAGCGTGCCTCCCTCGCCGGCTTCTGGGCCGTGTGGCCCTGGCACTCATTATCCAGAAATCGGTGTCCTCTGACTCCTTCTCCTTCCTCACCCACCAAAACCACAGCCTGATCTCAGCTTAAAGTAAATTACAGCCTCAATTTCCTCTTCTGTGAAATGGGCATTGATTTCCCTTCTCCAAAAGGATCCGGAATTATCAATGTGGATTTGGCACATTTGAATGCCTCCCTTGACAGGCAGCTCACTACCTCTCAAGGTTGCCCTGACCTCTTCCCTCTCCTCTGCCTCCTTTATTTTTCACTACCTCTTTGCTCCCCTCTCTCCCCTATCTGGGCTTGGGACCAAGACTTTAACAGTCCCCTCTCCTCCCCAGGGCTCTCCTGAGCCAGAGTACCCAATCCTGGGGTTTGGTCCCCTCAGCCCATTCAACTGCTCTGTTCTTCTGGGGGCATCTTGGTCAGAGGAACGAGTCCCTGGACACTCTTGGGGTCACTCTGGCCACTGCCCGCTCAGGCCTTGGGCTGCCCAAGGCCAGCCTGGGAGGGACCGGGAAACAGGAAGCCCCCTCCCCTGGCCATGTGACTTGTTATTGTGCATGCAGTTTCCTCTTCAAGGACAGCGGCTTCCTCCAGCCCCAGCAGGAGGACACATGTCCAACTTTTGAGATGTCAGTCCCTCTCACCTCTGCTTCCAAGCAACCCCATGGCTCCTCCAACTCTGACCCTTGGATTTTATTTCTCAGAAGCCAGAATGTTCCCCTGGGCCGATGCTCTTCATCTGGCCCCCTTGTGAACTTCTTTTCTCTGCTCATACCTTCAGTGTCAGGGTCAGAGTTCTCATTCTGTTTCAGTCACAGATAGATTTGGGATTGGTAACCTTGAGCAAGTGATGGTCTATGATGAGCCTCAATTTTCTTATCTTCCTACAGGGTCATGGAGTTTAAAAAAGCAATTTGCACATGCCCGGCACCAATCCGGGAACTGAATCATAATGCACCCTTCTTGTTCCCTATGACCTCTCTGACTGCCCCATCTCTGCTTCCTCTGCCAGCTGCTGTTTCTCCTCCATCAATGCTGGATCCCTCAGAGCCCAGATGGTCCCTACATCCTGCTCATTTTTCCTGCATCCACCTCTAAGGGGCCTCCTCCTTGTCTTTATTGATAGTTCCAGCCCAAGCCTCTCCCCACTACCTGGATGCCAGCCCAGCTCTCTCTCTGGGCTCCCCAGCCACCCTTCCACTCCCTGCCCCACCCAGACCTCAGAGGCAGAGATATCATTGTTCACCTCCCCTGCTCATACACCCTGCATGGCTCCCCATTGCCCTTGGGAAACATTTTAAGCTCTTTAACCTGGCATTCAAGGTCGTTAAAAAAAATGATGCCTGCTGCTGGCACCAATGTGTACTCCATGCTCTAGTCACAATGACTTCCTCCATGAATAGCTGAAGGTTCTGATTTCTCTCACACCCTGGGGCCTTTGGCCATGCTGTAACCTCTGCCCAAAACACCCTTTCCTTCCTTTTGCACTTGGCTTAAACCGTGTAGAGCCCGGCGTGAATATTTCTGGTCCCACTGACAGACCCTATGAAGCCATATCGTCTCGCTTCTATGTCCGCAGAGGTAGTAGAGAAATTGCAATTCTCTGACTTGGAGGTACCCAGAGGCATGGAAATTCTCTTAGCTTGTGCTCCAGCCATGTTAACCTGTGAGAGGCTCCACCACTCCAAAGCTCTTCAAAGCCTCCAGAACTTTGCCCAGTGGTTCCT
This sequence comes from Vicugna pacos, assembly GCF_048564905.1. Lineage (NCBI taxonomy): Eukaryota > Metazoa > Chordata > Mammalia > Artiodactyla > Camelidae > Vicugna > Vicugna pacos. The sequence goes on along the minus strand of NC_133008.1, from coordinate 22,157,602 downwards.
TCTGCCAGGAATGAGCTTCCCCCTCTCGTTTTTTCTAGCAAATTCTCCATCCTTCCAGGCTCATTTTACACAACTCCTCCAGGCCGTCACCGAACCTGAGCCTGCCTGATGTGGGCAGGCTTAACTGACTCTTTCACAAATAAAGAAGCTGACGTTCAGTTTTTAAATGGTTATGGGGCTGAAAGGAGACGTGTGCATGAAGAAACAAGGGTGGTTTGAAAGAGTTCTGGTTTAGTATTTTTAAATTTTTGCAAATATATGTAAAAGAAGGAGCAGAATTAAATAGCTGGGCGGGCCTTGGAACCTGGTCGACTCTACCAATCACCAATCAGCCCCGCCTCTTCTAAATCCCGCCCAACTCAGTCCCACTCCGGCCATCACAAGGCAGACTAGGCCTTCTCCATCCTTCTGAGCCTATTCCATTAAAAGCCTCACTCCACTCAACCTTTCTCCAGCCTAAGACGGCAGAAGCGATGACCAGCGCAGTGTGAATCGGCCTGAAACAGAAAAGCTATGCCTTAATCTCACTTTAGCCAATCACATTCCAGATCCCGCCCCACTTAACTCCACTCCAGTTCTGACACACTCCAAACCCCGCCTTCTAGCACGGTCCCAGCCTATCAGTTTCCAAGGCTCTCCAGCCTCGTCCCATTCATCTCTTACGGCCTGTCGGACTGCATTTCCCAGGGGGCGTGGCGGCCGCGCCGCACCACTTCCGGCTGCTAAAGATGGCGGCTTCCTAGGGGTTCGGCAGCCGAGTTGGAGGGAGGCTCAGTCTACGGTGAGCAGTTGGGTGGTGAAAGCGCGCGGGATCCGTTCCTAGAGGCCCAGCTTCCCTTACCCTAGAAATTCAGTCCCTCGCTTGCCCTAGGGTTTCCGCCTTCAGCTCTGGTTTCTCCTGCAGTCTAGCCTCCATCCCTCTTGCTACAGCTAAGCCTTGTTTTCCTTGGAGGTTATGGGGGATGCAAGGCGCTCAGAGACCACCCCCGACAGCCCCAGATAGGCGAACTGTTCCACTGGCGTCCTGGTCTTTCTCAAAGGAACTTGGAACACTCAGATCTGCTCCCCTCCCTTGTGCAGACACCCACTCGGCAGCCAGAGCCCACTGGGGAGAATCCTAGAAGTTATTATTTCTCTCTTTACCAAGACATTTTCAGTTTCAGGTAACAGAAAACCCAACTCAGTCTGGCTTCAGTAGGAAAGGGAAGTTAGGCATAGCTGGATCCAGGGGCTCTGACGTCTTATCTGCTGTTTTCTGGGGGAGCATCACTTCAGGCAGGCTCTCTTTCCCCTCTTGGAGGCAAAGAGGCTCCTAGTAGCTCTCGACTTGTAACCTCCCAGCTCTGCAATTCTAACGAGTCCCTCTTCTCTAACAGAACTATTCGAAGTCCCAGAGCTACCCCTCACTGGCCTGTGTTGAGTCATGTCCCCATCTCTGAGCCATTCACAGTGGCCAGATGTGCTCACTAGCTAAGAGGGGGAGGAGTAGAGTTAGCCCTACAGAAAAAATGGGAGACTGTTACCTTAAGTCAGAGTGGATGCTGGGCTGATAAGTGTAAAAGGCACCTATTCTACAGATGAAGAAACTGAGTTCCTGAGAGGAGCAACTCTTACAGTCAGTAAGAGGCTCATGCCTGTTCTGCCCAATAACCAAATGCTTTTAAAACCCCTAAGGAAAAGATCCTGGCTTCCTCCGTTCCTGCTGCATCCTGCCACTCAGGAGCCATGGAGGTGGCAGAGCCCAGCAGTCCCACAGAGGAGGAGGAGGAAGAGGAGGAAGAGGAACAGTCAACGGAGCCCAGGCCCCGCACCCGCTCCAACCCTGAGGGGGCTGAGGACCGGGCGGTGGGGGCCCAGGCCAGTGTGGGCAGCCGCAGCGAGGGTGAGGGTGAGGCTGCCAGTGCTGAGGACGGGACCCCCAACCCTCCCGGAGCTGGCCCCAAGCCATGGCAGGTGCCTCAGCCAGCCCCAGAGGTCCAAGTGCGGACACCAAGGGTCAACTGTCCAGAGAAAGTGGTAAGTGATGGCTTGGTCTGTGGCCTTGAGGCATTAGGGAACCTTGGGTTAAGCATTCTCGTCTTTCAGGATTCACTTATAAACAGTCCTTTTGTGTTAGACTCTTAAGGCTGTCACGAAATATGACTGCAAATTAAGTGACTTAAAACAACAGAAATGTATTCTCTCACAGTTCTAGAGGCCAGAAGTCTAAAATCAAGGTGTCATTTCCCTCTGGAGGCACCAGGGGAGGAGCCTTCCTTGTCTCTGGCAGCTTCTGGGGACTCCAGTTGTTCCTTGGCTTGTGGCCGCATCACTGCCATCTCTGTCTCTGCACCTAGCCTTCCCCTTTATGTCTCCAAGTCTCCTCTTTTCTTTTATAAGGACACTTCTCACTAGATCAGCATGACTTATATCAAGATCTTTCCCTTGGTTGCATCCGCAAAGATCTTAATTCCAAGTAAATTCACATTCTGATGCTTTTGGTAGATCTGTCTTTTGGAGGGCCATGGTTCAACCCACTCTGTTTTCCTCTTTGTGTGTTAAATGTTCTCTGGGTTATTTATTCACTCATCAACTAGGATTCCTAGTCGAGTGCTCTGTTCCCTGAGCTACCTCCTTCCAAAGTGGATGGCTTGGTTGGGGATTGGAGGTCATCATACAGCCTTTTCAGATGGGGCTGCCTGGAGAGGGCCAGCAGGATGGTGTGGGGGCCAGTGTTAATGTCCAGTCTCCAGGTGCTGCTGGCCACAGCCCTCACCACACTCCAACTTCATAACAGATCATCTGCCTGGACCTGTCGGAGGAAATGTCGCTGTCAAAGCTGGAGTCATTCAATGGGTGAGAGGGCCTCTGGGTACTTGAATGTGCAGCCATGGCTGGGAGGGGCCCAGCCCCCAAAACTCAGGGCTCTCTCTCTGAGACACTGAATGGCCTGCTCTGGGGCCTGGCGATGTTGGCAAGTAGCAGTGAGAACTGGTAATGATACGGCTGTGGCCCACTGGGGCTCTGTTCCAAGAGCTGTCACATGCTGTGTATCACAGCAATGACTTGAAAAATCTGAGAAACAAAGTGACTGGGCCCAGGCCTCACAGCCAGTGGGCAGAGCCAAACTCAGACCAAGGCCTGGCTGACCCCAAAGCCCTTGCCCTGAGCAGCTAGGTCTCTTTGGGGTCAGGCAGCAGGGCCTGGAAGGAGCCTAAGGAGCTCTGGGAGATGCCAAGGATGAGCCCCCCTTCCCCTCCTTGGCACTCCTGATGACCCATGGCTGAGCCAAGGTGGGGGTTCTCCCAAGGATCAGATGTGAGACCCAGGCTGGCCCCAGGGACCCATGAGGAGAGGGTCAGCTGGGATGGGTTCGCACCAGGGCTCTGCCACCCTCCTGCTGCATTACCTGGGGCTTAAGCACCCCCTCACTCTCTGGCCACCCCCAGCTCCAAAACCAATGCCCTCAACGTCTCCCAGAAAATGATCGAGATGTTCGTGCGGACAAAACACAAGATCGACAAGAGCCATGAGTTCGCGCTGGTGGTGGTGAACGATGACACCGCCTGGGTGAGGCTGGGGCACGGCCGGGTTCCCTGGGGTCCCCTGGGGATCAAGGGCACCCCTCGCTGAGTCTCGTGCTTCCTGGCAGCTGTCCGGCCTGACCTCTGACCCCCGAGAGCTTTGCAGCTGCCTCTACGACCTGGAGACGGCTTCCTGCTCCACCTTCAGTATCCTTCCATGCAGAGGGCTCCAGGAGCAGCAGTGGCGGGTGGGGGCTCGCCCAGCTCAGATCCCGATCCCAGTTCTACCACGTCAGGCTTGAGCCAGTCACCCTTCTAAGCCTGTTTCTTCATCTGTAAAATGGGAAGCCTGAACCCCCATCCCACAGGGTCACTGGGAAGATAGAGTACAGAAGCAAAAATTGCTGATTTGGATTCCAGAGATCAACAGTGCATCCACACAGGGAATAGTTCAGGAAGGGCCAAGTACACAATCGGTGCACAATAAATGGCCATATGTGACTGAGAAGTCTCAATCACTGCTTCTGCCCCTTTAACCTGAATCTTAAAGGCTCATTGCAGCCCAGAACTTCGATATAATATGATCCCAGTGAGTTACAAAGAAAACAATGTGTTGGGAAGACGGGGACAGGGACACCCATGGCTCTTTCATGAGAGGAGGATGGCTCGAGCCCCGTGGGGAAGGGGGCTTTCAGTCACTAAGGGTCTTCAGGACATTTGATGCTGGCCCTCTAGTTCATGTTCTGTATTGAGGGAATAACAGGCTCAGAGAGGGCAAGCAACCAGGCTAGGGTTACACAGCATGTCTCCTGGCAATAGGCTCAGAGGCATCTGTGCTCTCCTGGCATCAGGAGGAGGAAAGCCCCCTTTCCCTGCTTACCCGCGCATTGCTGCCACCAGTCTTCTCCTTAGCGTTCCCACCAGATCTGGAAGGTCTCTTCAGCCTCATGTAAGTCCCCCCGGGGGAACTTATTGTTCACCACCCCTTCTGGGTAAAAGCTCCAGACAGCCCAGAAATAGACATTTAGGAAGGCCTCAAGTCTTCTTTTCCCACCCTTTCTTCTGGGAACAACTGCTCACTGACCTGTCTGGAAGCAGTTTTGCAAAAGAGGTTCTTTCTCAAGTCTTGCTGTCCTTTACTCTGTAACAGCCCAGTGGTTCTCCGGCGGCGGCGGCGGCGGCAGCAGCAGCAGCAGCAGCAAACTTTTTCTTTAAAGGGCCAGACAATAAATATTTTTGGCTTTGTTGGCCACGTGGTCTCTGTTGTAGCAACTAGACTCTGTAATCTAAAAGTAACCACAGACCAGATGCCTCCAAGTGGGCGTGGCTATGAGCCAATAAAACTTTATTCACAGACACAAATTTGAATTTCACATCATTTCTACATGTGGCAAAATAGTCTCCCTTTGAGTTTCTTTCTTCCCAACAGTTTAAAAATGAAAAAAACAAAACAAAACTCAGCTTGTGGGCCCAAGGAATCCAAGCCCTTTTTTTGTCAGCCCCCTGATGGTGGTTGTGGAGTGTGTTTTGCCTTGTTTGCCATGATTAGCCTGGTACAACCATCTCGGCAGATTTTGCAAGTGAATCTATGGGATAAATTCCCAATGAAAGACATGCAAGAACAAGGAGGTGTGTGTTTTTAATTTTGCTAGACTTTGCCAAAGTACTTTCCCAGGAAATTAACCCTGTTTATCTCCCCCAGCACCAGGGTTGACCACACTGCTGAATGTTCTGCCCATCTGATAGGTGGGAAGAGGCCACATCTTGCTTTGCTGTGCTTTTCTTTTCATTCATTTTAAAGCCATTCATTATTCTTTCAGTAATTTGTCTATTTGTCCCCTTTACCTATTTTTCTAGAAGGCTGTTGGCTTTGTTTTTGTTGATCAGATTTGCTTTTTACATATTAAGGGTATTAGCCCTTTGTCTGCCTAGTGTCCTCTGCTCAACATGAGATCCACCTGTGGCTGAGTGGGGAACTGGGTGCTGACTTAACAAATAAGATGTGGTCCCATGCAGGGGTAAAAAAAAATAAGATGTGGTCCCTGCCTAAGAGTCTCCTGGCCTGGTAGGGCGGGTCCAGCTCAACGCAGTGATGGGGGATGCTCAGGGTGCTGAGGATGGCTGGAGCAGGCTCTAGCTTTGGGGTCAACAAAGCCTCTGATGGAGCAGGAGAGGCCAGGCAGAAAGGCCAAGCTAGGGAGGTGCTGGGGCACAGGGAACAGCATGTGGGAAAGCTCAGAGGCAACAGTGAACTTGGGAGGGGTCAGGTGGGGCCCCCAAGTGTGATGAGAGGAGTGGGCTATCAAGGTGTGCTCTGACCCGTCCTCCCTCCTTCCCCCTGTGTAGCCAACAGAAGACTGAGCTGCCAGTCACGGAGAATGTGCAGACGATTCCACCACCATACGTGGTCCGCACCATCCTTGTCTATAGCCGTCCACCCTGCCAGCCTCAGTTCTCCCTGACAGAACCCATGAAGGTGAGCAAGGCCTGGGAGAGGGAGGGATGCCTACAGCCAGCAGGATGGTGGTTAGATCCCAGGAGGGACTTCCTGATCATAGGAGCTGGGGTGCCTTGAGACCAGTTCCCAGAGCCTAAGGCAGAAGCTGGGGAATTGTGGTCTTGGGGGCCTGGGGTGACCCAAGTCCCAAAGGCTCGCTTTCCTCCCCCTGCAGAAAATGTTCCAGTGCCCTTATTTCTTCTTTGATGTTGTTTACATCCACAATGGCACCGATGAGAAGGAGGAGGAGATGAGCTGGAAGGTGAGAGACTGCTGTGAGTGTGGGTGGCAAGAGGGTGTAGGTGTAGATGGGATGTCTCAGAATCCACCTGCCCTAGTGTAGGGGGTGGGGGGAACACCTCCATTTTGCAGCCCTGGCCCTGCTGGATCATGGTCACTCAGCAACCATTCCCACATTTCTGCAGTGAATTAATGGGGCTGTTGGGACAATGGCTCAGGAGCATGTAGGGTCCTGTCCACTTCCTCACGGCTTCCCTCTCTTGTTGCCATTACTTTCTCTGTGCCTGCTGCCTTCTTGCCTTGTGAGGTTCTGCTGGTTCTTTACATCCCAGCCCTGAACTAACTGGTACATGGAGTCAGGCACTTATCTCTTTGAGCATCAGTTTACCCAGCTGTTAGCCAGAGGAGTTGAGCCCAGCTCCTGTTTATACTTCAATACCCAAATTAGAAGTCCCTACTCTGGGAAGCCTTCCCTGCTCCTCAAGGAAGATCAACATGGGGGCTGGGGATCATTGTATCCAACCATGCCTCTCCAGACCAGGGGCTCCAGCACTGAGACCTTTTGGGGTTCTAGCACTAGGTGGGTGGCATGAAATGTTTGCTGAATAAGGGAATGTTTTCTGCCTGGCAAACCCCTCTTTACCCTTCAGAACCCATCCCTGAGGCCCCTCCTGGGAAGCCCTCCAGACAGGGAAGGCCTGTCAGGGGAACCTCTGTCTGAACAGCCCTTCATTGACCCCACAGGACATGTTTGCCTTCATGGGCAGCCTGGACACCAAGGGGACCAGCTATAAGTATGAAGTGGCACTGGCTGGGCCAGCCCTTGAGCTTCACAACTGTATGGCCAAGCTGTTGGCTCATCCACTGCAGCGGCCCTGCCAAAGCCATGCCTCCTACAGCCTGCTGGAGGAGGACGATGAAGCCACCGAGGTTGAGGCCACTGTCTGAACCATCTCTGTACATCCAACCTTCTTGTACAATGAAACCTGTGGCCTAGAATACTGGTTCTCAAACTGGGCTCTGTAGGACCCCCAGAGTAGGTCACAGGAGGCACCCCAGGCACCTGGGGAACCCTGTAAAGAAACCCAGGGTTCCGGGAAGCATCCCAAGGACTCTAGGCAGCCATTCCCCATGTTTTCCAGCCCACATCCCACTCCCAGTTTTTCAGTTGTAATTTTTGTTATTACCTGTGTGATTTTTGTCATCAAAATAAAAATCGGAGACTCCCTGACCCAGGTCCACAACAATCAACTTGTGTTAATTGGGATCTTTTTGGTTCCAAGTGACAGAAGACCCATCCCCTGAGCAGAAAGGAGAATGGCTTGGTTCTTGTGGATAGGAAGCCTTAGGCAGCTTCAGGCATGATGTTGCCACTGGGGAAGGGTGAAATAAATACCCTGAATTGTTGGTATTCAGTGTGCCCTGTTTTCTTCCCAACCCGTGGAAAGGGGTGAGATGGCTGTGACCACTCCCCAAATCCCAACCCAGATGATGTGAGGGCTCTCCCAGCTCGCCCATATGACTGGCCTTGCCTGGGTCATATAACCTTGCTTTGGGCCAGTCATGGGCCATAGCTGTGGGATGCTCTGATTGGCCAGGTCTCCGTCAAGCCTCTCTGGGAAGGGAGGTTTATAGTTCCATTAGGAAATAGTGTGGGTGCTCCCCAGAGGAAGGGAGAAAGGAGACAGTTATAACAGGTCCACTATTCAGTTGCCTTCCTGGATAATGAGAAATTGTGAAAAAAAGTTTACCAGCTAGATTTTCTCAGTTCCATAAAAAAATAGTTTTATGGGGAAACAGCTTTTCTTTCCCATGAGCATTTATTGGGCATCTGTGTGCCAGGCCCCTCGATCATCTTCAAAGCCACCTGGGGTTATTCTCCCATTTTACATATGGGGAAACTAAAGCCCTAAGAGTCCCAGATCTCCGAAGTAATGGGCTCCCGACCCTGCGGGACTGAAAACGGGAGACGCATAGCTTCTGCAGGCGGGAGCTATTAACTGAAGACTTATATACCATCAGGGATGTGTGTGCTAATGGAGGCCGCCTGGGCAGAGGATTCCGGGAGACTTAATGCCCTGAGACTTAGTGCCCGGATCGTAGCTCCACCCCCTCCAGCAGGGTGCGTTCGTGTTTACACCATTTTGAGAGATAATGGCACACACGGCGACCTCCACCCTCCCAGGCCCTTATCGGCAGCCCCAAGCCCTATCTGGACGCCACTTGGTGTCGCGGGGTCGGGCCAGCGCTAAAGCTTCTGAACCTCGATGTGGACTGCAATGCGGCGTGGGTCTGCCTGGTTGGAGACCCTGCACTGCGCTTCCGCGCGGGGAACCCAGCCGGTGGGCGGGACGGCGCGTGCGCACAAGTGCGCCGCGGGAAGTTGGAAAGCAGCCCGCCTGGCCGCGGGCCTGGGCGGCCCCCGGGGCATGGGCGCTGCGGCTGGCTTGGCTCGGCGGCTGCGGGTGGCCTTGCGGGAGGAGGAGTTGCGGTGAGGGCGGGGCCCGGGGGGGCGGGGCGGGAGTGGGGGGCGTGTGTCGCGGTCCACTCTGACCCTTTGACCGTAGGGTCGTGGAGGAGCTGCTCCGCCGCGGTGCCGACCCCAACCTGGTGTTGGAGGATGGCGCGGCGGCCATGCACCTGGCGGCCAGAGCCCGGCACCCGCGGAGTCTGAGTTGCCTTGAGGCCCTGCTGCGCTGTGGCGGAGACCCCAACGCACGGTAAGAGGAAGTCTAGGCTTGGGGCAGGTATGCCGCGCAGAGGAGGTGTCTCCCGAGTCCGAGAGTGAGACCTGGGAGTCCAGGAGAGGGCGTCCCACGATCCAAGGATGGGGACCCGGGGGCGGAACTTGGGGAACCTGGGAAGGGATCTTGAGGGTTCAAGAGCGGCGGAGGCTAGGGTACTAGACCTATATTGCGGCATGAGGTTGCGCTGGGGCCAAAGTGAGGAATCAAAGTTTCGCATCTGATGGTTTCTAGAGTCAGCAGAAGTTTGAGTTCCGGCCCAAGGGCGCAGGATCTAGATTCCAAGGGTGGTATCTCAGGCTAGAGAACGGAGATAGGGGGCTGAGAGCCAAGGCTCCGGGACCCGGGGCGGAGATCGAGTTCCCTCATCTACTGATCCCCTCCTTCGCCTCTGCTCCAGATCGGCCGAGGCGCTGACGCCGCTGCACGTGGCTGCTGCCTGGGGCTGTCGCCGCGGCCTGGAGCTGCTGCTGAGCCAGGGTGCGGACCCCGCGCTGCGCGACCAGGTGGGGTCCCCTGCGCTGGCTGTAGCAGGGCCAACCCTGAGGGAGGGAGGGAGGGAGGGAGGAGAGGGCCTCGGGCGCCCCCTGCTGACTGAGCCGCTGCAGGATGGACTCCGGCCGCTGGACTTGGCGGAGCAGCAGGGGCATCAGAACTGTGTGCGTATCCTGCGGGAGCTGGAGACCCAGACCAGGACCCCGACCCGGACCCGGGCAGTCACCGAGGACCCAGAACCCCAGCCTGGTGGTGAGTGGAGCCTGCGCGCCTGGGGATGCTTAGCATCTGATCTAGCTTTGCGAATCTCTGTCTCTGATGTCCACTCTCTCCCCGTTTGAGTTTTATGTCCAGGATCTCCAGTCAGTCTCTCTGCCTCCGACTCGCTCCCTTCTCCTCGTGATTTCAGCCGCTTCTTTCTATCTGATCTGACTTCCGTCTTTGTCTCTCATTTCCTCCTCCCTCCTCTCTGACACTCACTCTTATCCCCTGCTCCAGGCCCAGGCCCTTGGGAAAAGGGGCTGGATATCAGCCCCCCAGGACCTCCCAATGTGACGCTGGACTCCACAGCACTGGACAGAGGTGACAGCAAGGACATGAACCTGAAGGCTAGCCCTGGACCCCCCAGCCTTCTTGCCCACCCTAACATTGCTGACGCAGATGGCATCTCGGGGTCCCCCCTAGGGCGCTGGGATTGCAGCTCAGTTGCCTCCTTTGTCACCGCGGTTGAGGCCTCTGGAGCTGAGGAGCCATGCCCCGACACATACCCTTGGACTGGTGTCCAACCCTCCCAGAGGGTGCCAAGATCTTCGGGTACCCCACAACTGGAGCATCAAGCCCTCATGGAGTGCAGGGAGACAGAACTAAATGCCCGCCTGCAAGCCCTGACTCTGACCTTGCCAGATGCTTCCCCCTCCTCTAAGTCCTTCCCAGACAGGAGCCCAGCCAATAGGCCCCCTTGGGAACCACCGTCTGGACCCTGTGAATTCCACTTCCAGAAAGATGACCAGTCCCTTGACAGTGATGTGGCTGCCCTCTGGCTGACAGAGGATGAGGCGAGCTCCATGGGGAGCAGAGACCCCGTCCCCTCTTGCCAATGCCCACTGGACCCCACCATATCTGACCTGGAGCTGCTGCAAGCACTCCGGGCGCTTGGTGAGAGCCCTGGCCCCATCACGCCCTTCAGCCGGCCACACTACCTCCGACGGCTGGAAGAAGCCCAGGCTGCTCCAGGTTAGTCCCTTCTGGGCATCCAGAGTACAAGGAACCTCCAGGAGTCCCTGGAGACCCCCTGGCTCTCAGTGCAACCTACTTCTCCCTCCATCTCTGGGAACCACCCCTTCCTTTGTCTCTCTTGACCCAGTTTCCCCTCCCAGGCCCAGAATTTTCAGGGTACAGCCCAGAGCTGGCTGAGGCCCTGCGGACAGGCCGCATCCCAGATGCCCAGGCAGATGAGGATGTTCTTGCCCAGCAGTTTAAGCGGCCGGATCCCTCCAGAAGGTGGCGGGAGGGAGTTGTGAAGTCCAGCTTCACTTATCTGCTCCTGGACCCCAGGTACTTGGAGCAGAAGTCACCCGGAAGTGGGAGCTGGAAATTCTGGGATTGGTTCTTATATTCTGTGTGTCCTTAAGAAGGAAACTGGCCTTCTCTGGTCATCAGCTTCTTTATTTACAAAAGGCAATTGGTGTGATATATATATAATTATATATATATATAATTGTGACATATATCTTATATATAATTGATGTATACACACACACAATGGAATACTACTCAGCCATAAAAAGAATGAAATTTTGCCATGTGCAGCAACATGGATGGACTTGGAGGGCATTATGCTAAGTGAAAGAAGTCAGAAAGAGACAGACAAATACTGTACAATATCACTTATATATGGAATCTGAAAAATACAACAAACTAGTGAATAAAACAAAAAAGGAGCAGACTCACAGATATAGAAAACAAACTAGTGATTACCAGAATGGAGAGGGGATGGGGGAGGGGCGATATAGGAGAATTTAAAAAGTTATTTTTGGATTATATGAAATCATGTGTGTGAAACTTTTGGAAACTGAAGCACTGTAGAATTTAAAGAATCTTTCATTCAATTTTTTAAAAAAAATTTATTAAAAGAAAAAAAGACAGTTTGATCCAATTGAAGCTGCTGAGTGTCCTTGGGGGAACAGTTCCCACCCCCGCCACTGCCTTTTACGTAACAGGAGTCACTGGACGTGGGTTCAGTTTGCTCTGTGACTTCAGAGACTGTCTCTGGGGTGACTCTCATCACCGTTTCTTCTCTGAGCCGTCTGCTTCATCTAGGGAGACTCAGGACCTGCCAGCCCGGGCCTTCTCACTGACCCTGGCTGAATGCCTTCGGATTTTTGTACATGCCATCTTCTATGTGGGCAAGGGAACACGGGCCCGGCCAGATGTCCACCTCTGGGAGGCCCTCAGTCACCGTGGGCGGCCAGGAAAACAGGTGTGAGGATAAGGACAAGGGTCATGGCAGCAGCAGCCCAGCTGCAGACAGGCAGAAGAAGGAGGGAATTGGGGGATGGACTCCTAACCCCTTGCCTTGGCCCCCCTCCCTAGGCCTGTCCCAAGGTGCGCCAGATCTTGGACATTTGGGCCAGTGGTCGCGGAGTTGTCTCCCTACATTGCTTCCAGCATGTGGTCGCCGTGGAGGCTTACACTCGAGAGGCATGTCTTGTGGATGCTCTAGGTGGGTGCCTGGCTTGTGTGTGTGTTGGTGGTGGGGGTTGTCACATGAAGGGCACTAGATCTGCTGATTTCCTCATCCCTTCCTCCATCAGGGCAGTTCATTTGTTCAGTGAGCAGTTATTGATTACCAATTGTGTATCTGCACGTGTACATATTTTGCTCCATTGGTTTACTCCTGCTCGAGGGCAATACCTAGTGCATTCACTGGCATATACTTCTGCCAGGGGTTCCTGGAGGCTGCCTTTGTTACCTAACCTCCAATCTCCTCAGGGATCCAGACCTTGACCAACCAGAAGCAAGGACACTGCTATGGAGTGGTGGCAGGCTGGCCACTGCACCGGCGCCGCCGCTTAGGGGTACATCTGCTGCACCGTGCCCTCCTTGTCTTCCTGGCTGAGGGTGAGCGAGAGCTGCGGCCCCAGGACATCCAGGCCCGTGGCTGAACACTGGGGAGTTGCCATTCAGCTTAGGTAGAGAGCAGAGTGTTTGAATGTTTCAGCTGCCCTGTGAGAGCAGCCCCCCATCTCTAGCTCCAGAGGGCTAGTTGGGGAACAGCCAGGCAGGTCTCCCTTGTAGACTGAGGAAGGACTTTATTACAGATGGAACTGCTGGAGAGGTAGTGAGCTCTCTGTCATGGGAGGAGACTAAGGGGATGCGAGAGGAGACAAGTAGACCAGATGGGTCTTTGGGACATTCTGGTGCTTTGAAACATGCCAATACTTTGGCAGTTTGGTCCTGTCTGTGCAAAGAATCCATTTTTTATCTCCCAGACACAGAAGACCCACAGTGTGGGCTGGGCCAGGGGCTTCCAATCTGTTACACGAAGGGAATCTGCCCAGCTCAAGAACGGGGTTATGCTGCTTCCAGCTATGGGACCTCGGACCAGTAATTTCTCTCTGAGCCTGGGGAAAGTGCGAGGTGCTACCTCAGGGGGTCATTGTGGGGATCAGATTAAATGAAGTCATGGGATAGTGTTTGCTCAGAGCCCTACTGAGCCAGAGGCAGCTCTGCAGCCCAGGTGGAAAGTCTCTGGGGGAAGGGGGGAGGGTTCCGGAATGTTCTCGAGGGGCCGATTGTGTGTGGTGAGGGGTGGGCAGGGCTGGGGAGGTCTTCCCGGTGCTGGTGTGAGACAGCAGCACTCCTAGGGATCCCTGTGTGACTGGAGCCTCGCGGCGTTGCTTCTCTGAACCTGTTCCTTCCACTGTAAAATGAGATCAGTAACCCCGACTTTATGCAAAGAGCTTCAGTAAATGCCAAGCCACTATTGGGATAGTGTTGATGGGATCATTTAAATTTTCCATAAGTTGTTTCTTCAAAACAGTCTAGAGGGTTTCTGGACTTGGTGAGATCTGCTGCCTCATTGGATTCAACACCTGTCCGTCTTGCGGCTCAGCGAACCAGGGCTTGCAGGGGGCAGGCCAAGGTGCTACCGGCCTCCATTCCTCCACTGCCTCCACTGCTAAGCCCCCGAGTATTCTGTGGATAATTAGGGTCCCTGCCCATGGAGGGTGCCTGGGTGCTACCATTTTCACTGAGCTGAAGAAACTACCCTCCGAGCTTCTGTTTGCTCATTTGTAAGACAGGGAATTCTCCCAGACACCAAGTAGTTGCTTGATAAAGCGATAACAATCGAAACTGCGTGCCATCTCCCAAGAACACGCAAATAGAAAGAATCCAGACGCCCCCCACCCCAAAAAGCCCAGGAGAGATGGTATTTGTCTAACAGGGTTTCCCCACCTCTGCCTTACTGACTTTGAGGTCAGGTTACTCCTTGCGGCGGGGGCTGTCCTGTGTGTCTTAGGGTGTCAGGCAGCATTCCTGGGCCCCACCTACCAGACGCCAGGAGCACTTCCTTCACCACCCCCACCCCCGCCACTCCCAGTTGTGGCAATCAAAAATGTCTCCTGAATTTGCCAAAGTACGACAGTGTCCGTGTATGAACCCCTGGTTTAAATTAAAGGTGGGGTCACAAACCAGTGGGGAAAGGATCAAATGTGCAGCAGCTGAGGAGACAAATCTCTCCTCCCACCGTCCACACAAACCACAAATAAACCTAGAGATATATACATTAGAATACAATAGAGAGGGGTGGAGGGTATAGCTCAGTGGTAGAATGTGTGCTTAGCATGCACAGGGTCCTGGGTTCAATCCCCAGTACCTCCATTAAAAATGAGCAAATAAAATAATTACCTCCCCTCTTAAAGTTTTTTTTTCCTTAAAAAGAAAAAAGATACAAAGTAGCAAGAGCACAGCCACTGAGCAGGGAAATCCTTCCACCAGGCAAAAAAAGATTCAAAATAAAAACCATCTTTATGACAAAAGCGATCAAGTTGTAAGATAAAAACAGGACAGTAAGAGGTACCAATTTGCTGTGTAGTGTGCATTGACGAACCTCTGGGTTTAAGATACCCAGCACAGGGCCTTGCATGGAGCTGGCATCAATTATGGCTACTCTAATTAGATGCAACAGCCGCTGATCCTCACCTCAACTTCAGCATTGACCTCAGTTGGTCTTCCTTCTCCCCTCCAGGGACCGGGAGCTCGGCCCCATACAGCCTTCTGCTCTGGGAATACTGCCCAAGTAGCCCCTGCGTTTTGAGGGAGGGAAACTCAGGAAGCAAGCCTGGACCGACCATATCCTTAAGTCTCTGCAGGCCAGCCCCGAGTGGGAGGCACCATAAGTCCAGCCCGCACATGGGGAAACAAGATCAGGGCGACCCCGTCCTGAAGTCATCCAGCACTGGTCCGGAGACTTGGATTGTCACTTTTTATTGAGTTACAAGTTGAGATGTGCAGGTTCGGTGGCCCCAGCCCCCTCCCAAACCCTCCCCACCTTGGGCAACAATAGCTCCCAGCGCCGAGGAATGGGGTGGGGGTGGTAAGGGGTCTCTGGCATTGGGGAGGGGCCCCGAGGGTCCCTGGGGGCTCGTGAGTCCCAGGATCAAGCATGGCTGACACGGAAGACAGAGAGCGGGTGGGGGCCTGCCTCGGCCCTGGTGTTGTGGAGGAGAGGGCTTCTGTACAAGGTCATCCTCTGCGGGGGGCCCGGCTATGGACCCGAAACACTGATGGTCACCGCAGGACTGAAGCAGAGAGCACTGTGCGCACCTGGCTCCCGCGAATGCCACGTCCTGCCCAGCCGGCCTGGGGGCGTCTCCTTGACCTGACCCCGCCCACCGGAGCGGAGGGCCCGCCCAGGTGATCAGCGCTGCAGACCCAACGCCGGCTCCTGCCTCCTCCTCTTGCTCCTCCGCTCACTAAGTGATACCCGGCCAGCTCAGTCGCTACTTCTTCTCCTCTGGGGGCGCAGGCAGGGGCTCGGGCAGGGCCTTGGGCGAGGGCTCTGGCTCCCAGAGCAGAAATTCGTGGAGCAGCGTGTTAACCGTCTCCGGGCACTCCAGCATCACCATGTGGCTGCCTTCGTCGATGAGCTTCAGGAAGGCCAGGAGCAGGATCTGCGGAGGACGCAGGCTCAAGACGGGCAGAGGCAGGATGGCGGACCTCGGGGCCAGGCTGCCCTGAGACTCCCTAGCTATCTATCAGGATGTCTCTCTTGCAGTCTATCCTATATTCCCCCATTTCCACCCAAGGGGGAGCTGGAGGGTGACCTGTCACCTTGCTGGAACCCAACTCGGTATTCATTCATTCCACATTTATTAAGTGCCTACAGTATGTCCACAGCATGATTTCTCAACCTGGGCACTAGTGACATTTGGGCAGGATCATACTCTGGGATGGGGACTGTTCATGCACTGTATGATACTCAGCCACATCCCTGGCCTCGAGCATCACTAGATGCCAGTAATCGCATCATACTCCCCGCCACCCCCCACAGTGTGACAATTTAAAATGTCTCCAGACATTGCCAAATGTCTTTAGGGGGCAATGTCTCTAGGGGGCAAAGTCACCTGGGTGAGAAATCACTGAGAGACGCAGACAAGGTCTCTCACACTAAGGTAGGGTATCTCAGCCTCCACTCTACTGAGACTTTTGGAGCCGGATCTTTATCTGCGGTGAGGCCTGCTCATTCTAGGGTGTTGGGCAGCGCAGCATCCCTGGTCTCCACACACCAGAAGCCACCAGTAGCACCTCCCTCTTGCACAGTCATAACAACCAAAAAGTCTGCAGACACTTCCACGTGTCCCCTGGGGGACAGAATTATCCCTGGTTAAGAACCACTGATCCAGAGCTAGTCTAAGCACTAAAGACCTCAAGACCCTTTCTAATTTAAAGATCTCTGACTCTAATTTAAAGACCCTTTCTAATTTAAAGCCCTCTCTCAGAATTATGTAACCCATCACAAATCCCAGCTGGGAAGAGTGCCTTTTTATGTGCAGTGGGGCAGCACAAACATCCCACCACCTGTCCAAGGAGCCCCACTTCCTGGATTCCACCTTTGACTTTTGATCTAGGCTCTGACTTCCTTGGGGCTGGAGCACTTGTGTCAGGGTCCCCTTAGGCTGTGCAAGGGGGGTGTGGTGGGGTGTGGTGGCCGGGGTGTCATGCCCCTACCTCGGCCATGCGCTGGTCTTCCTCCACCGGCACAAACTTGTCATGCATGCCGTGGACAAGCAGGACAGGCACGGTGAGCTCGGCATGGTAGACCTCATCGCCCTCGGGCCAATACTGGCCACTCATCATGGCCCGAAGCACGAAGGACGACACGTTGAACGCATTGCCCTCCTTCAGCAGCTGCTTCTCTTTGGCTCCTTGGCGGGCGAAGCCGGCCCTGGGGTTTGGGAGGCACCGCTGGAGCCCTTGTGCCAGCTCGGCCACCAGGGGTGTCCCCCATGCCAGCCCCAGCAGTACAACCTTCCCTCCCATCAGATTCGGGGAGATGCCAGGGCAGGGCCAGGGTCACTCACTTGAGGAAGCTCCAAGCCAGGCAGGGTGACAGGCAGTGCAGGACACACGTGGGCATGTTGAAGATGGAGCAGAAGCTGGGCTCCAGTGCTGTGGGGCCCCCTCCGTTGATCATGATCACCTTGTGCACCAGGTCTGGGTACTCGTGCGCCAGGAACGTGCAGAAGGAGACCCTGCCCCATAGGTGAATGGTGGGGAGGGTTGAAGGGCAGTGGTCAGCAGGATACAAGCAGGGAGGGGGTTAATGCCCTCCCCTCACCCAGAGGCAGGTCCTTGAAGGCCAAAATTCTTCCCCTGGGATCCATGGACACCAGATGGGGGGGTGAGGGATGGGTGGGGCACCTCAAATACCCTGGTATTGTGAGATTGTGTGTCTCTGTGTGTGTGTGTGTTGAACATGGATTTTTGTTTTCTTTTGGAGAGAGGATCCAAATCCAGACCTTTCATCAAATCCTCAAAGTCACCATGACCCCCAAAGAGGTAAGAATTATTAATTTCCAAGTATCAGGAAAACTATTTGATTGAACAAACCCTTTGGCTTCTCAGAGAAGGTGACTGTTTCTTGCATATCCCTTCCCTTTCAGGATCTTCTCTCATTGGCCTCTGGGCATCGCACATCTGCCGGCCTTATGCAAGGTGGAAGGGTGCAGCCTGAGGAGCCCCCACAGTCCAGGCCTCATTCCCCCTAAAGCAGGGTTCATTTGGCAAACTATGGCCTGTGGGCTAGCTGCTTGTTTTTGTCAACTAAGTTTACAATTTTGTAAATATGTCAGATATTTTGTAAATAAAGATTTATTGGAACAAAGCCATGCCCATGTGTTTACAATTATGACTGTTTTCCTGGAGTAGTCTTGTGAAGTTCCAACAGAGACCAACAGTATGGCTTGTGAATCTAAAATATGTAATATTTGGCCCTTCAGGAAAAAATCTGCCAACTCCTGCTGAAAAGAGGGACAGGATACAAGCAGAAGTTGGGTGCACTTGACTGTGCCAGTGACTCACTGGTGCACTTGGGCAAACTGCTTAACCTCTCTGAACTTCCATCTTCAAATCTGTCACATAGTAACTGTGCTGACTTCATAGCATAGTTAAGGGGCAAGAGGTATTTCCACAGATGGGTGGTCATTTAACTGGAGGAATTATTTAGCATAACCATCCATTTTGGGGGATGTTTTCATATAAACAAATAGGAGCTAGGTTACTTTCCAGTCTGTCTTCCTTTCTTTTGGAAACTTATATAACATTTCGTTTTCTTGGCTAATTGCATGGGCTGCAACTGCTAAAACAGTGGTTCTCAACTTGGCTGGCTGATCAGATCCTGCCTTTCTTCCTGAGTAAAGGACAGAATGGTACCACTTGGCAGTGATCAGGCACCCCGCCCCAGAGCCTTCCATAGAGTGGACTCTAATTTAAATGCTAGATGGAGTGGGGAGGTTATAGCTCAGTGGTAAGAATGAGTGCTTAGCATACATAAGGTGCCGGGTTCAATCCCCAGTACCTCCATTAGATAAACAAACAAACAAACAATTAAACCTAATTACCTTCCCCCCATCAAAAGAAAGGTGGTATTATCCATCACTCATTTAAGGGATAGTGAATTACGGCAACCTGAGCCCTTATAAACAAAATGTATGGAATTCCAATTAGTCCATCCTTGGAGCCCTTGTGGTCTTCAGAGAAACCAATTTTTGAACTTAGTCGAAGACAGTGCTTCTCAGCCAGGGGTGATTCTGCCCACCAGAGGACCTTTGGCAACATCTGAAGGCATTTCTGATTGCCATGATCATCACTAGACCATTGCACTAGTGGCATCTAATGCGCAGAGGTCAGGGATGCTGCTAAACATCCTACGGTGCACAGGAAAGCCCCTCACAGAAAAGAATTACTTGATCCAAAATGTCAATAATTTGGAGGTTGAGACACTGCTTTAGAACAATGTGAAACAATAGCATTGGTGGCAGGAATCACTGTTCTGTGGCA
The DNA here is from genome assembly GCF_048564905.1 of Vicugna pacos. Classification (NCBI taxonomy): domain Eukaryota; kingdom Metazoa; phylum Chordata; class Mammalia; order Artiodactyla; family Camelidae; genus Vicugna; species Vicugna pacos. The sequence continues at coordinate 22,138,559 of NC_133008.1, read as the reverse complement.
GATGTTAATGGGATTTTTTCAAGAAGGGAAATTAGCATTTTGTACGTGGGTGTCCAGTTCCTGCCAGCCCCCACCCCTTACCCTCATCCCCACCCCAGCATTGGCTCACCCATAGGAATGCCCAATGAGCACGTTTCGCTTCTTGGCATAGCGCTTGAAGATGGCACGCATGTCCTCTGCCAGCGCATAGAAGGTGTAGGCTGCAGCCACCTGGGGGGCTGAGCTGGCCCCGTGGCCAGCCAGGTCGGGTGCCACCACCTCATAGCCCAGGCGCACAAAGAAGTCCAGCTGCTCCTTCCAGATGGCCAGGGAGCCGCCGACACCGTGGATGAAAAAGAGCACCACGTCGGCCTGGGCACCCTTGCAGCTGGTGATATGCTTCTCACAGTCAATGTGGATGGTCCGCTTGGGGCGTCGGGCTCGCCGCCGTCGCCCACCACTGCCAGCACTGCCCGGGCCTGAGCGGCCATCACTGCCCGCTGGGTCCACCAGCTCTACCTCTAGGGCGGCTGGTGGCTCCCCAGAGCCATTCTGCCCATGCAAGAGGTCAGCTCGCGGTGCCTGGCCCAGGTTCTCCACCAGTAACCGCCCATTGCGGTACACGGTGATTCTGCGCTGGCAGCGGACCAAGCCGGACTGGTCCCCATGGGCGGTATCCGGCAGTGGTGGAGGTGGGGTTGGGGCCGGAGCTGGTCCAGCATGCTTCACCCGCAGCACACGACCAGGCTTGACCTCCACAAAGGTGTAGCCATCGCTGGACTCGACGCTTTCCAGCGGCCCCACAGCATTGGGTGGTGCACCCAGCAGACAACAGAAGATCCCATCGGTCACCCCGGTCAGCATGGTGTGTCCTGTGACTGGGGGAGACAGCCAGCTCAAAGGCCGTCTAAACAGGGATTCCTCCACTCCCACAGCACCCACTCCCCACACCCGTGTCAGATGTGTTGCACTGGGAGGCCCCATCTAGGCTCCAGTTTGGGGAGGGCCAAAGCCAACCAAGCACTAAGATGTTTTGTCTGGTCAGTACCTGCATGAGGTTGGCCACCTTCCTGGCCCAGCATAGTCTATCCTAGAGCGAAGGACATGGCTATGGGTGACACTAAAAGGCATCCATAGAGAAGGTGGTGGAATCAGGGCAGGCTTCCCAGAGGAGAGGACATTGTGGCAAATATGGCCCAACCCCCGAGGACCCTCCAGCTCAGATTTATTGTAGTCACATCTTCCTAAACCCATTCAACCATCCATCCATCCATTCATTCATGCACTGTTTCATTAACTCACTTTCACTAAACCAGCACATTCTGAGGGCTCCAAAGGCACCTAAATGGCCCAGATCCCAATGAGCCCTGATACCAGGTGTCTAAACCTGGCTCCTGAAAAGCAAGGCCCTGGGAGAGGGATTTCAAAATTGAGCTCCAGAAGGCCTTGCCCATCTCCCCAAGACCACAGTGCAATGGGTCTGTTTCACAGACCAACAAGCTGAGGCCCAGACACTCTGGGAGAAACTGTTCTGTTCCCACTGATCAGTACTCTGGGTTCTGAGGACCTGACACACAGTCTCCAGTGGTGAAGATGAGGATGGAGAACCTGGGGGCCTCCAGGCCTCCATCCTGCTCTCTGGGCAACCCCCAACCGTATCCATGGCAACCACAGGCAGTTACATAACTCGAAGGGGATACTCGTGCAGTGCACCCCCATTGTTTAAGCCCTGGGGATGGGACCAACCCCTCGCCGTCCCTATCCTGGGCGCCACGGGGATAAATGAATGCCAAAGGCCGCGCCTTTGGTGGCCCGTACTTACTGATGGAGGAAGGGGAGCAGGCCGCGCCCCCCACCTCCGGCAGGGTTCCAGCCCGGGATTGCGGAGGGGGCGCAGATGCGCCATGCCAGCTCCCCTCCACAGAGCCAGTCTCCCGCCTCCCGGGTACCCGACAGCCTTGCGTCGGGGTCGAGGCCACAGGGGCTCCGCGGCTTCCTAAGAGCTCTAGCATGGGCTTTGTGGACACCCCGCTCCAAAGTGGAAGACCCGGGGGCCTCGATGTCCCTCTCACAGGGCCCGCTCCCTGCTTACCTCATTGAGGGCCCCGAGGCCCGGGGCAGGGCAGAGGGGTCCCAGGCGGTGAAGCCAGCGTCCGCCTGCGGGCGCCGTTTACATGATGGCGCGGGGTGGGACCGGGCGCATCCACACGGGTGGGCACGGGCCCGGGGCGGTCAGCGCGGGGACATCCCGCTGCCGAGGAGCGGGCCGGCCCTTTAAGTCTCTCCCCGGGGGAGGCGGGACCGCGCGCCGACGGACTGGCGCCTTGGCCAATAGCAACTGCGGAATGACCTGGCCTAGTTAGACTGCCAATCAGGGGCGGAAGTTTCGGGATGGGGCGGGACCTGGGTGCAACGGCCCCGCCTCCCTCAGGGTCTTACAGAGGTGGAGGGAGAGATTGGGCCTAGTCCAGGGCAGATTAGGGGTCTCAACCTGAGGTCGGCGGGGCTCCTGTGAGGCGGCAGCTGAATCCTCCTCACCGCAAATAGGATCTCCTTGGCCAGCCTCTGCCTCCGAACTGCCCTGTCCCTCCAAACTGAGCCCCTATGTCCCTCTCTCTGTGCTGACCTTTCTGTTTTACAGTCTCCCAGATCTTTGTAATTTCAGGCAGGGGAAACTGAGGCTCATAAAGGGCCTCCAAGCAAACTGAGGAGGGGCGGGGGAGGCACAGAGATGGGACTTGGAGCCACAATTGTGTGATTCCAAGTCCCAGAAATTGTTATTCTTTTAACCAGTAAACGGACGTCTTGGAGCCATGGGTAATTAGGGATTTAGAGTTGCACAGATAGATAGAGTTTAACCATTGGCCAATTTAAATGGTGACTCTGTGGTCTCAGCTGGAGTCAGAGAACCTAGGGTTCAAATTCAGTCTCTGCCCTTTGCTGATATGTGACCTTGAGCAAGTCTCTGTCCAGAGATTTCATTTGTTTCCCTATGAAGTAATTCCCTCATGAATTTGCCATGCAGGTAGAACACTCGGCAGGGAAAGTATTCGATACGTTATTGGCATTATTGTACCGATGTAGTATTGTAGTGGTTTGCTAAATGACGCAGGTAGGACAGGCTTCAGAGGACAAGGGGTTAACCATTTCTTGCCCACTCCCATCCCCTGGAATTTGCTGCCAGAGCTGGATTAGGTCCAGCCACCCACTCTTGCCCACTCAGGGTGCTCCCAGGAGACTACAGTTTATTCATGCAGAAGAATCTCCCCCCCTCCTCCCCAAACTGGGAGATGCTGGGGTGCCTGCTCAGCTGCAAGCCTGGCCCTTGACGGCCCCCTGGGCTTCAGGAGAGTCTGGGGAGAGCAGTGATGGGCCAGAGGACTGGTGAAAGGGAGAGCATCTGAGGAGGATTTTAAAAAGATGAATAGGGGTGTACCAGGCAGAGGAGGGTGTAGCTGAAATTTAGGGTGTGTGTGTATGTTAAGAGTGGGTTTCAAATGCCTGCCAGAGGAGCTGGATATTTTCCTTGGGGCAATAGGGAGACATAGAGGGTGTGTGAGAAGGGAAAGGGCTCAGATAGGAGAATTAGAAAAATTCTTCTAGGGCCTGAATGGAGGCACTGCCAAGGACAAGCCTACAAACCTTGGGTTTTACAGATTGAGAAATTGAATGACCACCCCAAGGACATCCAGCCAACTCGAACTCAGACCTCCTGGGCTCCCAGCCAAGGGGCGGAGACTTGGCTGGGGCCAAAGGATAGCTGCCAGCCAGCTGTGTGCTATCTGCCCGACTCCCGCTGGGCGTGGGAGATTCAACCAGCCGTTTCCTGAGACTGCCACCAGCTGCGCCACCGTTACCCCAGGGCACCCTCTGCAGGTCTGCAGTAGAAAGAACTACAACTCCCAGCAGACCCCAGGATATAAGAGCTAGTATGCACGCGCATGCGGAGGAGGCGCCCTTCGCCTACCTCTTGCTGGTCCACACACCCCTGTGGGCATAGTCGCTCTCGTCTAAAGTATACAGTGCAGACGTAGAACTACAACTTCCGGAGGCCCCCGCGGCATGCGTGCTCCGCTGTAGGAGAAACTACGTTGCCCAGAAGTCCTCATTCCGCACTGCGGAACCTACCGGCTTTGGAAAAGTGGCCGCGGGACAACGTGACACGCAGCTGGACATGGCTTTCTTTGTCAGATCTGTGGGTCGACTGTTGGGCCCCGTCAGTAGGTCAGCGGCGCTACTGGGTGACAGGTGAGTCCTCAGGGGGACCCATTCCCAAATCTGGGAGTAAGGGCGGTGTCGGGGGCTGGCGCCAGCTGTTCACTGACTACATGACCTGCCAATGCCTTGCGAACTCCTGAAGCGCGTTTTGTTGCCAGGCTCTGTCCGGGCACAGCACGGATCGGGAAGCCGAAGCTCGAAGAGGTTGAGCTCCACGCAGAAGTAACACAGCGCCCCCTCTGACCTTTCTCGCCGTCTCTCTACCCCTGCAGGTGGCACCAGCCCCGGGCCTGGCTGGGTCTTCCCGACGCTTGGGGACACCCCGCCATGCAGCAGACCCGGGGCAAGGCGCGCGGGAACGAGTATCAGCCGAGTAACATCAAACGCAAGCACAAGCACGGTTGGATACGGCGTTTGAGCACGCCAGCTGGCGTCCAAGTCATTCTTCGCCGCATGCACAAGGGCCGCAAATCATTGAGCCATTGAGGAGCGCGACGCTGCCGGCGGGGATCCCCCACCCCCGACCCCCGCCACTATTAAAGCATTTTCCTCGCTTAGCCTGCCACCGTTTTTGTTGGGAGCTGGAGAGCAGCAACGACTCGGACTCGGACGGACATGAATCCTCCTCAAATTTCTGGTGGCCCAGGGGGAGGAATCTTGGATTGGTCTGGAAGGGGGAATGGGAACTCAGACCTTGCCAAGTGCCTTTTTACGCTTTTGAATTAGGAAGAATTTCTAATATAAGCAACAGTCCACAGAATGGTACAGTGAACGCCCGTGTGACCTTGTACACCTCTCTGACCACCAATACCTGCAACACATCCTGCCCTCTCCTGAGATGCAAATCTCAGGCATCAGGTTATTTCTTCTGTAAATACTTCAGAACGCATCGCTCCAAGATAAAGACCCTTTAATACATATTCGCAAAACTTTTCAGAGCTTAAAAAAATGGTCAGTAATTCCTAATGTCATTAAAAGTCTAATAAATATTTAAATTTCTACTTGTCTTATAAAATGTCATAATTCTCAGTTCCAGAAAGGCTTGTAGTGAGGTGGGAAGGGTTTGAATTCATCACCTGTCCCTTGGAAATGGGCTGTGTGATCTTGAGCAAGACCTTAGCCCTTTGAGGTGCATTTGGTTCCTATAAAATGAGGTGCTCTTTTCTCTTTCACTGCGTTGTTATATTGAGTACTTCCTCAATAAGTCCTTGTTCTCTCCAGGCTGTAAGGCTGGTGAGGGGGTGGGAAGCTTGATCGTACCCAGGAAGTTTGGACACAGTGGATTCAGGGCTGGGCGGAGGATTGTGAGGGCTGTGGAGCCTAGAGGAGGCACCTGATTTAGCCTTGGGAAGAACGCAGCCAGAAAAGGGTTCCTGGAGGAGGTGGTAAGATCTGGGACGGCCACAGGGAGGACGGATTGGACAGGGATCGGGATAAAAGGTGGTCGAGGGTGGCCGGAGAGGTCCAGATTTTGGGGCTGAGGAGGTGGAACTGGATCTTTGGAGTACTAGGAAGCTACAGGAAGTGTTTGAACAAGATCCTGAGCTGTCAGTTCAAAGATACTCAAGAAGCTAGTGAGGGAGCAGCTTAGATACACTGAAACCTAAGGTTGGAACTCCGGGGAGGAGGCTGGGAGTATTGTTACGGTGCGTCCGCATTATTCCGGGGTTGCCGTGAGAATCCCATGAGCTACCATATGAAAAAGGATAGCAAACGCTAGAAACAGACCTACGGGACCTCTGAGAGTTGTGGACTACAAATCCCAAGAGGCTTTGGGGCGGGGCATCCGCCCACTTCCGGATTTTACTCCCCACCGCTTGCAAGTCCCGGGCGGGGTTTTGCTCTCTCAACCGAACTTGACCACGAAGGGTGGAGACGTGACGACCAATGGGCGCATGACGTAGCCGGGTTTGGCCAATGGGAGTGCACAAATACCGCATAACCTGGAGGCGGGGCTAGAGGGCGGGCCAATGACGGAAGGGCGGCCGCACCATCAGTGTGGGCTGTGCCGTGGCTGGAAGTTACTGTGCGGCGGCGGCTAAGAAGGCGGCTGCGGTGGCGGTGGCGGCGGCCGAGGCGGTGGCTGAGGCGGCGACGGAGAAAACAAAAGATGGTAAGGGCGGCCGCTAGGCCCATATTCCCCCTCTGCTCGACAAAATGGCGTCGCGGGCCCACCCACCTCCAGTAATCTCCGAGGCCCCTCACCTCCCTGCCCGGCCCCCTAGGGCTCGGCCCCGCCCATCGCTCTGACCTGTGACTTTCGACCCCCGGACCCTGCTGTGAGCTTCTTGCTTACCCCACCCTGACTCTATCTCCGACCCCTGACCCCATCTAGGCTTCCCGGCCTTGACAATTCATTCATTTCCGGGTCGCGGCTCCCCCGGAAATCGCCTGGGGGTGGAATTGGAGTCCCCCGAGACCCCTAACTCAGACCTCATCCTCGGCGCGCCTGGCCTGGGTCTTTCCAGTTCAGAAGGGTTTGGGAGGCCGGCCTGAGCGTCGGGGCGGGGAGGGGGCTTCACATCGTGACATGCGGGGCTTTGTCACCAGAGGAAGTGCGACATCGCAAATTGCCCTGCTGCCCTAGAACCCAGACCCCACCTCCGACATTCCGGCCGCGACCACCTCTAAGAGGGAGCAACTTCATCTCTCCGATTCCCAGGCCTTTTTCGTGTTAAACGGGGGTATCAGTAGTCCAGACCTCATAGGGTTGTGATAATTTAAGGAACTGACGTCGTGAAGGGCTTGGAACAGGGAACGCTCAACAGATGAACTGGGTGACTCTGGGCTGGTGACATCCCCTCCCAGCTGCCTCCTCATCTTGCAGAGGGGATAATGCCAACTGATTGTTGGGAGGTTAAAATCCCCCTTGGACCACCCATTCATCCTGGGATTTGGGTCTTATGGTTCTTGAAGTTCGGTCTCCCCACTTGTGAAGTAGGACAGCCTCAGATGGGCTGAAGCCCCTTCCATCCTCTACTATTTGGCATCCCCAAGGCTGATAGGGGCGATGGAAGCTTTAGTCAGGGTAAGTCAAACGCCATTGTCCCCACACCCAGGGTCTCAGCCCCCAATCCGTAGTCCTTGGGATGTGGTGGGGATTGGGCAAAAGACCTCTTGTCAGGAAGAATATGGGAAAGTGGTGAGTTCCTAGTATGTGGGTCCCCATGCCTGGGTATTGTCCTGCATTCCTGGCTGCAGCCTCATCACCCATGCCCAGTCCATTTGAGGATTCTGTTGGCTCTGTCTCCAGAATGGATTCTGAATCCATTCATGCCTCCCACCCTGGTCCAGGCACTGCCATCTCCCATCTGAACACCTGCTCCAGCTTCCTCCTGGGTCTTCTTGACTTCATCTCACCCCACTGGCAGTCTGTAATTCACCCAAAACCAGAGGGAGCCTTTAAAGATGTAAATTGGGTTATACCACTTTCTAACTTACAAAACACTCAGGGGTTTCCTTTTGTAACCCCAATGCAACCCCAGCTCCTTGGCCTCCATGGTCCTTGCCTCCCTCCGTGACCTCAGCTCCCTGCCTCTTCACCCCTCCTTCCACAAGCTCCAGCCACAGTGGCCTTGTTTTCACATCTTCACACTCCAAGTCCCTGCCTCCCCAGGGCCTTTGCACCTGTTACTCTCTGTGCCTGGAGTGCTCTTCCTCCTCTGAACATCACCTCCCTTCTCAGAGGGCCCCTCCTGACTGCAGGAGGCCCCCATGTCTCTCCTCACTCTGCATACCATTTCACCTTGTTTTGGTTGGGTCACTGGCAGGCTGCCTGCACAGGGACTGGCACACAGATATTCAGTGTTTGCTGAGGCAAAGGATGGCTTCTGGGCCCAGCTGTAGCTAGGATTTGTGTGGCTGAGGTGAAGATTTCCCCCTGTACCTGAGGCCTTGTTTTCCTGCTTGGCTGACAGGAAGTACTGGCCGTACCTTGTCTTCATTCATTTATTCAGCACAGATGCATTGATGCTAACAGGTGCCCTCAAGGGATCTCTGTGAAAAGCTTTTTCCCTTTGTTGTCTTATTGAGACTCAGAACAACCCTCGGAGGGAGTCCCTGCTGCTGCTGTAACCCCCAGTTCACAGAGGGGGTGGCCAGCCTGGGAGATCACTGGCTCCCGGCCACACAGCCAGGAAGGGGCCCTTCCAGGATTGAGTGCAGGTCTGAGGTTCCCACACTTCTCATCACTCTGCTGCCGGCCCCATGTAAGCCCTGCCAGGGGCCCCGGATTGAGCCAGCCCTGCCCTGCCCTCTGCCTCAGGGAGGGGGCAGCCCAGTGAGGGAAGTGGATGTGTAAACAGATGACCTCTTTGGGGTGTGAGCAGGGCTCTGGCAGAGGCTCCTGAGGTGTGGGGAGAGGGAAGGGGCAGGGGGCATTTTGAGCTGGCTGGAAAGGCGGGTGTTTCCCACATGGAGAAAGGAGGGGCATTCCTGGAGGGTGGCACTGGCTGAAGAGGTGTGGCAGGAGGCCAGAGTGGGCCAGGTTGAGCCAGGAGGGGTTTGACAAGGACTGGGACCTCTCCTCTCCCTACAAGTCTCAGGCCTGCGTCAGTGCATCTGGGCAGTCCTTCCCAATCCCCTAGACCAGCCAGCGTTCCCTGCCCCCACCCCCTGCCATAACAGGCCTCACATGGCACTTTGTGGCACCCTGGCCTCATGGCCACTGTACATTCACTGAACGGCTCTTTGAGCCACACCCGTGACCCCTGTGCAGGCTGCTCCCAGGGCCCAGACTAGGTCTTCTCTGGGTCCCCATGGTGCCCTGGTGCCTGGCATGGGTTCTGCCACGTAGTCAGGTCCTGAGAAGACCTTGCTGGGTGGATGAAGCTGGCTCCGTAGTCTGGGGCTGAGCTGAAGCAAGGGTCCTGGGACAGGGAGGCAGGTTTGAGGGGCTCTGAGCTGACTGCAGGGCATGACCCCCAGGTGTGAGGGCCACGTCCTGGGTGGGAGCAGGAGGCCCATAAATAATCTAGCTCCCCTGGCTGGCCCACCCCATCGAGGTCTTGCTGGGGCCTTGCAGAGGAGGGGTAGGTCCCACGGAGGGTGGTTGGGGATCCCCTGAACAGCAGCATCCCTGATGGTGTAATGCTGGGCTCAGGCATGACGAGGGACCACCTGAGGGAGGGTTTATGTAACCTGCAGGGGCTCTGAGCCCTCTGTTTTCAGAGGGGGGAAGTCACAGGAGCTTGGCCTCTGGGTTCAGTCAGCTTCCTTGTTTTCTCGTTGAGGGCTAGATGACCTCTGACAAGTGTTATATGACCTTTCTGCCTGTTTCCTCATCTGGATGATGGGGTGACTCCAGCTTGGGGAGCCCCTGGTCCATGTGGGGAGCCCCTCCCCAGCTGTCTCGCTCCAGGCTCCAGGCCTGTCACAGCGTTGCCCTCCTGCTCTGCTGGGAAGTCGCTTCTTGCCCCTAGCTGTCAGTCTCGTCCCTCCCCAGCACCCCGGAGTCTCTTGTGCTTCAGTTTCCCGAGGTAGACTCAGTTCCCATTGGCTTTTATTCCCCCCATCTTGTGGCAGAGACCTGCCCCCCACCCAGAGTCAGGGTCCTACCCTTACAGAGCCCTTGCCCTTCCTTGCCCAGCTGATGCCAGAGTGTCTGGGAAAAAGGACTTTCTAAGAGTCAGGGCTGTGAATGAATTCTGTCCCTGGCTCCCTGGCATCTTGTGGGCTTGAAACCTCTAGCACCCAAACCACTACCCCAGGCAGCAGGTGGCAGGGAGGAGCCAGCCTGCTCCCTTCAGGCTTCTGGTCCTCTCCTCAGGGGGCATTCCCCCCTTTCAGGGCAGCCTTTGGGTGTGGGGACCCCAGGAGCTGCCCTCAAGCTGACCCTGGTCCATACAGCGTTTTATAGAGCTCAGCCAGTTTTGGAAGACTGACACTGACACATTGGAACTTGGATTTCCGAATTTTCTTGGGACTCATGGCTCGGTTGACCCTGGACTCCTGGTCCTATGTCCTGGCAGCCTTTGTATCCCAGCTGCTCTTTCCCCTTCACCCAGACTCCTGCTCCCCCAGCCCCATTTATTGTCACATGGGTCCTTGGGGTTTCTTAGGGTGGACAAGTCTTTCTCCATCCCCGGTTGCTATTGCAGGGCATAAATAGAGGCAAGACCAGGAATTTGATTAATCAACAGCACAGAGGGCAGGTCCGCAGTCAGATGGGCCCGGCTCTGACTCCCCACCCGACTGCTTGCTTTTGACTTTAAACAAGTGACCTGTCCTCTCCAAGCCTCAGTTTCCTCACTTCTCACCCAGTGACACGACTGTTGTGACAACCCCGTGGGAGAACATACCCTCACCCAAAGATTGGTTTGGCCATGACAGTGTGCACATCAGGCAGCCAGCTCAAGGGTGCATTCTCAAGGGAACAGAAGAAGGAAACCAGAAGTTGCCTGGTGGCCCGCCCCTCCAGGTGCTCCAGGGGTGGCCCAGCCTGCTGCCTGGTTTCTCAATTCCTGTTTTCCCTGTCTTCTAGGCAGATTTTTTGAAAGGACTGCCTGTCTACAACAAAAGCAATTTTAGTCGATTTCATGCCGACTCTGTATGCAAAGCCTCGGTGAGTGTGGAGGCCGTGAGCTGCCCGGGGGCGAGGGGCTGGGGTAATGTGTATCCCCAGATCGGAATGTCCCCAGGGACAAAGGCTGAGCTTCAAGCACAGCCCCATTTGATCTCCTTGCATGTCTTTTGATCTGCCTTGGAGGGTGGGTGCCGAGTTGAGGGGTGAGGGGACCCCAGGCTGACCCATCTGCTCTCCTAACCCGTGCCTTCCCGACCCTCCCACAGAACCGACGTCCCTCAGTCTACTTGCCCACTCGGGAGTACCCGTCCGAACAGAGTAAGTGGCCTCTGTCATCCCGTCCTGGCTGCCCAGGGGATGGGCTAGAGGGTGGTGCAGGAGGGACCTGTGGGAAGCTGGTCAGCTCCCAGGCCCTGGGAACAGCGGGAAGCCCAGCTTTCCCTGGGACCCTCCCACTCTCCACACTGGCATCCATATCCGGCCCTGCAGGGTCCCGAGCTGACCCTTGTCTGCTGCTCTCTGGCCCTCTCCCCTCCACCTCCCATCACATTAGGCATCCCCAGCTGGTTCCACGTCGTAGATCTGCAGACTTGTACTGGGGGGGGGGGGACCCAGCCCATCCCGGGTTGGGCAGCTGAAGGAGGGGGCGTCTCAGTGGAGGACCTGCAGGGAATGGGCTGGAGCCTGCAGAGCACAGCAACCTCAAGGTGGTTTTATCGTGGTCATGATATTTCATTTTACCCATGAGAACGAATCCACCCGGACCCTGCAGGGCGCGTTCTGTGGTCGCTGGGTCACAGCCGTATAGGTCTGTGCTCCTTGTTTGCTTGGGAAAACACCCCCATGAGCTGTTGTGCTGGGGCTCAGTCCCTGCCTGAGAGTGGAATCTACACTCGGTTTAGGAATCAGCCTCTCCCTGAGCAGCAGGGACCCCATCAGAGCAGCCGGCTTGGGCCCCTGTCAGTGGCATGTGCTCAGGAGGGAAAGTGCTTGGCTTCCTGAAATCTCCTCCTGGGTCGAGGGTGGCGACTTGAGTCCCAGAAGGGCCACTCAGGGTAGACACAGCCCAGAGGCCAGGAAAGGGTAAGCTCGTCCAGGGAGGACAGTGCAGGCCGGGATGGGGGCTGCGATGCCTACAGCCAGCTTCCCTGCAGCCTCTTCCTGCAACTTTGTTTGTCTTTCCTTCTCAGTCATTGTGACAGAAAAAACAAATATTCTTTTGCGCTACCTACATCAGCAATGGGACAAAAAGGTAAGGCAGGTAGGGGTTCGGGTGCTGGGACTCAGGGGGGACCATGGTGCCCAGCATGGGGCTCTGAGTAGGGGAAGGACATGGGTGGCTGGGAGACTGGGTATTCAAGTGGGGACTTCAGGGGTGAATAGGAGTTTGCCAGGCAATCCAGGAGAGGGAAGAATGTTCTAGAGGAAGGAATGGCTGTGCAGGGGCCACAGGGCTCTGGTGCTTAGGGATGAGCAGGGACTTGGTAAGCTGTACTGAGGCCCAGACCTGGGAGCAGGTAGACCTCAGTGTTGTTTCTTGGAATCTTTGTTCAGTGGTGAAACGTACATACGATTAAAGATCCAGGCACTACAAGGCTGTGTAGCTGCAGTGAAAAGTAGTCACCCCTGTCATTCCCTCAAGAGGCTGCCTTTCTGACAGTTAGATATTTTTTCTTTTTCTTTACTGAAGATCTCCATGTGTAGTTTGGCAGCTTGGCCAGTTCGTATTTCCCCTAAGGTTGAACATTGGACAGCGACCTGCTGTGGGTGAGGTTGGAGGGGGACCCCGTGATGATGTGACTGCTCAGAAAACCTAAGCTCCTGGCCTAGTACCACCCTCTCCACCCCACCAGCCTTGATTCCCACCAGTGAGAAAAGGAGATTTTCCCCAACCAGTAAGCTTTCCTATTCTGTGGTTAATTCCTGGGCTTCCCCAGGTGGCTCATGAGTGCCCTTTGCCCTCTGGGTATCTGAGAAATGGGCTGTGTGTGAGTTGTTGAGAGTCCTGGTGACTCCTTGAAGTGCCCATCACAGGCTGGTGTCTTCAGGGGATCGTGGCTTAGTGGGGCAGGTCTAGGTGGCAGAAGGGGCTGCCCAGGCAGGGGCCCTAGGTCAATGCCCCACTCCAGGCCCAGCTCTGTGATGCATCGGAGCCCCAAGGCCAGGAGCAGATTTCAGGAGCTCCCTTAAAGGAAGACTCACTGCCCCCCTTCCTTCCCCTCTACCCTTAGAATGCCGCCAAGAAGAGAGACCAGGAACAAGTGGACCTCGAAGGCGAGAGCTCGGCACCCCCCCGCAAGGTTGCCCGGACCGACAGCCCAGACATGCACGAGGACACTTAAGACTCCCGCTCCCCCACAGGCGCCTCTTGTCTTGTCTGTTCCTCGCCCGCCCGCCTTGTGTAAGCGCCCCCACCCACTCCTGCCGCCGGCCCACCCATGCCCCACAGTCCACACCACTTCCAACCTCATAGGAGCCGATGTATTTATTTTCCCTGAGTTTTTATTTATGCTGTAAAATGTACCAAGCGATGGTTAAAGGGGACGTCAGACCCAGTAGTAGTGTGATGTTGGTAGATGCTTTTTAAAAAAACAACCTGTTACTCACCTCTCCACCTCCAGTCCCCCTCCTCTTGCTCCCCAGTTCTCCTCTGGAAAACTGGAGTGAGTCTGCGAGGGTCTAGAGCCGGGGCCCTGCTGTGGCCTGGTGGCGGGGGTGGAAGCAGGCCTTACTCCCGGCTCCCACCTGCCGGTCTGGGCCTTAAAGACTTTGCCTTGTCTCGAGCTCCACCGGGACCTATTCTGTGCCCAGACCTTGCTCTGAGCATGCGTAAGGGGGAGAAGTCAGCCCTTCTGGATCTTTCTCTTAAGTCATTTTATCATGGACTAGTGCGTGCTCCGTGTCCACCCCAATAAAAGGATCTTTCCTACCCGATCTCGCGTTTTTGCTCGGCGTGCCTCAGCCCCAGAGGACGGAGCCACTGAGAGTCATCCCATCATCACCAAGAGGAGCCAAGGGGGGCCCCCCAGGCACTGGGGCCCCAAGACCAGCTGGATTCTCTCGTGGGCCTGCTGTGGCCGTCTCGCTCAGAGCCAAGACCTGCCTGGACCCGCCCCTCTGCCTCACCTGTCAAGGTGTCCCTGAGGACCAAGACACCCCCAGAGAGATGGTCCATGCTGCCGAGGATGGAGTTGTGGTGGACCCCACGCTCAGGACCCTGGTGAGCAGGGTGGCATGCCCACCAGCCACTGTGGACACCGCACAGGTGGCCCGGCCTCATGCACCCCTGGCTCAGAGAGGAGGCACCCAGAGCGCCGCGGAATGCCCACCATTGGTCCGCAGGTTCTACAGCCACTCGTGGGCCGCCAGCTGGGCTGGGTTTGCTGCTGAGCCCAGACACATAGGGGTCATTTGGGCTCTGGGCAGAAGGTTCAAGGCCTGAGTGCAAGCCAGAGTTTTGGAGCTGAGTGCTGGGATGTTGGGGGTGGTGAGGGGTTGGGCCATGGTGCAGGCCCCACCTCAGCTGCCCAGCACCTCCCAGGTGGAAGGGTCCATGGCTGGCCACCCAGCCATGCTGGGGGTGCTCAGCTCTGGGCATGTCTACACCATTCAGTTCTTATGGTCCCAAGGCAGGTCCTCAGGAAAGACAAGCTTGACTGTGGTTGTGCCTGGGAGGGCTAAGTCCCTAGAGGCTCGCAGACTGGCTTGGAATCCCCCAGTCCCAGGGCTTGGCCTGACCCTGGGCAGGCGTGTGGCATCACCATTTGTTGGTGGCTGAGTTGAGGGCAGGACTTCAGCTTCAAAGGCCATGGGGCTGAGTGGGAGCCAGCTGTAGCCTGTCCTTCCCGGAGACTCACTCACACCTCCCTGGCTCTAGTTCCCCCTTTGAGGGGCTGGGTTCTGTCTTGCCAGTGCCATCCACGATGTAGACAGGGGTCCCACAGCTTCCCTGTGGCCTCCTAGCACAGGGCCCTCAAATGGCCTCCACCCACCCCTTCTGTCTCTGGGGCTCCCCTTACTCTGCTCCCCCAATCACCAAACTCTGCCTTCCCACACCTCTGTGCCTTTGCACAGGCTGCTGTCCTGCCTCCAGTGAACTCTGACTTCTTTCACAGCACCCCCTCAAAGTGCCCGTTCCTCACACTGGCTCCCCCCAGGCTCCCCGCCCTGGGGTAGGGCCCATCAGGTTCTAGCCTTTGGATGTGGATATGCCTAAGAGCGGAAGAGGCCACGTCTATCCCTGATCACACAGTGAAGAGTCCCAGTGACTCGGGTCTGACAGCTGTCCCACAGTAGGGCATCCAGCAGTTCCCCAGTGCCACCACCAAACATGCCATCCCCTCAACACCATGACTCAGGCACCAGGTGCCTTCTGATTTCCACACCCCAGGTTTTCCATACCACCCCTGACTCTTAAGATGGTGACCTGGGAAGTAGATGTGCCAGAAAGTGCGGCCCTGCAGGACTGAGGCCCAAACTGCTGAGTCCTGTCAACACTTTAAGATTTCTTCCTTTCTCTTGGAGGTTGAAGACAGGGCCTGAGGCTCTATAGCTCCTCCCAGGGGCCCCTGGGCCTGGAGTTGGCCCTCAAATCTGGGCCGTTTCAGAGGCAGCACAGTCTGGAGTTTTCCATCCATGGCCTGGAGACCTAGTTCTTAGGAGGAGCTCCTCAAGGGTCACAGGACAGACAGGAGGGGAACCCACCCTGGGCCTGCCAGGCCCCCAGAGAGCTGGCACCAACCTCAAGTCATTGGGCCCCTTGAGTCCCCTTTCCACTGCTACATCCTTGGGCACTGTCGAAATATACTTTTTATTGCATTTCTGCCGTTTTACAAAAATATGACAAAATAAATTAAAAACAAATAAATAATCGCCTATTCTGTGTTTTTTGTTGTGTTTTTGGGATTTCCTTTCATTTCCCCCATCCTGGTAGAAAGGGAAACGGCAGATAGAGGGGCCCCTGGAGGGGCTGTCCCAGGAGGGGACAGCCAATACTGGGGTACATCTGGCTGGGCGGAAGCGTTTTCTGGAAGGCAGCCACCGCCTGGGTCCGTGGTTGATATTGCATATGAAAACAGGAAGGCAGGGTGGGCGGAGCTAATGCCAGCCGCTGGGCCAGCACACGGCCTGGGGGCTGGGGCTGGGGCTGGGGCTGGGGCTGGGCGAGAGCGCCGGGGGCTCTGAGGGCTCGGAGGAGGGAGGCGGCGGTGGGAGGCTGTAGAAGCTGGCGTCCCCCGGCAGGGGCTGGGGGGCGGGCGGGGGCCCGGCGAGGGCGCAGGGCGGGCACTCGGCGGTGGCCGGAGCCTGGCGGGGGGCGGTGCCCTCGCCCCCGCAGCCCCACGGCCCGTCCCACTGCCAGCAGCCGGCGGGTGGCGTCGGGGGCCGGGGCAGCGGTGTTGGCGGAGGCTGTGGCGGCGGCGCAGGGCTCCGGCTGCGGCGGGTGCGGAGGGCGGGGGCGCCCATGGGGGCCAGCGCTGTCCCTGCGGAGGCGAGAGGGGCCGTTCCGGGGAGTTGCCGCCCCCGCCGCTGGGGACCCTGCCCGCGCTCCCTCCCGCGCTTTCAGGCACATCGAGGGCCTTATTGCTTCTGATCAGACAAGGGATAGGCTTCTTCGGGTGCATTCCCCGCCTCTGGGCACTGGTCGCCTCCCCCTCACGGAGAGAGGAGTCTGAGGAAGTCCCTCTGACTTCAGACCTATGTCCCTGGTGCTACAGCTGCCACCTCTTGGGCTCCCTGGGATGGGCTGCTGGACCCCAGGCTGGGATGAGGTGGGAGGGGTGGCAGCAAGGCCTATGGCTCTGCTCAGCACACATATGGGTGCAGCCTGTGGCTGAGTGCCCTGAACTCCCTGGGTGAGCAGCCCTAGCCCCACCTTCAAGGAAGGCCTCCTCCAACAGCTGGGCTGCAGGTTGGGGACTTGCATAGAGGCCTGGGGGGTCCAGTCCCCCCAGAATGAGCTGGCTGTGGGATCTCAGGGGGGCAGGAGAGGCAGGGCAAGATGGTGAAGGGGTCTCCCTCATCTCTCCTGGCACCGGAGCATGGCAGGCAGGTGCCCTGGGACGGACACTGGGACAGGGGACTTTGGCATCCCTCCCTGGAGATGAGGAGGGTCAGGCACAGGGCTCCAGGCTCTCAGGGGTCCCGGAAAGACAGTAGGCTTTGACCGAGACGCTCCAGGTGCCACATACCCAGGTCCTCAACTGGTACTGGAGACTGGGCCTCCTCTCTTCCCTTTAGCCCCTCTCCCCAGGCCTGGACACCCTACCCCTACCCCCAAAGCCTGGCCCGGAGTCCCCACCCCCGAGTTAAAGCTTGTGACCTGAGCCTTCCTCTTCGGGCCGGGGTGTGTCCGGCTCCTCAGCTGTAGCCTCGTCCGCCGGCCCACTCCGCTGGGCCCGGCCACTGCCACCGCTGGGGGTCCCGTCCTGCCGGGCCTGCCCGCCCGCCCCGTTGGACCCGGCCTCAGCCCGGGCCCCGCCGAAGGGGAAGAGCTTGCCGGCGTGGAAGGCCTTGGGTGGCGAGTGGCTACGCTCAGGGTCCCGCCGGGTCTCAGGTGACTTGAGGAATTTGAAGCTGAGGAAGGCCGGCAGACGGGTGTCGCTACCCGTGGGCGACTGGGCAGGGGGCGGCCGGGCGGTGAGGCCAGCCCCTGCGCTAGCCAGTGAGGACGTGGCCCCGGATGACAGGAACTTGCTCTGCAGTGGGATGATCTGCTTCAGCTTCATGACGTTGTTAGGTGCCAGCAGGGACCCTGGGCGCTTGGGCCGCTCTGGCCCATGACCGCCTGCCCCACTGCCCTTGGCCTTGGCTGAGGCCTTCTCAGGGGCAGCCGGGTCCTGCCCGGAGCCCTCAGCCCGAGCCTCCTCCCGTCCACCGGTGTCGCGCTCCCTCCGGGCGTGATGCTCCGCGTGGCGCTGGCGCTCCTCCTCCTCCCGCCTCCGCCGCTGCTGCTGCTGATAGCGGTGCTGGGCCTGGCGCTCATGTCTCTGCGGGCAGAACAGAGCCATTATGGAGACTGGGAAGAGGGGGTATGTGAGTGGGTGCCCGCCCAGGCCCATGCCAGTGCTCTCTACCAAAGTGGGGAGAAATCCAAACACTCCCTGGGTGCTTGCTGCATCCCTAGACCCACCCTGGGGCTCTGTAGAAGTGCTGAGAGATCTAAACACTTATTGGGCACCAACTGCATCCCTGGACCCATGCCAGTACTTTCTGAGAATCAAGAAGAGAATGAACATTTACTGGCCACCAACTGTCCCTGGTCACATGCCAGACACTGTTTTAGGAATTGGGAGAGTATAAACAAATATTGGGCTTCAATGATTCCCTGCTTTCTGGAGAACTGGTGAGACAGAGCTGTGACTGGGTCAGAACAGGGTCCACACTGGCCAGTCCAATGGCCGCATGTGCCTTTGTCAATGTCAATTAAAATCATGAAAAGAAAGAAAAGAAAAGAAAAGAAAAGAAAAATTCTGTTTCTCTGTTGCACCAGCCCCATTTCAAGCCCTCATTGGCCATCTGTAGTGAGGGGCTACATGGGCAGGGCAGATCTAGAACATTTCCATCATCGTGGATAGCTCCGCCAGTCAGTGCCAACGATCTCCTTGGCCCGCCCTGCAGCTTTCTGAGGAATGCGGCAGAGGCTGGGCTTCTAGGAAGCATCAGCTGTGTCCCTGGCCCCAAACAGGCAATGCTGGGTGAGCTGGCAGATGACAGTTCACAAGCGCCAGTCTGGTGCTGGACTGGATACCACCAGGATTCCAAAAGGGACCGGGCCCCTTTGGAACGCCAATTACTACACTGAGCTCTGCACATCTGCCCTCCTGCTAAGGACTTGGCTGCCAGCCAGGTGGGGTGGAGAAGCCCCACTTAGCGGAGAAGGAAAGCATTTCCCAGCCCCTGTACCTTAAATGCCTCCCGGCGCTGGTACTCCAGCTTGGCCATCTCCTCGGCCACCCAGCCTGGGATGTCGGGGATGGCCACGTGGATGAGGTACTTGAGGAGCAGAGCGAAGTGCTGAGGTGACAGAGGAGGAGGCTGCAGGCGCGGGGATGCCTACCCACCACCTGGCTCCCCCGCCCGGCCGCCAGGCCCACCTCAAGCACCACCACAGACACGATGGCCGCCTCGGGGCTGAGCCAGGGGAAGAGGCGCTGCAGCTGCCCACACTGGCCAATGAGATAGCAGTTGACCACGATTGCTAGGACACCCATGACCTCCATCACCTTCTGCAGGAGGAACATTGGGGCTCAGGTGGGGTCCAGCCACCCTCCCCAGCCCATTCTCCTCCTCAGTGGACCCCCGCTCCAAGCCCTCGGCCCAATTCCCCACCTGCCACTGGCCAATGCTCTCCACCCGCTGCCCAAAGGGCCGCTGCAGCCCCGTGCACAGCTTGAGGGCGTCGCTGCGGATCTCGATGAGGTTGTTGACCAGAGCGCAGAGGGCGGCCAGCGGGAAGGCAGACGAGAAGAGCACGACGTAGCCAAACTGCACAAACATCTCCTGGTAGTCCTGGAACGTGTCCTGTGGACGGGCACCTGGGCGTGGCCTAGCGCTCTCCCTCCGACCAGGCCACCTCTTCCCTCAGACCATCTTCCTCTCAACAAGCCCACTTCCCTCAGATTATCCTGCATGGACCCAGAGCTCCCCCTTTGGCAGGTTGCTGACCACAACAAGGGTCCCATGACTCCTTCCCATCACCCCAACCCCACCCCCACCCTCAGACTGTGTGCTGCGCCCCTCTGAGGGCCCTGCTTCCACCCTCAGGTGCCCTCCACACCTCATATTTCTTCATACAGCTCTCCAGCTCGGCCTGGGTGAGCTGGGGTGAGTGTTCCTCCTCTGGTGGGTCGATCCAAGATGACCTGTTCTGCCGACGCTGCCTCCGGGCTGAGTCACCCGAACTTGGCTCTGGGTCCGGGCCCCCATCAGGCCCCTGATCTCGGCCCTCGCCTCCGGCCCGGCGGAGCAGAACAGCCGGGGGTTCCCGCTCAGGGCTGCTGGGAGCCCCTTCGGCCTCATCATCTTCCTCAGCCAGTGTGAACACACTTGGTTCCAGCCCCTTCTCCACCATGGTAGGGCTCCCCTCCTCCAGGAGGGACTCTGGGCTTGGGCCAGGTCGATGCCGCCCGGATCCCCGCTCAGCAAAGCTGACCTTCTTCAGTCGGAGCCCGCAGTCCAGGAGGCCGCCTTCTTCACCTTCGTCCTCATCCTCATCCTCCTCTTCCTCATCCTCATCCTCGTCGTCCTCCTCCTCCTCCTTGCCCCCCCGAGGCCCATCCCCTATTTCCCCACCTTCCCCCGCGGGCCGCCGCTCCACTGTGGCTTCCTCCTCCTCCTCAGGAGCCCCACAGCCCCCGCTGAGACACCTGCGGCCCCCACCACTGCTGCTGCCACCACCACCCTCTTCAGCCTGGGGTTCGAGGTGGTGGAGTGCAGGGCGCCGGAGGCTCAGCAGGCCAAGTAGGGCACGGGCCAGCTCCCAAGCGGCCCGCAGGCCAAGCTCGCCACGGCCCAGCCGGCGGTACAGATGGGGCTGCAGCACCTCCCGAACATTCTGGAGGAACTGGCGGGTGATCAGCAGGGTGGCCAGCATCTGGGGGTAGGAAGGGGACGGAGAAAGGCCACGTGGGGGGCAGGCGGTGCCCCAGGCACTCGGACAGGCTGTGCGGAGACAGGCCACCCTCCTGGACCATACGCTTGCACACACACCCTGAACCCAATTTGGATGACCCTGGACAGGGAGGCAACCCCAAACCACAGCCCAGCAGGCCACAGCGCTCCTAGCCAAACTCCTAGGAAGCCTCAGGCCTCCATGCTTGCATCACCACCTGGGAGCTTAGCTGGTCCCCAGGGCCTGGAGGGGCCCCTGCCACTTGCACCTCATCAGCTGAGCCCCGTCCCCTCAGAGCATGCACCCTCAGCTCAGCATGAGGCCTCCAGCACAGCCACACTGCCCACCCTGGCGAGGCCCCAAGGGTTCGCCATCTGCCCGTACTTTGGCCCGGGCCACGAGCAGGAGACCCCGGAGGGAGAGGAGGAACAGGCGGAACCGCAGGGCCACGAGCGGGACCAGCACCGCCCAAAGCTGCCGCTCGAGGCTCTGGGACAGGGACAGGACGATCAGGAGCTGTGGAGGGACGGATGGACAGGTGGACGGACAGATGGAGGGAGCAACAGGCAGAGAGGACACACAGACGGATGGACAGAGAGGAGAAAAGGATGGAGGAGGAGGGGAGGGGCTGGAGAGCCCGTGGACCCCTTGGGCCAGGTCTGGCCCACTAGGGTGCCATAGAGGGCGCTGCCTCCAGCCAGGGTCTCACCTCTTTCAGGCGCTCCATGTCTTTGAGGTAGAAGCCAATATAGAAGAGGCTCAGGTATGAGTTGACGAACTGGAACTGTTGAAAGCAGGCAGGTGGGTGGTCACTCTGAGGCCACGACCCTAGGAGCCCCCACACGCCTCCTGCAGAGCCCCCGCCTGCCTGCTGACCACCACTCACCAGGACAACCTTGATAATGAGGTGCTTCTCGTAGGCGCTCTCCAGCCGGTAATTCTCTAGGGGCCAAGGAGGTGAGTGAGGGGGTGGCCCAGACTGCCTTGGGCAGCTGGGACCCCGTAGGGCAGTGGGGCCCTTCCTCCTGGGGGGTGGGCAGTGGGACATACCCATGTCATTGAGCCAGACAGCCAGCTTCTTGTAGCCCTCTGCACTTGCACTGACCAGCAGGGCTAGCATGACTTTTGGCAGGAAGCGGGCGAGACGGGGCAGTCCCTTCACGCTCAGCACCAGCTCCTGCAGGGATATGGGGTTCATGGATCATCCCAGCAGCTGGGCTGGGCTTGGGGTACACCTGGATAGGTGGTCGCCAGGGTGGGCCAAGGCCAGGGCTAGGGGCCGGAGGTCACCTGCAGCTGGAAGCAGCCGAGCATGAGCAGGAACACGCAGGCCAGGCAGGTGAGGCACAGGGGGAGACTCACGAGCAGCTGGAAGAGCAGCCGCTTCCAGGGAGGGTAGTAGAATTCTTCAGCCCGAGTCACAGGGCTGATGCGTCGCACGCCCTGCCAGAGGGTGAAGCCCAGTCCTAACATGAGATCAGAGGGGCTGCCTCTGCCTCATACCCTTCCCAGTCCTTCGAACTCAGCTTCCCTCTGTCTCTCTCCACCTAGTGCACCCTTCCCAGTCCCTCAAACCCAATTTCCCACCCCTCTCCCTCTGAGCATGCAGAGTCCCCACTTGGCATACCCTCTCGGATGCTGCAGCCCTATTTCATACCTCCCTTTGTTCCTGCAGGGACCCCCACCCCCCGACCAGTGTGCTTTCTCCCCTTCACCCAATTTTGGACGTTCTCAGACCCTCCCCCAACTGACCCTGAACTGGGGTCGTGGCTCCTCCACGGCTTCCCCAGGTGAGTCCAATGTTCCCCACTTATAGGCCAGCTCCGCCCCCCTCCGTTTCCACTCCTCCAAGAACAGCGTTGACCAGACCACGTTGAAGAGGGCAAAGACCACACAGGATACATCCCGGCTTGTCTGAGGGTAGCAGAAGAGGGCTGAAATGTCTGGCGCAAGGAGGGGAGTCTCTTGGGTGCCCCAATCCCTGTCCAGTCCACACACGGCACCTGATCAGCCTCCGTGAACGTGTACAGGACAGAGCCAAAGACGGCCGGGTACACCATTGCTGATGTGTAGAAACCCAGCCAGGCGAAGTACATGGCAATCTTGACTCCAAAGTAGTCGCAGATCTCATCTGCCAGGGATAGAGGGGTCCCAGTTAGCCCTGCCTGCCTCCTGGGACCCCCTCACCCATCCCCCAGCCTGGGCCACACCTAGAGGCTGGTTTTCACACACAGCCTGCACCCATGACTTCATGAGGCGGTTCAGGATGCGCTGCTCGTGGACTGGAAACACCTGCTGGATGATCCCTCGGGCCGCCAGTTCAGGGACTGTTGGGGGACAAGAATGGGTGACCCCACCCTTCTGTCTGTGCTGGGTTTGGCCAGCCCCTCCTTGGCTGAAACCCAAGTCACAGCTTTTTGTCTGCTCTTAAACTTGTAGAGCCTCTTCCCAGGGGAGTTCTGAGTGGAAGGAATATTTGGTTCTCCTTGAAAATTTGAGAGGTGCAGGGGCTGGGGGTAAGTGTGCAGGAAACCTGGAAGGGTGGGGCCCTAGTGGGGAACCATGTTTTTAAATAGAGCTATTTGCTCAAAATGTCTGGGGAATGGTGCAAAGCTGGCTTTAGAAAGTGAGCTTGCAGTGTCTGGTTTCCTGGAGGGGAAACTGAGGCTCAGGGCAGCACCACACAATACACCTAGTGCTGTCTATGGTCCTGCCCCTACCTTATCCCAGACCCAAAAAAGAATTTCTCTGGGACCTGCCTCTGAAGGGACAAACCCCACCCCTTTGCTGAGGCCACATCGCATCAGTTCATTGATCTATCTCCAGGTGCCCCCCCCAACTCTTCAGTAGCCCTTGATTGGTTGCATATAGGCCCCGCCTTCCAGCCCTTCCTACTTTGATACCTCCTCTTAGGATCCCAGCCGACACCCCACATATGATTGGAAGGTTGGCCCCGCCTCACTCACTGATTGGCTGGTCTTCCAGAAAGCGCACGTTGTGCAGTGCCTCGCCCTGCTTGGCACGAAGGTTCTGCAGCCAGAAGCGGATGATGCTCTGGCGCTCCTGCAGGGGATAGGGCGTGAGCACAGGGAGCAGCTGCCCACGGGCTAGGAATGTGCGCTGGGGGCCAGAGCCGGCCGCACCTGGGAGGTGAAGAAGCGCAGCTCACTCTCCACATTCTCGTAGATGAAGTCCTCCTCGCAGGAGAATCCGCGGGTGCCCCCGCCAAACTCAGCCTTCACTGCTTTGCGCAGACCCAGCTCGTCGGCCCCTCTGAGTAGGCTGCGGGAAGGGCAGGGGAGGTGGGATCACGGGGAGACCCTGGCTCACCATCCTGGAACTAGGGATGGTGTACCTGGTAGCCGCCTGGGACAAATGCAGGGTGGCTGGACCTCGCAGTTGGCGCTTGGAAGGGCGGGGAGCTGAGGAGCAGGGTCAGCGAGAGGCCAGGGCCAGGGACTCGCCTCTCATACGTGGCGGTGACGAAGAAGGCGTAGGCACGCGTGTGGCGGTGGTGGCGGACTTGCACGATGAGCTCGGGGATGCCCACGCGGATGTGGTTCAGCAGCCATAGCAGAGTGTGATCATCGGTAGTGTCTGCCAAGGGGCACAGGGACCGATGGCTTTTGCCATTAATGGTCCCAGGCCTCCTACAGACTCAGGGGAGCCCTGCTTAGGGGAGCTCAGTCTGGGTCCTAGGCGGGTGGCACAGGTACCTGGGAAGGTCATCAATACGTCGCAATTCTCTGTGGGCACCGTCTTCATCCACGCCTTGTGGGACACCAGATATCGACCCACCTGCAGGAGCCGCTTCCCAAAAAGCTTATCTGGGAAGCAGGCAGGGCAGGCTGGGGTCAGGCCATTCCCGGATCAGGACCCTGGTCTTCAGTTTTGGTCCCTCCAGCCCTCACACCTGATCTCACACTCGCCAGGGCTCCTCGGCACTCACTCTGGCATTTAAGTCCCTGTGAGCTCTGGGTTTGGCTTGCTTCCTTCCCTTCACATCCTTGCACCAGCCAGGCCCTTCTCTAGGAATGCCCTTCCCCCAGGTCCTCCCTTACAAATCTTACTCATTCTTGAGGCCCAGCTCCGCCTCCAAAACCACAATCGATGGGGCGCTCACTAGCAGCTCTGTGCGCCTCACCACATTATGTCAGCGCGTCCTCATAACTGGGTGCGGTTCTTACCCCCATTTCACAGGTGAGGCAACTGAGGCCCAGAGCATTTAAGTCATGCGCCCAAGGTCACATAGTTGAGCAGGATTCGAACCCAGTACTGTATGATTCTTTATCCTCTGCGGAGAGGCTCTCTCAAGTGCATCACTGCCCGGCCGCAATCCGTTAGCCCAAGGGGTGACTGGGTTCAGTCCCTGGCCGGGGCTCTAGGAGGGGCGTGTCCGGGTCTCTGCGCTGGGACCCACCACCCGCTGCACCGTCCCAGCCGCGCCCGCCCGGCTGCAGCCGCAGTGCCAAGGAGCGGGCCCTTCCACTGGACTCCAGGCCCGGGACTGCTGACTTCGATCCCCTTCCCTGTACAGCCGCCGCGAACACCCCATGCACCTGCAACCCTGTCAGATTCAGGTGCCGCACACATACCCAGAACTCCAGACGCCGGGGCTGCAGGCTCGCCCTCCGGCGGGGGCCTCTTGCCACGCTCACCCTCCAGGGACGTGCCCCCGGCGCCGGAGGCGGCTTCGGTCATGGCGAGGGCAGGTCAGGTCAGGGGCTGCGGGCGGCCCAGGCTCCGGGGGGCCGCGGGCTCATGGGGCCGGTGCAGCGGCGGAGCGCGCCAGAGGAGGAGACAAAGGCCGCGCCCGCCCGCGCCAGCCGCCGTCCTCGCGTGCCCGAGCGCTGCTTCTCGTCCCCGCCCGCGCCGAACCTCGATTCTCCTTCTCGGCCCCGCGCACGTCGTTCTCTGGTTCTCGACTCCGCCCGTGTTGTTTTCTGGGTTTCGTTCTCGCCCGCCCACTTCGCAATCTGGTGTTCGTCCCCGCCCGCACCGAACGTGCATTCTCCTCCTGGTCCCCGCCCTTTCTGTATTCTGGTCTCGTCCCCGCCCGCCCTGGGCCTGGATTCTCCGCCTTGGAGACGGTTTCCCCAACTGTTTGGAATCTGAGATGGGCGTGGGACCGGGAAGGCCTGGGCGCAGGAGATTCCTGGTAACAATAACTTCAACCACCACAGCAGGCATGAGAATAACTATATCAGGTCCTGCCTTAGGGCCTTAGCACATGCTGCTCAGCTGCCTAGGACAGTTTTTACACCGTCTGTGTCTAGTTAACCCCTGCATCCTTCAGGATGTAACGCCCTCAGAGAGGACCCGATAGAACTACCAAGTTTAGCAAATAAAAATACAGCCCTCCTAGTTGAGTGTGAATTTTAGATAAACGAATATATTTTTAGTATGTCTCAAATATTACACGGGAAAAGCTATACTAAAACGTTGCTCATTGTTTATCTGAAATTCACATTTAAATTGGCGTCCTGTATTTTGCCTGTCACCCGGACTCCCTGACCATCCTGAGTAAGTTTCTCTGTTAGACTGAGGGCCCAGCAAGGGTAGGGACCCAGACTGATTCTCGGTGCTCTCACAGTAGGCGCTTGATGTATAATTTTAACAGATGGAACAACTTGGAGAATGCGGATGTCATCTTTCATCCCTCTTTTACAAATGAAGAACAAACAAAACAAAACACAAAATCGAGGAGGGTGAGGCGCAGGGTGGATTAAAAAAGAATGTTCGATTCTTCCCAAAGTATAGGCGCGCCGCCCGCCCGCTCTGTCCAAGAACCAGAGAATTTTCCGTGCGAAAGCGCCCCCGGAGATCCCGCCCATCCAGCGCCTGGAATTCCACCATCAGCGCTTTATTCTGCGAGCCAGCGCTGTCCTGGGTTAACCTGAAAGTAATCTCTGAGATTCCCCTTTCCAGCTTTCGGGGAGCCAGAGACAGCCTGGACACTCAACTCTGCAGGAGCAGACGTGGGCCAGAGTAGTCCAGAAGGGAGAGAGGGCTGTTCTGCGTGTTCCAGGAAGTCTTCCTTGCGAAGGGGACCTTGGAGCTAGGCACTGAGGATGAGTTTGTCAGATGAGGAAGGGTATCCGAGGCCGAGGGAACGGCGGAAGGGAAAGCTGGGGAGGGGCGAGAAATTGTAGCGTTCCAGGAAAACAGGTAGAAGTCTTCCCAGATGTTTGGACAAGATTTTCTCAGGGCCAGTGCATGGGTTCCCCGGAACTCATCCCTCCCAGCTACTGAGATGCTCTTGCTTCCCCTAAGGCTATGTAATGGCCAGATGAAAAATACGGGACTCAAGCCCTCGCCCCTCTGTAATTCCCACGGCCCTGTGCCAAGCCCAGCCCTTCCTTCTACCCTTCATTTCCAACGACTAGGATCCCCGCCTCTCTAGGATCTGAAAATCCTGTCTAATGTTGCCGGAGGAACATTATTTCGCTGCACCCTGGCGAGCAGCCCCTTTGCCTCTTTCCCTGGCCTCAGCCAATAGAAGAGGAGAGCTTCAGGGGGTAGGCAGTACCATCTTCTAAGGGGCCCAATAGTAATCGAGAGTTGTTGAGCACTGTAAGAATCACGCCGCGGAGTGGGCGGGGCCTTTTGCCCAGACTGGCCGACTCTCCAAACAGGGCAGGCAGGCGGGTCGCTGCTTGTAAATCCATGTGGCGGGGGCTGTGGACTCTGATAGCCCGCGCGGCACGTGGGCCTATCAGGTGGGGAGACCTAGGGAGGGGGTGTGACAGCGTAGGGCGCTACTTGGGCCCCAAACCCTCTCCCTAGGACATGGGGACCCAGTTCCCTGCGGTAGAACCACCTTTCGCCTTCCTCTAAACCCCAGTCTGTTCATCCCTCTGCCGCAGAGCCGACATCTGGGTCAACTTATGCTCCAAGAGACCTCAATCCAGTCATCTTCTGGCCTCAGACCCTCCAATCTATACATCCTTTAGCCGCAGAACTTCTACTTGGGGCATCTTCCGGCCATCGAACCCTCGATCCACCTGCCACTCTGGTGGCAGAGCTCAGATGCACTGACTCTTCTCTCCAGTCCTAGATCGTGCACGCGCCAGGGCAGCGGCGCCCCGGCCCCCAGTTCCGGGTCCACTATCTTCGCTCTGAGCTCTGGCCAAGGCCGCTGCGGCATTGCGGTGATCCGAACCAGCGGCCCCTCCAGCGCTCACGCCCTCCGGAGCCTCACGGCGCCCCAGGACTTACCCCCGGCCCGCAGAGCCTGTCTGCGCCAGCTCAGCGACCCCTGCTCTGGGGAGCCTTTGGATCGCGCGCTGGTGCTTTGGTTCCCAGGTGATGGGTGTAGCTCCTGTAACCCAGCTTCCTCTTTCCGCTTTTACCCAGGCTGTATCCTCCTCCTGACACATCTCCTCACCACACTAGGTCCCCAGAGTTTCACGGGTGAGGATTGCGCGGAGTTCCACGTGCATGGAGGCCCGGCGGTGGTGAGTGGCGTCCTGCAGGCCTTGGGTGAGTCTGCAGCCTTGGGTTTAAGGTATGGTTATGCTGGTGGGCCTGGGTAAGGGCCAAGGTCTCAGGATTCCTAGACCTTCCCGCAGGCAGTGTACCAGGGTTACGGCCGGCAGAGGCAGGGGAGTTCACCAGGAGGGCGTTCGCCCATGGGAAGCTGAGCCTGACCGAGGTGGAAGGGCTGGCGGATCTGATCCATGCAGAAACTGAGGCGCAGCGGCGGCAGGCCCTGCGGCAGCTGGATGGGGAGCTGGGCCACCTCTGCCATGGCTGGGCCGAGATTCTTACTAAGGCAAGTACACGGTTCACTCGTATCTTGCCTCAGAGATCCTACCTAACTGTACCCTGCATGAGAGCTTCCGGTCTATGAGCCTTCTATCTGGCCCCGTAGGTCAGGCTGGACTTGGGCACATTGGGGAATGGGTTCCTGGGTGATCACACTACCTCCCCCCAACCCAGGCTCTGGCCCACGTGGAGGCCTATATCGATTTCGGTGAGGATGACAACCTGGAGGAGGGCGTCCTAGATCAAGGTGGGTCTCCCTGATGGTGGGAGATGGGGATATATCGTGTCTCAGCCTCCAGAGGCCCTCTTACTCCCTCTCCTCTGCTTCCCTTTATCCATAGCTACCAGAGAAGTGCGGGAGCTGGAGGTGGCACTGGGAGCACATCTTCGAGATGCCAGGCGCGGGCAGAGGCTCCGCTCAGGGGCACACGTAGTGATTGCGGGACCTCCCAACGCTGGCAAGAGCAGCCTGGTGAACCTGCTCAGTGAGTGGGCAGGGGGCGGGGCCCGGCCGGGCAGGGAGATGGGCTAAGAGCTAGGATACTGAGCTTTCACGAGTGGGGAAGGGGGCGAGGAGGTAGAAATCTTGGTCCAGCCGAGGGCTGGAGCCTGAGGGAGGGACTCCTTCGCCTCTCTCCCCACCCCCCGCCCCTCCTTCTGACTCCACCCTCCACCCCAAGGCCGGAAGCCTGTGTCCATCGTGTCCCCGGAGCCAGGGACAACCCGAGACGTGCTGGAGACCCCCGTGGACCTGGCCGGGTTCCCTGCGCTGCTGAGCGATACGGCGGGGTTACGGGAGGGCGTGGGGCCTGTGGAGCAAGAGGGCGTGCGGCGTGCCCAAAAAAGGTGGGAAGCAGGGCAGAGGGAGTGGGAAATGGGGCCCTTCCTCTGTAGTTACTCCCTGTTGCATTTATTTTTCACTCTTCCTTAATGAGGAAAGGCTGCTAAGTGTCCGTTAAGTGGGGACTCAGCTATTTGCGGAGGACAGCCTTTTAAGTTTGGCTCACGCTCCGCCCCCACCGAGGGCCCTTAATTGCTCAACTCTGGGGTCACTGCTGCGTTTTCCCATTCCCCCAGGCTGGAGCAGGCTGACCTCATTCTGGCTGTGCTAGATGCTTCTGACTTGGCCTCTCAGTCCAGCTGCAACTTCCTGGACACCGTTGTCATCCCCACGGGAGCCAGGAGCCCCAATCCGAGTGGCCAGCGTCTCCTGCTGGTGCTGAATAAGTCAGACCTGCTGCCCTCCAACGGCCCAGACCCCAATCCTGACCTGCCCCCCCACCTACTGCTGTCCTGCCTGACCGGCCAGGGGCTAGACGACCTCCTGGAAGCACTGAAGAAGGAACTGGCTATATTGTGAGCAAGCCCCCCACCCACTTTGCCCAGTGCACAGCCTCCCTCTATCCAAAGGTCAGGGGCAGAGCCACTGGCTTTGGTCACAAACCTGCTCTGCTGGCTCAGTTTCAGTATCGAAAAAATGGGTCTGACCATCCTCACTTTGAATGTTCAGAGACACCATCCTTTGTCCCTTCCAGGTGTGGGGACCCATCCACAGGCCCACCACTTCTGACACGGGCGAGGCACCAGCATCATCTCCAGGGCTGTCTGGACGCCCTTGGCCACTACAAGCAGGCGAAAGACCTAGCCCTGGCAGCCGAGGCACTGCGGGTCGCCCGAGGACACCTGGCCCGCCTCACCGGTGGAGGGGGTACAGAGGAGGTCCTGGACATCATCTTCCGGGACTTCTGCGTGGGCAAGTGAAGGGGCAGCCAAAGCTCGGACGCAGGCAGAGTGGACATCAGGAAGCCTTGCGGCATCTGGGAACAGCTTAGGCCAAGTAAGAGTCTTATCCCTTCAAGGAAGAACTTGAACCCAAAGCAGTGGTACCTCTGATGCTGGTGGTGACCAAGCTGCAGCCAACTGGATTCCCTAGCAGGGACTTCTGGGGGCTCAGGCCCTGGAGTGGGGCTGAATGGAGGTCCCTTTGGGCACCTGGTGCTGGGGGAGTAGGAGTGGAGGATTGGGACGGAAGTCGGAGGATCTCAGGGGTCTTTGTTTCATAGTTTTTCATTTATTTTGCAAATACCAAAGAAATATAAAAAACTCAGATGATACAGAAACATTTAAACAGCCCCATTCCCTGGGGTCACGGCTTAACTGGTATCCTTCCAGAATTTTCTCTGCATGTTTGCACACTTGAGGATGCACCTCTAAAATATGTTTTTCTTGTATTTTGTACACAAATTGGTGTTTATTGCTCCAGAAGCTGTTGCTCCTTTTTCGGATTCATCTTGAAACTTTGCCTCTTGTGTCTTAAAAGTGATTTGCAAAACCCCAAGCCCTCCTTCCTCTCTAAGTTTAGTCATTCATTCATTGATTCATTCACTCACTCAGTGAACATTGATCAAGCACCTACCAGATACTAGAATCATGCACATCATTTGATTGGACCTTCATCACAGCACAATGCTGTGGGTATTTTGTTACAGTTTTACAGATGAAGAAACCAGGGCTCAGAGAAGTAGTTAGTTACTGGAGGTCCCCAGCTTTGGGATTTGCACACAGGTCTGTTTGACTGTGGGCTTTCTATGCAAAAGCCAAGTGGAGGGTGCTGGGAACACAAGAGGAGAACAAGCAGGCATCCCTTACAGTGAGTTTGCTGGACAAACTTTCGATGAGACCTGACCTGGTCAGGGACTTGAAGGCAGGCTTCCCTGCAGAGGTGACGTTTGGGTAGAGATCTGAATGGTGAGAAGGAAACCAGGTGGAAGAGGCTGTCGAGAGCATCCCAGGCAGAGGGCACAGTACATGCAAAGGCTCTGAGGTGGAAGCCTCATGATACGTTCAAGGAACAGCGAGCGAGGTGGCCAGTGTGGCTGGAGTACAGTGAGTGAGGGCTGGAAAGGAGGAAAATGAGGTCCAGGAGGAGAGGAAGGGCCTGATTCTGAGGCCTTTGATTTTGACTTACTGCAGACCTGCTGTGGTTATGATGAACCAGCAGAGGGCGCTTTACTCTAACAAAGAAGGTGCCTTACAGTCCCTCCAGCCAAGCTCCGGCCCTGTAAAGTCCCAGGGATCCCAGCTTCCACACCCACCTGGCAGCATATAGATGGTGAAGTCCCCTTGCCAGAGGCAGAAACTGAGTCTCTTGTGGGGTCAGGCTCTTTTCCAGAATCAGAAAAAAATCTCCAGCTCCAGTAGTTGAAGATACAAACTCTCCAGTTCCAGGGGACACATGAGCAGAGGCTGGGAGGCGTCCAAGGCCCACAGAGAAGCAGGGCTTCAGAAGGCTCCCACCACCCAATTAAAGGGAACCTCTGACCCCGTTTCTTCACGACTTCATTGCAATATGTCACTAATTGTTGATTTATTTCCTTCTTCAACATCTGGGGGTTCCCCTTGAATGGGGGGGCCGGGCTCCTGGAGGGAAAGGGTCACTCCGTGAGTTTAGTCCATGGCTATTACTATTATGTCCATTTTGCAGAAAGACAAAAAGAAGCAGCAGCAATAATGGGCTAGACGGGGTGGGTAGCCAGATGTCCTCTGAGTGGGGAAGGTCTGGAGGGCTCCCAGGAGGGGTGAGTGGGGCCTACATGGGGAGGGAGACACTCTTGGGGAAGGATGCTTGGGCTCTGCCTGCCTACCCTAGTCCCTGGCACATGGCTGGACCGAGGTCCTTGGCTACATTCCCTTTTTCCCAAGAAAGGAGAGGTGGCTTATAGGAAGCAGCCATGGGGATTATTTATAGAGGTCACAGGAAATCCCCAGAGATAGAACCTCACTCAGCAACTGGATCACAGGGTCAGGGAGGGAGCCTGCCAACTGCTCCTTGACTGGTACTCAGTCCCACCTGGCCCCCAGGGGGCCACCAGCCTGGGGAAGCCAGAGCTACAAGATCAGGGCTAGAAAGAGGGCGGGATGGGGCCAAAGACGTACCTAGAGGGATCATGAGCTATAAGTGGGGCATCCAGGAGGGCTGCCTGGAGGAGGGATCTGTAAGGCTGGGCCTTGGGGGAAGAAGAATCTGCAGGCAAGAAAAAGGCATTCTAGTCTGAGGGCACAGCACAAGGTAAGAGCCAATGAGTCAAAGAATCAAATGTCCAGGACAGTTGGAGGCAAAGACTGCCTTGTTCGTGGGGAGGCAGGGCACAAGAGAGCCCAGGAACTGGGCCTTGTTCCCATGGAAGGTGTATGAGCAGGAGAGATACACAGTCAGATCCCATGATGAGAAGATCCTCTATATCTGGGGGCCATATTGGAGGCAGAGACTGAGGTCCAGGTGTTGGAGGACTGAGATGACGCCAGGCAGGGAATGCTCTGAATGGGAGACACCAAACAAAGTTCAGAGGCCTGTGTCCATGGGTCCAGACAGTTTAGAATGATTATTATTACACTAACTTGTAGGTGAGAAAATGTTGACTGAGCCAGAATTCGAAACCAAGAATGTCAGGCTCTGGAACCCAAATTCAGGTGTCCTGTGGCTCCTGGGACTGGGAGGTATCTGCATCCTCTCCAGGACTCCAGGCTGCTCAGGCAGTAGGCTCAGGGTCAGGGACGTCCCTGTGTCCCTGGGGCCTCCAGACTGGCCTGTCTAGGCAGCCCGGCCTGGCTGACCCTTCTGCCCCGGCTTGGCGGGGCCCCAGCCGAGTGTTTCCTGCAGCGGCCTGTCTCTCGCCCGGGGTTTCCGTATCCAGGAAATATCGCTCCATTGTCCCTCTTGACTAGCCTGCCCTAAGCGTGGCGTTGCCAGCCCCGGCTCCTCATGACTCATCCCCTCCCTGTCCAAGGTCCCAGGGGATAGGCTGGGAGGGAATCAAGGCAGCGAGGACAGATAAGCTGAGATTGTAGACCACACGTTTTAGGACTTCTTTCTACAGGTGGGCATTTGCTTTGTTTCCTAGAGTTTTCACTTCTCAGGGATAAAGTCCCAGGAATGGGGTTGCTGAGTCAAAAATATGTCTGTCTTTACTTTTACTGAATATGTCCAGAAGGGCCATGATGAGATGTGCATTTCTACCAGTCCTGCAGAAAAATGCCCTTTTCTCTTCATCTTTACCAGCAGTAGGTATTATAGCTTTTAAGCATTTTTTTCCAGTCCATTGGGTGCCATGTGATTTCCCTGTATTCCTCTAATGTGCAAAACTCCCCTGGCTTCCTGCTACTTTAATGATTGGTGAGTTGAATTGCTCCCAAACTGGACACTGGTGCCTTTTCTAACATCCTGTCTCACCACAAAAAAAACCCAAAACAAAACAAATGGCTGAGACTTTCGTGATTCTGTTCTGGAGTCATCTTGGCGAGGAGGAGTTCCTGCAGTTCACAACAAGCTTTGGTACCTTAGCAAATGCTGTCTGTACTTGGGGGGGATCTTTGCAAACATAGTTGCTTTTTAAGAAACTGTTTTTTATTTGTACGTGTGAGCTTATTTATGTTTTATTTATTTTATTTGTATGTTTGTATTTATGAATAATACATAAATATTTATTTGTTTTTATTGTATTTGTGTGTATTTGTATTATTTAATTTGTATGTGTGTATTTATTTGTTTTAAGAAATTGCTTTTAAAATATCTGCTATTTTAAAGAAACATTAAACTGACAGTAATATTGTCCCACTGTGGGGGTTTCTAGCCATTTCATGAAACCCTTATTGACTATGATTTTGCCATTTCTCTTCACATACGGAGATGCCTATGCGTTGGGGTGTGTCTGCCCACGTTTGTTCCAGGTTTAAGGGTCTTCTGACCTGGGGATGTTGGGGAAGGTGTTCTCTAGCTTTCCTTTTATTTCTAGTTCTTTTCTCATTCATAGCCAGGTGGTAACTTTTCAAAGCAGAAATCATGACTCGGAGTCTTTGAAGGGATTTGATAACATTTATTTTGTGCCATTAACAATTATACAGGCCACAGACTAGGCGGAGTGTGGAGGGGGAGGGAGTGAAAAGGCAGCTGCCCTCCTGGGGCGCGGAGGGGGCCAATGGGCCATACTCACCCCTTGACCAGATGCTCCCTCTTGAGGAGGGCCTGGAAACTGTCAGGGGAGGATGAAGGTAACCATCTTGCTGGGAGCGCCTTGGTCCATGAGCATAGAGGGGCATGACTTTGGCCGAGGGTTAGGCAGAAAGTGTGTGTGTGTGTGATTTCACCATGCATCTGTGTGATGTCATTGCCTTGTCTCGGTGTGACGTCACCACCATGCCTGTGTGATGTCATCATGGTGCTTGTGGGTAAGGGGTTGTGTGGTGCAGGTGTGGACCTGTGAAAGAGTATTGGGAGGTGTGGGTGTGGGGTGGGGGAGGATGAGCAGAGGGCGCAGGTCAAGGGTGCCCACTTTGGTGTGTAGACTGAAGATCATATGACTTGGTCCTGTGCTGTGGGCATCTCGCTGCACCTTTTCTCCAGACAGATGAGTCAGGGCCACCCCTCTGTCCTCAGGGCCTGGAGCCTCCTCAGCCACTGGGGCAGGAAGGAGGTGGGAATACAACAGTCGGTCAGACAAATGTAAGGACAAACTCCCCACCCCAGACCCCTTCTTGCTCCCAAGACCTTAAGGTCTCTTCAGGTTTCAGCCTCCCCTTAGACTGCTACTTGTTGAACCTCTGTGGGAGGAGTCTGTGGGACGGTGACTGTGATGTGTGCTTCTCCACTATACAGATGAAAAGACGAGGTTCAGAGAGGCCACCTCCTCCTGTGCTCCAGGCCTCTGCTGCAGTCTGTCTGACTCTCCCTTTTGCTCCCTAAAGTTCTGGGGATGCTGGGAGTTTGCCCAAAGCCCCTGGCCCCCCTACCTCCAGCCAGAGCCTCAGTTTCCCTCTTTTGTCTACAAAGAACTGACTTAGAGCTGGCCCCTCACTCATTCCCAGGAGGGTTTTTCTTTTCTTTTTTTTTTTCAGGTTTTTTTTTCCTTATTTATATTTGTGAGCTGGACTTTTTGTTTATTTTGTTTGCTTGTTTTGGGAGGAAGATAATTAGGTTTATTTATTTATAGTGGAAGTTCTGGGGATTGAACCCAGGACCTCGTGGATGCTAAGCAGGCACTCTACCACGGAGCTATACCCTGCCCCCCAGGAGGGTTTTTCTAAAGAACCTGCCCCTACTCTTGCACTTCTTTGGCTCCCCAGTGCCCTCAGGACAAAGCCAGACCTGTATCTGGCATTCAAGGCTCCACTCACTCAGCCCCTAATCCGGCCTCCCCATCAGGGAATCAAAACCTGCCAAAGTACCCCTCAAACTAATCAGAGCCTTTCCTTGACTTCTGCCCCTCCCCCTTGCCTTTGCAGGAGCCACCCCTCTGTCTGGAATGCCCTTCCCCCTCCTTGGCCTGGCAAAAGTTCTCCCCAGGGGTCAGGGGTTGGCGCAGAGGCTGTTTCCTGGTGGGGGAGGTGGGGGCCTCAGCCAATTCCCGCTTCCGCTGGCCCCCTCCCTTCCTTCCCTGGCTCTTCCCTGGGCCACCACCCCACCCCCTGCAGCCTCACGTTCCTTGGCTGGCTCTGGTCCCCCTTTCTCAGCTCCAGCCTCTGTCTTCTACCAGGATTCACCAGCTCCAAGTGAGACATTCCTTACCCTCTCCTGCCTGCCAGCCTGCAAGGGAGGGTGATCCCTGGCCATTTTCAGAGACTGAGGCTCCTAAGTCCCATCACTTACCTGACCAAGGCAGTTGCCTTCAGCCTGGTCCCAGGTTCCCACCTTCACCGCCCCCCCCAATAGCAGCGATCAGAATGAGCCTGTGACTATACCTGAGTTGGGTCCATCCTCTGCTGTTTATAGCCCTCCCTGGGCTCCCAAACTCCTCACACAGCCACCAGGCCATGCCCGATCTGCTCCTGTCATCTCCCCGACCTCACCTCCTCCCACTTCCCTCCATCACTCTGTTCCAGCCACACTAGCCTCC